>NC_080068.1:9643867-9965987 GCF_949987535.1 Balaenoptera acutorostrata
TCACAGCTACGTTCTAAAAGCTACAAGACAAAAAGACATCACAAGGATCAAACATAACACTGGATACACATGCTTTACAGAATTTACTAGATTCTACGTCTTTTCAAGTAAATTAATGTTTGTAAAATGCTAAAGGGATCAATACTTAAACATTGGGTTTTTTTTTTTTTTTAACACCTTTGTAAACAGACACTACCAAGAAAACACATAAGCACGAGACTGTAAATAATGAACACATATGTTGACAATAGTGTACAGGTTAATACACCCTCCTTCTCAGAACCAAGTATTCAGAGCAGTCTTTAGAATTTGAAGTGGCAGTTTTCTGGGCCTCGTTCACAGTACTGTCATGATCTCCCGCACCGGCTTCCTCCCTCCCATCACGCTTCTCTGAAGTGTAAAGCTGATGTCTGGGTTACGAAAGCAAAGTCTTAAAGATGAGATTTTTTTTCTTGGGTTCTGCTGCTTCTGCGCTGGAAAAATGCAAGACTAAAGAAATTGCAGAATTAGGCATTGAGAACATGTTCAGTCTCGGCTTGGGTGTCTGCGCGTAGTGTGATGATAGCGTGTGATCCAAGGGTTTCCAAGTGACGTCCTTTACTTCACGTCTACTTGACACCCTTCGGAAGTCTCAACTCCAGTCCTCGCAGAAGAGATCATGAAAAAACTGTTTCAAATTTAACTCGTTTGCAACACCTTTTGGTGTATTGGTGTTCAGACTGGAAACGGGCTGGCCAGAATCTGATTGCGTCGATTTAATATGATTGTTAGGCATGTCAGAATGGATTCACATTGTATTTTGGTCCAAAACCTGAGCCTTTTCAAGTCCACCGATGTGTAAAAAAAAAAAAAAAAAAAAATCGGGGTTTTTCATCTGCGTCGTCATTCTGCTCTGCAGTCTCGGCCCCCGCTTATTTCTGGGCGTCGTCAGACACGGCAGCGCGGGGACCCTCATCCTCGGCGGCGGCGCCCGCCGCCTCCGCTGCAGCCGCTGCCGGAGGCTCTTCTCCCTCCTCCTCCTCCTCCTCCTCCTCCCCCTCCTCCTCCTCCTCCTCGTCCTCTTCCTCCTCGTCCTCGTCGTCGTCACCCTCTAAGGTCCACGCACACCCCTCCATCTCACCGGTGAGCTCCTGGATCTTGGCGAGCAAGGGCTTATAGATGTCGTTATACTTTTTCTCCAGAGCCTGGAATTCCTTATCAAATTTGGCTTCTATCTTATCGCACCGCTTCTGCAGCTTTTTGAGCGCCAGGACTCGGCATTTCACCGAGTTCGGCAGGCTCTCGATAAAGTCATTTCTAGGCTTCGGTGCGTTCTCCGCAGGCGTCTGGGGCTCCTCAGCCGTCTGGCCGACCGCGCCGTCGGAGTCGCCGGACGCGCTGTCAGAATCTGCCCCCTGCGCGCCGCCCTCCGCCATTACCTCCTCCGTCGACTCCGCTGCCGCCGCCGCCGCCGCCGCCTGGCTCGGCTCCGCGGGGCCCTGGTTCTCCGCGTCGGCCATGTTCGCGGAGCAGCGCAGAGGTCCCGGTGGCTCCCGCGCAGAGCTGCCCGCGAGCTGCGCCCCAGCGATCCTGCGGCAGGCGGCAGGCGGCAGGCGGCAGGCGGCAGGCGGCAGGCGGCAGGCGGCAGGCGGCAGGCGGCAGGCGGCAGGCGGCAGGCGGCGAGCGGCAGGCGGCGCGGACGTCGGCCGCGGCGGGGACGTTGGCGCGGCCCCGCCCTTTGCCCCCGCGGGCGCTTGACTGGCTCCCCACAATCAGCTGATGGTCGGGCCCTCGAGCCGCGCCAGCCCGCCGCCCGCCGGTGCTGCGCTGCCGTCTCCCCGCACTGCGGGCGGCGGCCGGACCCGTTTCCTAGCGACCCTGCCCGGCCGCCCGCGCACGCCTCCCCCGCGGCAGAGCGGGGCTGGCGCTGGCCGCGGGGATGCGCCGCGGGGAAGGGCTTCATCTCCATCCGCCAGTGCGCCTGGCTTGGCGCTTGTCTGCATCTCCCCTTAGCTGGCGCGGGGCTGCCGGTGGCATGCCGCTGGCAGGGCGTCTCTGGCTTACTCCTGGGGAGCCGTCTTTAAGCACCTGAGATTTCACTGAATTCTTCTCCGGAGAGTGGAGGCGCGGGGAGGGCGGGCTCCGCCCCACCCCCTTGAGGACCTGGGTGCGTGTGCTGATGGGGGCGGGAATCGTGCAGTTTACATGCCCCGCATCACCCCTGACCCCCCCCCACCCCGCAGCAGCCCCTCTCCCAGCCTAGCAGCATATATACTGGTGGCAGGGTCTTCTCCCAGCTAGACGGACCCTGGAAGCAGCTTTGGAGCCGTTCGGATAGGGAATCTCGGAACGCCGGTATCCTGGAATGTTCTCGAAGGGTCCTCGGAGCCCTTGGCCTCTGGGGAGGAATAAAGCTGCAGGAGGGCCAAAGAAAGCAAGACCGTGTAAGCCCTGAGGCCCGGGCCGAGGGCCCCCTGCCTTCCCGGGCCTGAAGCATGTGTTTAGGACTGCCGTTCCTTGGGGGCGCGCTGGTACACACACACGCACGCACGCACGCACGCACGCGCGCGCGCGCGCGCGCGCATTGTCCCCGAGGCACGTTCAGCACCTGTGCTATGGCTCTTACCGGTGATTCGTGTATGAGAACATTGAGGAAAGCTATTAAATACCGAGCTCTTGTTCTCTAATAGCCATGTGAGTAGACACTTTAGTTCCTCATTTATTAAATCAGAACGATAGCTTCTTGAGTAAGGATAAGGGCACATAGTTTAGGTATAGAACGCAAACGATCTTTACAGGGGTTCTTCAGGCGTGGTTTCAAATTCGCCATGACTGATATAAATGCTTTTCCTTCATCAGTTATACTGGGACTTGCTGAAGCTTTTCCATAAAACCTGTGACTGTAAGGAAATTACTTCCCTAAGTACATTTGGTGCCGTCTTTTGATTCTTGCGGATATTAGTTAATAATATGTAAAGCACTTAGTGCTGACACTTGGTGGGCACTTCGTAAGTGTTTTGTTTGCAAAATAATTAAATTGCATTTATTAATCCACAAAGATAACCTGCAATAATAATTCTCTTACAAAAGGACATCTTTGTGCCCATCCCCAAAGAAAGTTACTATTTACAAAAGGCCCAGTGTATTCCCATTAGCAAACATGCTAGTTTTTTTTGGTACTTGTGATTCCTATTACTTAACTTTCTTAATTCCGTTCCAGATAATTTATTATCTGCTTCCCTGTTAGTGTTTGTAATGACTTGAGGTTTTTTTTGTTAAATTTCAATCTTAACTCTGACTGAATTTGCTGTAATAATGTATCTATATTTAGTTGGCTGATCGTATACATATTCCATATATCATATATGGAATATGTATAGGATCAGCCAACTAAAGCTACCTTGAGGTTAGGAATGCCTTTTCTCATTTTTCAAAATAAGGAACTTAGCAGCAGAAAAAGAAAGTGAAATAAATATCCTCTTACAATTATGTATCTATATTTAGTTGGCTGATCCTATACATATTCCATATATCATATATGGAATATGTATAGGATCAGCCAACTAAAGCTACCTTGAGGTTAGGAATGCCTTTTCTCATTTTTAAAAATAAGGAACTTAGCAGCAGAAAAAGAAAGTGAAATAAATATTCTCTTACAATTATGTATCACCTGATTGGCAGAATCGGGCAGAAACCAGGCCTTCAAACTCCTGTAGTATAGAAGCTGTGACATACTGTAAAAAGACAAAACAAAACAAGACCCAAACTTTATTCAAATCTATTTAACTAACTTAACTTGCTTGAGACCACCAGGGTGTGCCCGTCTTTTAGGATTTTTATGTTCCCATCTTAAAAAAAAATTTTAAACTTCGCCTTAAGCTATGGGGTTCTTGGACTCCTTAATCAATAGACGCTGATAAGAGGCCAGGTAAGAAATTCAAGCAAGGCTTTATTGGGACTAGTGCTACAGCACAAGGGAGCTAAAGCACGTAACAGTTTGCCTTTTCACTCCCTAAGCGGGGAGGTGAGCGGGGTTCCTTATCTGGGGCGAGGGTAGGAATGGGTCCAGGGGTCAGGCCAGAGGGGTAGCTTCGCTGGTCTGCCCAGCCCCGTGGTGGGTCTGTGTGCAGGGGGCGTGCGCAGTACCCTGCCTTCGGTTCCTGGTACCCTGCTTTTGCTCCCGGTTCCTCAGAAGTGACGTTGGGTATTTGGCCTTTTTGTACCTTGTTCGTAATTTGTCCCAAGTGGGCACGCATGGGGTTATTTTTAGTCCCTTCTGCTTTCTTTGTATTTTCCTGCTGGAGGAGATGTTTGTCCAGGTGCCAGCGCTGCAGCAAAGGGTCCCAGCCGGTCTCAAGGCTACTCTTTTTTTTTTTTTTTTTTTAAGTCTGTATTGAGATCTAATTTGTGTACAATCAAGTTTACCCTTTTAGGATACTTTGATAGACATACAGAGTCCTGTAAACACTACAGTAATCGAACTGCAGAGCAGTAACCTCGTCTCCCCCAGATACGCTCCCGGTCTTTCCCTTCCTGCCCGACCTGGCAACCGTTGATCTGTTACCTGTCTCTATAATTCTGTCTTTTCCCCAGAACGTCACATAAGTGGAATCATACGTGGGGAGCCTTTTTCACTCAGCATAATGAATTTGAGATTCATCAGCGGTGTTCCGTCTACTGTATTGGTACTTCGTTCCTTTTTATTACTGAGTAATATTCCCATTTGAGTTATTTCCAGTTTTTTTTGTGTGATTACGGATAATGCTGCTGTGAACATTCATCAGCAGATTTCTGTGTGAGCAGAGCGTCTTTATTTCTCTTGGCTAAGTATCTAGAAGTGGAATTGCTGAGTCATACGGTAAATGTGGGTTTAACTTTATAAGAAACTTCTCGGTGTTTTCCACAGCGGCTGTACCCCTTGCCTTCACACCAGCAGTGCGTGAGAGATGCAGTTGCTTCACACCCTCGCCAGCATTTGGTATTGTTGGTTTTTTGTCCCCTCATCTCAGCTGTGTATGTGTCCATGGTGATTAGAGATATTATCTTCCAGCATGCTTATGTGTCACTCATATATCTCCTTTAATAAAATGTCTGTTTAGAGCTTTCATCCATTTTCTAAATTGAAGTTTTTGCTCTCATTAACTTTTTAATGTTTTTATATATTCTGGGTACAAGTCCTACGTGAGATACGTGTTTTGTAAATACGTTCTTTCAGTCTGGGGCTTGTCTTTCATTTTTGTAATAGTGTCTTCAAAAAGCAGATATTTAAAATTTTGATAAATCCATTTTATTAACTTTTTCTTTATAGATTATGCTTTGGGTGGTATATTTAAGAAATCTTTGCCAACTTCAGGGCCGTAAAGATTTGGTGTTATGTTTTCTTCCGGAAGTTTTACAACTTAAAGTTTCACTTTTAGACTCCGATCCATATTGAGTTGACTTTTAAATAGGTGTCAGGTATAGGGATAAATACCTTTAGCATATGAATATTCTGTTGATGCAGTACGACTTCTATTGAAAATACTATCTTTTCTGCACAGAATTGCTCTTTCAAATTTGGCAAAAATTAACTGTCCATATACATGTGAATCCATTTCTGGACTTTCTGTTCTGTTGCATTGATTTATGTGTCCTTTCACCAATACCACACTTGATAACTGTAGCTTTATAATAATAAGTCATGAAGTTAGCTAATTCCAGTTGGCTAACTCTGTTCTTTTTCAAAATTGTTTTGCTTTTCTAGTTCCTTGGACTTTCTGTATTAATTTCAGAACCGGTTTGACAAGCTTTTAAAAAGACCCTGACTACAGTTTGGATTCAGACTTCTGAAAACCCTTGGCAATGTATATAGTACCTGCTTTTTAAAATTTGTGTGTTTAAAAATTAACTCGATAAGAGTTGTCTCATTTTATGGGCTTTGTGGACGCTGGTGTACTGTGGAGCTGCAAGTAACACATAGCTGTGAATAGCACGATGAGCTATCTCGGCATATCGTAATCTCTCACGCAGCTGTCACATTGGAAGAAAGTGCGGTGGGGTAAGGGAGGGCACTTTGATCAGGTGGTTGAGAGCACAGGTCTGTACTCAGACATCTGGCTTCAATTTCTGCCCCTGCCCTTATACTAGTTGTTTTCTTGAATTCAGTTCTGAAATTGCAATAATGATCACATCAACTTCAAAAAAGTTGTTTTTTCTTGACTGTTTGTATATTTATTTTTATTGAGTCACAATTCTTATACCGTAAAGTTTACTCAAAGGGTGGCCTTGAGTATTCACTGAGGTAGCGTGTATCCAAGCACTTATTGCAGTGACTAGCACCTAGTAAACACTCCATAACTGTTAATGATCATTGTTAAAGAAAAGAATGTGGTGAGAGCAATAGTAATTGACAGGCAGAGATTAGAGTCTGTGTATTAGTTTGCTAGGGCTGCTGTAAAAAAATACTACAGGCTAAGTGGTTAAAACAACAGGAATTTATTGTCTCACAGTTCTGGAAGCTAGAACTCCAAAACCGAGGTGTTGGCAGGGTTGCATCCTTCCGGGGGCTGTGAGGGAAGGAATTACTCCAGACTTCTCTCCTCGGCTTGTGGATAGCTGTCTTCTCCCTGTGTCTCTTCACATTGTCTTCCCTCTATGCAGGTCTGTGTGCACATTTTCCCTTTTGATAGGGATAGCAGTCCTATTGCTTTAGGACCCACCCTAATACTTTCATTTTCACTTGATAACCTTTGTAAAGACCCTGTCTCCAAATAAGGTCACCTTCTGAGGTAATGGGGGTTAGGACTCTTTTACATGAATTTTAGGGAGACGCAGTCCAACCCATAACGCACTATTCTCTGCCCTCCCCCCCCCCAAATTCACGTCTTTCTCACCTATAAATACATTCACTCAGTTCCAGCATCCCCCAAGGTCTTAACCTGTTCCAGCATCAACTCTAAATCCAAAGTCTCTTCTGTAATGGTTAGTTTTCTGTGTCAACTTGGCTGGGCCATGGGGTACCCAGATGTTTGGTCAGACGTTACTCTGGGTATGTCTGTGAAGATGTCTCTGGTCGAGATTAACGTTTGAATCAGGAAACTGAGTAAAGCAGATTGCCTTCCCTGACGTGCATGGGTCTCATCCAATCAGCTGAAGGCCTGAATAGAAGAAAAAGGCTGAGTAAGAGGGACTCCTCCTGCCTGACTGCCTTTGAGCCGGGACATGAGTTTTGTTTTTTTGTTAATTTATTTATTTTTGGCTGCGTTGGGTCTTCGTTGCTGTGCACGGGCTTTCTCTAGTTGCGGTGAGCGGGGGCTACTCTTCGTTGTGGTGCGTGGGCTTCTCATTGCGGTGGCTTCTCTTGTTGCAGAGCACGGGATCTAGGCGCGTGGGCTTCAGTAGTTGTGGCGCGTGGGCTTCAGTAGTTGTGGCTCGTGGGCTCCAGAGCACAGGCTCAGTAGTTGTGGCACACGGGCTTAGTTGCTCTGTGGCATGTGGGATCTTCCTGGACCAGGGCTTGAACTCATGTCCCCTGCACTGGCAGGCGGATTCTTAACCACTGCACCACCAGGGAAGCCCCGGGACATGTTTTTTCCTGCCTTCAGACTCTGATGGAAGCATCAGCCCTTCCTGGGTCTCAAGCCTGCCTGCTTTTGGACTAGAACTACATCATCTGCTCTCCTGGGTCTCCAGCTTGCAGATCTTGTGGTTTGTCAGCCTCTATAATTGCGTGAGCTAATGCTTTATAATCTTTCTCTCTATTTATATATGTATATACACACATGCCCACACACTTCCTATTGGTTCTGTTTCCCTGGAGGGTCTGGACTAATATATTGTGTAAATATCATCTAAGTCAGGTATGAGTGAGACTTAAGGTTTGATGCATCCTGAGACAAAATTCTTCTATAGCCTGTGAACTTGTGAAACCAGACAGATTATTCCAAATACAGTGGTGGGACAGGCATTGGAAAGACATTCTCATTCTAAAAGGAGGAGGAAAGGGGCCAGAGGTCCCAAGCAAATTATAAACCTAGCAGGGCAAATTTCATTAGTTTTTTTTTTTTAATACATCTTTATTGCGGTAGAATTGCTTCACAGTACCGTGTTAGTTTCTGTTCCACAACAAAGCGAATCAGCCATGTGCATACACATGTCCCCATATGCCCTCCCTCTTGAGCCTCCCTCCCATCCTCCGTATCCCACCCCTCTAGGTCATCGCAAAGCACCGAGCCCATCTCCCTGTGCTATGCGGCTGCTTCCCACCAGCCAACTATTTCACATTCGGTAGTGTATATACGTCGATGCTACTCTCACTTCGCCCCAGCTTTGCCCTCCCACCCCACGTCATCAAGTCCATTCTCTATGTCTACCTCTTTATTCCTGCCCTGCAACTAGGTTCATCAGTACCATTTTTTTTTTTTTTTAGATTCTATATATACGCGTTAGCATAAGGTATTTGTTTTTCTCTTTCTGACTTACTTCACTCTGTATTACAGACTCTAGGTCCATCCACCTCACTACAAATAACTCAATTTCGTTTTGTTTTATGGCTGAGTAATATTCCATTGTATATATGTGCCACACCTTCTTTATCCATCCATCCGATGATGGACATTTAGGTTGCTTCCATGTCCTGGCTATTGTAAATAGTGCTGCAATGAACACTGGGGTGTATGTCTCTTTTTGAATTATGGTTTTCTCAGGGTATATGCCCAGTAGTGGGATTGCTGGGTGGTATGGTAGTTCTATTTTTAGTT
Organism: Balaenoptera acutorostrata; assembly: GCF_949987535.1. NCBI lineage: Eukaryota > Metazoa > Chordata > Mammalia > Artiodactyla > Balaenopteridae > Balaenoptera > Balaenoptera acutorostrata. The sequence goes on from NC_080068.1 coordinate 9,652,585, forward strand.
TTTTAAGGATCCTCCATACTGTTCTCCATAGTGGTTGTATCAATTTACATTCCCACCAAGAGTGTAGGAGGGTTCCTTTTTCACCACACCTTTTCCAGCATTTTTTGTTTTTAGCTTTTTTGATAATGGCCATTCTGTCATTAGATTTTTAAAAATAATTTTATTGGTGTACAGTTGATTTACAGTGTTGTGTAGTTTCTGCTGTACAGCAAAGTGAATCAGTTATACCTACATATATCCACTCTTTTTCAGATTCTTTTCCCATCTAGGTCATTACAGAGTATTGAGTAGAGTTCCCTGTGCTATACAGTAGGTTCTTATTGGTTATCTATTTTACATATAGTAGTGTGCTTATGTCAATCCCAGTCTCCCAGTTTATCCCCCAGCTTCCCCCCTGGTAACCATAAGTTTGTTTTCTACATCTGTAACTCTATTTCTGTTTTGTAAATAAGTTAATTTGTACCATTTTTTTAGATTCCACGTATAAGTGATATCACATGATGTCTTTCTTTCTCTGACTGACTTACTTCATTCAGTATGACGATCTCTAGGTCCATCCATGTTGCTGCAAATAGCATTATTTCATTCTTTTTATGGCTGAGTAATATTCCATTGTATATATGTACCACGTCTTCTTTATCCATTCCTCTGTTGATGGACATTTAGGTTGCTTCCATGTCCTGGCTGTTGTAAATAGTGCTGCAGTGAACACTGGGGTATGTGTATATTTTTGAATTATGGTTTTCTCTGGATATATGCCCAGGAGTAGGATTGCTGGATCATATGGTAGCTCTATTTTTAGTTTTTTAAGGAACTTCCATACTCTTCTGTATAGTGGCTGTACCGATTTACATTCCCACGAACAGTGTGGGAGGATTCTCTTTTCTCCACACCCTCTCCAGCATTTATTGTTTGTAGATTTTTTGATGATGGCCATTCTGACCGGGGTGAGGTGACACCTCGTTGTAGTTTTGATTTGCATTTCTCTGATAATTAGTGATGAGCGTCTTTTCATGTGCATCTGTATGTCTTCTTTGGAGAGATGTCTATTTAGATCTTCCACCCATATTTTGATTGGGTTGTTTGTGTTTTTTTTTGATATTGAGCTGCATGAGCTGTTTATGTATTTTGGAGATTAATCCTTTGTCAGTTACTTCGTCTGCAAATATTTTCTCCCATTCTGTTCATTAGATTTTTTAAAAATATTTATGTATTTATTATTTATTTGGCTGCGTCGGCACGTGGGATCTTTCGTTGCGGAGTGCGGGCTTCTCTCTAGTTGTGGCGCACAGGCTCCGGAGTGTGTGGGCTCAGTAGCTGCGGCACATGGGATCTAGAGCACGCAGGCTTAGTTGCCCCGCGGCAGGTGGGATCTTAGTTACCCCACGGCATGTGGGATCTTAGTTCCCTGACCAGGGATTGAACCCGCATCCCCTGTATTGGAAGGCAGATTCTTAACTACTGGACCACCAGGGAAGTCCCCTGGTCATTAGATTTTAAGACTTGGAGAACAACCCTCTTTGGCCCCATGCTCTGTCCTCTGGCCCACTGGGATAGTAGTCCCAGCTTCTGGAACCATGCAAGTGCCGGCCTTGTTGCTGGACCTGTGCCCATGGTGGCAGTGATAGCCCTGCTGGACTCTTACCTGCCGTTGGGGTCATTCTTCCCTTTTCTTGAAAGGTAACACTTGTTCACAGCCAGTCAGCTCTGCTGGCTCATTTCACTCCTGTGGAATCCTGACAGCCTTGCTTCATTTTTTACCATCTTTGCCCCTTCAGTGCAAGCTGGCAGTGTTTCTGCTGGTATAAAATTCTCGTAAACCTTGTTGGCCTCCCAGGCAATTCATGGGGGTCCCAGCCATCAGACCAGAGGGTCCTGCACAGATCTTTCCTGGCTTCGCTGAGATGGTTCATCCATGAGTCACACGCCTGATCTCCAGCAAACCGTGTGCAGCCACACCCTTGGCTTTTGTCCAGAGCGTGATAGATGGACATGCTGAGAGTCTTCCAAACCTTCAAGTTCTAGTTCTTTTTCTTTTTTTTTGACTATCCCTATGTCTATTTTTTTTTAAAAACACCTTTATTGGAGTATAATTGCTTTACAATGGTGTGTTAGTTTCTGCTGTATAACAAAGTGAGTCAGCTATACATATACATATATCCCCATATCCCCTCCCTCTTGCGTCTCCCTCCCACCCTCCCTATCCCACCCCTCTAGGTGGTCACAAAGCACCGAGCTGATCTCCCTGTGCTACGCGGCTGCTTCCCACTAGCTATCTGTTTTACATTTGGTAGTGTATATATGTCAGTGCCACTCTCTCACTTCGTCCCAGCTTACCCTTCCCCCTACCTGTGTCCTCAAGTCCATTCTCTACATCTGCGTCTTTATTCCTGTCCTGCTTCTACGTTCGTAAGAACCATATTTTTTTTTTTTTAAGATTCCATATATATGTGTTAGCATAGTATTTGTTTTTCTCTTTCTGACTTACTTCACTCTGTATGACAGACTCTAGGACCATCCACCTCACTACAAACAACTCATTTTCCTTTCTTTTTACGGTTGAGTAATATTCCATTGTAAATATGTGTCACATCTTCCTTGTCCATTCATCTGCATCTGTCGATGGTCACTTAGGTTGCTTCCATGTCCTGGCTATTGTAAATAGAGCTGTAATGAACATTTTGGTACATGATTCTTTTTGAATTATGGTTTTCTCAGGGTATATGCCCAGGAGTGGGATTGCTGGGTGGTATGGTAGTTCTATTTTTAGTTTTTTAAGGAACCTCCATACTGTTCTCCATAGTGGCTGTATCAATTTACATTCCCACCAACAGTGCAAAAGGGTTCCCTTTTCTCCACATCCTCTCCAGCATTTATTGTTTGTAGATATTTGGATGATGGCCATTCTGACTGGTGTGAGGTGATACCTCATTGTAGTTTTGAATTGCATTTCTCTGCTGATTAGTGATGTTGAGCATCCTTTCATGTGTTTGTTGGCAATCTTTATATCTTCTTTGCAGAAATGTCTATTTAGGTCTTGTGCCCATTTTTGGATTGGGTTGTTTGTTTTTTTGACATTGAGCTGCATGAGCTGCTTGTATGTTTTGGAGATTAATCCTTTGTCAGTTGCTTCATTTGCAAATATTTTCTCCCATTCTGAGGGTTGTCTTTTCGTCTTGTTTATGGTTTCCTTTGCTGTGCAAAACCTTTTAAATTTCCTTAGGTCCCATTTGTTTATTTCCATTTCTCTAGGAGGTGGGTCAAAAAGGATCTTGCTGTGATTGATGTAATAGAGTGTTCTGCCTATGTTTTCCTTTAAGAGTTTTATAGTGTCTTGCCTTACATTTACGTCTTTAATCCATTTGGAGTTTATTTTTCTGTATACTGTTAGGAAGTGTTCTAATTTCTTTCTTTTACATGTAGCTGTCCAGTTTTCCCAGCACCACTCATTGAAGAGGCTGACTTTTCTCCATTGTATATTCTTGCTTCCTTTATCAAAGATAAGATGACTATATGTGCATGGGTTTATCTCTGGGCTTTCTATCTGGTTCCATTGATCTGTATATCTGTTTTTGTGCCAGCACCATACTGTCGTGATTACTGTAGCTTTCTGGTATAGTCTGAGGTCCGGGAGCCTGATTCCTCCAGCTTCGTTTTTCTTTCTAAAGATAGCTTTGGCTATTTGGGGGTCTTTTGTGTTTCCATACAAACTGTGAAATTTTTTGTTCTAGTTCTGTGAAAAATGCCATTGGTAGTTTGATAGGGATTGCACTGAATATGTAGATTGCTTTGGGTAGTATAGTCATTCTCACAATGTTGATTCTTCCAATCCAAGAACATGCTATATCTTTCCAACTGTATCATTAATTTCTTTCATCAGTGTCATAGTTTTCTGCATACAGGTCGTTTGTCTCCTTAGATAGGTTTATTCCTAGGTGTTTTATTCTTTTTGTTGCAATGGTAAATGGGAATCTTTCCTTAATTTCTCTTTCAGATTTTTCATCATTAGTGTATAGGAATGCAAGAGATTTCTGTGCATTAATTTTGTATCCTGCTACTTTACCAAATTCACTGATTAGCTCTAGTAGTTTTCTGATAGCATCTTTAGGATTCTTTATGTATAGTATCATGTCATCTGCAAACAGTGACAGCTTTATTTCTTCTTTTCCGATTTGGATTACTTTTATTTCTTTTTCTTCTCTGATTGCTGTGGCTAACACTTCCAAAACTATGTTGAATAATAGTGGTGAGAGTGGATAGCCTTTTCTTGTTCCTGATCTTAGTGGAAATGGTTTCAGTTTTTCACCATTGAGAACTATGTTGCCTGTGGGTTTGTCATATATGGCCTTTATTATGTTGAGGTAAGTTCCCTCTGTGCCTACTTTCTGGAGGGTTTTTACCATAAATCGGTGTTGAATTTTGTCAAAAGCTTTTCCTGCATCTATTGAGATGATCATATGGTTTTTCTCCTTCAGTTTGTTAATATGGTGTATCACATTGATTGATTTGCTTATATTGAAGAATCCTTGCATTCCTGGGATAAACCCCACTTGATCATGGTGTATGATCCTTTTAATGTGCTGTTGGATTCTGTTTGCTAGTATTTTGTTGAGGATTTTTGCATCTATGTTCATCAGTGATATTGGCCTGTAGTTTTCTTTTTCTGTGACATCTTTGTCTGGTTTTGGTATCAGGGTGATGGTGGCCTCGTAGAATGAGTTTGGGAGTGTTCCTCCCTCTGCTATATTTTGGAAGAGTTTGAGAAGGATGGGTGTTAGCTCTTCTCTAAATGTTTGATAGAATTCATCTGTGAAGCCATCTGGTCCTGGGCTTGTGTTTGTTGGAAGATTTTTAATCACAGTTTCAATATCAGTGCTTGTGATTGGTCTGTTTATATTTTCTATTTCTTCCTGGTTCAGTCTCGGAAGGTTGTGCTTTTCTAAGCATTTGTCCATTTCTTCCAGGTTGTCCATTTTATTGGCATATAGTTGTTTGTAGTAATCTCTCATGTTCCTTTGTATTTCTGCAGTGTCAGTTGTTACTTCTTCTTTTTCATTTCTAATTCTATTGATTTGAGTCTTTTCCCTTTTTTTCTTGATGAGTCTGGCTAATGGTTTATCAATTTCATTTATCATCTCAAAGAACCAGCTTTTAGTTTTATTGATCTTTGCTATTGTTTCCTTCATTTCTTTTTCATTTATTTCTGATCTGATCTTTATGATTTCTTTCCTTCTGCTAACTTTAGTGTCTTTTTGTTCTTCTTTCTCTCATTGCTTTAGATGTAAGTTTAGGTTGTTTATTTGAGATGTTTCTTGTTTCTTGAGGAAGGATTGTATTGCTATAAACTTCCCTCTTAGAACTGCTTTTGCTACATCCCATAGGTTTTGGGTCGCCGTGTTTTCATTGTTATTTGTTTTTAGGTATTTTTTTATTTCCTCTTTGATTTCTTCGGTGATCTCTTGATTTTAAGGAGTGTATTGTTTAGCCCCCATGTGTTTATTTTTTACAGATTTTTTCTTGTAATTGATATCTAGTCTCATAGCATTGTGGTCAGAAAATATACTTGATACGATTTCAATTTTGTTAAGTTTACCAAGGCTTGATATGTGACTGAAGATATGATCTATCCTGGAGAATGTTCCGTGAGTACTTGAGAAGAAATTGTATTGTTTTTGGATGGAATGTCCTGTAAATATCAATTAAGTCCATCTTGTTTAATGTATCATTTAAAGCTTGTGTTTCCTTATTTATTTTCATTTTGGATCATCTGTCCATTGATGAAAGTGGGGTGTTAAAGTCCCCTACTATGACTGTGTTACTGTCAATTTCCTCTCTTATGGCTGTTAGCATTTGTCTTATTTATTGAGGTGCTCCTATGTTGGGTGCATAAATATTTACAATTGTTATATCTTCTTCTTGGATTGATCCCTTGATCATTATGTAGTGTCCTTCTTTGTCTCTTGTAATAGTCTTTATTTTAAAGTCTGTTTTGTTTGTTATGAGAATTGCTACTCCAGCTTTCTTTTGATTTCCATTTGCATGGAATATCTTTTTCCATCCCCTCACTTTCAGTCTGTATGTGTCCCTACGTCTGAAGTGGGTCTCTTGTAGACAGCATATGTATGGGTCTTCTTTTTGTATCCATTCAGCCAGTCTGTGTCTTTTGGTTGGAGCATTTAATCCATTTACATTTAAGGTAGTTATCGATATGTATGTTCCTGTTTCCATTTTTTTAATTGTTTTTGGTTTGTTATTGTAGGTCTTTTCCTTCTCTTGTGTTTCCTGCCTAGAGAAGTTCCTTTAGCATTTGTTGTAAAGCTGGTTTGGTGTTGCTGAATTCTCTTAGCTTTTGCTTGTCTGTAAAGGTTTTAATTTCTCCGTTGAATCTGAATGAGATCCTTGCTGGGTAGAGTAATCTTGGTTGTAGGTTTTTTCCCTTTCATCACTTTAAATATGTCCTGCCACTCCCTTCTGGCTTGCAGAGTTTCTGCTGAAAGATCAGCTGTTAACCTTCTGGGGATTCCCTTGTATGTTATTTGTTGTTTTTCCCTTGCTGCTTTTAACATTTTTTCTTTGTATTTAATGTTTGATAGTTTGATTAATATGTGTCTTGGTGTGTTTCTCCTTGGATTTATCCTTTATAGGACTCTCTGCACTTCCTGGACTTGATTGACTATTTCCTTTGCCATGTTAGGGAAGTTTTCAACTATAATTTCTTCAAATATTTTCTCAGTCCCTTTCTTTTTCTCTTCTTCTTCTGGGACCCCTATAATTCAAATGTTGGTGCGTTTAATATTGAACCAGTGGTCTCCGAGACTGGCCTCAATTCTTTTCATTCTTTTTTCTTTATTCTGCTCTGTGGTAGTTACTTCCACTATTTTATCTTCCAGGTCACTTATCCGTTCTTCTGCCTCAGTTATTCTGCTATTGATTCCTTCTAGAGAATTTTAAATTTCATTTATTTTGTTGTTCATCATTGTTTGTTTGCTCTTTAGTTCTTCTAGGTCCTTGTTAAACGTGTCTTGTATTTTCTCCCTTCTGTTTCCAAGATTTTGGATCATCTTTACTATCATTACTCTGAATTCTTTTTCAGGTAGACTGCCTATTTCCTCTTCATTTGTTTGGTCTGGTGGGTTTTTACCTTGGTCCTTCATCAGCTGTGTGTTTCTCTGTCTTCTCATTTTCCTTAACTTACTGTCTTTGGGGTCTCCTTTTCACAGGCTGCAGGTTCGTAGTTCCTGTTGTTTGTGGTGTCTGCCCTCCAGTGGCTAAGGTTGGTTCAGTTGGGTTGTGTAGGCTTCCCGGTGGAGGGGACTGGTGCCTGTGTTCTGGTGGACGAGGCTATATCTTGTCTTTCTGGTGGGCAGGTCTGCATCCGGTGGTGTGTTTTGGGGTGTCTGTGACCTTATTATGATTTTAGGCAGCCTCTCTGTTAATGGGTTGGGTTGTGTTCCTGTCTTGCTAGTTGTTTGGCATAGGGTGTCCAGCACTGTAGCTTGCTGGTCTTTGAGTGGAGCTGGGTCATAGCATTGAGATGGAGATCTCTGGGAGAGCTTTTGCCATTTGATATTACATGGAGCTGGGAGTTCTTTGGTGGACCAATGTCCTGAACTCAGCTCTCCAACCTCAGAGGCAGAGCCCTGACACCCGGTCGGAGCACCAAGGCCCTGTCAGCCACACGGCTCAGAAGAAAAGAGAGAAAAAAAAAGATAGAAAGAAAGCAAAAAATAAAATAAAATAAAGTTATTAAAATCAAAAATTTTACAAAATTATTAAAAATTAAAAAAATAAAAATTTAAAAAAAGAAGAGATCAACCAAACCAAAAAACAAATCCTCCTATGATAACAAGTGCTAAAAACTATACTAAACAAACAAACAAACAAAAATGGACAGACAGAACCCTAGGACAAATGGTAAAAGCAAAGCTATACAGACAAAATCACACAAAGAAGCATACACATACACACTCACAAGAAGAGAAAGAGAAAAAGATATATGTATCTATATATTAAAAAAAAAAAGGAAGAGAGCAACCAAATCAATAAACAAATCTACCAATGATAATAAACTCTAAATTCTAAACTAAGATAAACATAAAACCAGAAACAAATTAGATGCAGAAAGCAAACCCCAAGTCTACAGTTGCTCCCAAAGTCCACCCCCTCAATTTGGGATGATTGGTTGTCTATTCAGGTATTCCACGGATGCAGGTACATCAAGGTGATTGTGGAGCTTTAATCCGCTGCTCCTGAGGCTGCTGGGAGAGATTTCCCTTTCTCTTTTTTGTTCGCACAGCTCCCGGGGTTCAGCTTTGGATGTGGACCCGCCTCTGCGTGTAGGTCGCCTGAGGGCGTCTGTTCTTCGCTCAGACAGGACGGGGTTAAAGGAGCAGCTGCTTCGGGGGCTCTGGCTCACTCAGGCGGGGGGAGGGAGGGAGGGGTATGGAGGAGGCGGGGCGAACCTGCGGTGTCAGAGGCGTCGTGACGTTGCACCAGCCCGAGGCGCGCCGTGCGTTCTCCCTGGTAAGTTGTCCGTGGATCACGGGACCCTGGCAATGGCGGGCTGCACTGACTCCCGGGAGGGGCGGTGTGGAGAGTGACCTGTGCTCGCACACGGGCTTCTTGGTGGCGGCAGCAGCAGCCTTAGCGTCTCATGCCCGTCTCTGGGGTCCGTGCTGATCGCCGCGGCTCGCGCCCGTCTCTGGAGCTCGTTTAGGCGGCGCTCTGAATCCCCTCTCCTCGCGCACCAGGAAACAAAGAGGCAAGAAAAAGTCTCTTGCCTCTTCGGCAGCTGCAGACCTTTTCCCGGAATCCCTCCCGGCTAGCCGTGGCGCACTAGCCCCTTCAGGCTGTGTTCACGCCGCCAACCCCAGTCCTCTCCCTGGGATCCGACCGAAGCCGAGCCTCAGCTCCCAGCCCCGCCCGCCCCGGCGGGGGAGCAGACAAGCCTCTCGGGCTGGTGAGTGCTGCTCGGCGCCGAGCCTCCGTGCGGGAATCTCTCCGCTTTGCCCTCCGCACCCCTGTGGCTGCGCTCTCCTCCACAGCTCCGAAGCTTCCCCCTCCGCCACCCGCAGTCTCCGCCCGCGAAGGGGTTCCTAGTGTGTGGACACCTTTCCTCCTTCACGGCTCCCTCCCACTGGTGCAGGTCCCGTCCCTATTCTTTTGTCTCTGTTTTTTCTTTTTTCTTTTGCCCTACCCAGGTACGTGGGGATTTTCTTGCCTTTTGGGAGGTCTGAGGTCTTCTGCCAGCGTTCAGTAGATGTTCTGTAGGGCTTGTTCCACATGCAGATGTATTTCTGATGTATTTGTGGGGAGGAAGGTGATCTCCACGTCTTACTCTTCCGCCATCTTGAAGGTCTCCTCTCTAGGTCTTTTTTGTTTAACAATTCCCTCTGTATTTATCTCTTTCCTCTTGCATTGTACTGTAAGAAGCCAGACCACACCTTCAATACTTGGTTCAGAAATCTCTACTAAATAACCATGTTTATCACTTAGAAGTTCTACTTTCTATAAAACACTAGAACAAAACTTGGCTAAGTTCTCTGCCACTTTATAGCAAGATCGCCGTTTTCAAATTTCCAAAAAATAATGTGTTCTTCATCTCCATCTGGGACTTCACCAGAGTGCTTTAATATCCATATTCCTAGCACTATTCTGTTTATGATTTAATATATGTATTTTCTAAGATAGTAGAAGCTTTCTCTACAGCTCTCCTCTTTTCTTTCTGAGCCCTCACTGGAATCTCCTCTAATGTCCATATTTCTATCAGCAGTCTCTTCAAGGCAATTTAGGCTTTTTCTATCACTGCCTCAGGACCCTTCCAGCCTCTACCTATTTCCCAATTCCAAAGTCACTTTTACATTTTTAGGTATTTGCTATTGTAGTATCCCCATTCCTAGTACCTAAATGTGTCTTAGGGTCCTCCAGACAAACAGAAACAATAACACACACACACACACACACACACACACACACGAGGAAGATTGATTTTAAGGCATCTGTGTGTGCAGCTGTGGGGCTTGCCAGTCAGAAGTCTTCAGAGCAGGATGGCAGGCTGAAAATTCTGGCAGGAATTGATGTTGCAGTCTTGAGTGAGAATGCAGTCTGGAGGCCAAATTCCTTCTTTGGAGAACCTTAGCATTTCAAAGCTTTCAACTGACTGGATGAGGCCACCCACATTAGGAAGACTGATCTGCTTTACTCAAAGTCTACTGATTTAAAAGTTAATCACATCTAAAAAATTCCTTCCCAGCAACATCTTGAGTGAGGTTTGACCAAACAACTGGGCACCATAGCCTAGACAGATTGACACATAAAATTAACCATCACAGGCTATAATAAAAAAATTCATGCTGATGGTGCTCTTCTTAGGCAGTTGTACCAGGAAAATGTTATTGACTGTTGACAGAATTAAAAAATGCACTACATGAGAGCTGTGAGTTTCAGTTTTATTCAGGGACCTTACTGAGGACGATTGCCCTGGAGACAGTTTCTCAGATAACTCTGAGAAATTGCTCTAAAGAAGTAGGGGAGGAGCCAGGATATATGAATTTTTTGGCTAGGAGATACATGTAGTCAAGCAGACATCTTGGTAAAAGATTACTGCTAATTATGCAAAAAATTGCTCATCTATATATGGGAAGGTGCAAGAATCTGGGGTCATTGAAATTCTTCCTTAGATATGTATCTTAACTATCTAGGGGCCCATATATTCAAAACACAGAATGCCTCATTTTGTTTTTTGTCCTGAATTCCTTTCAGTGTGTACTATAGGTCAGGGACGGCAGTAGCAGATGACTTGATCCTTGTAGAACTGTGTGGCGGGCAACATTCTTTGTTTTACAACTCCCTCCCTTTTGATCATAAGTTTAACCAAGTTTTGGGAGGCATTTCGTGACCAATTTGTCCCACAGCACTAAGAAGGCTCATTCCTAGGTCAGGCGAGGATGTCATTGATAGGCCACTCAATGTGCTATTTCTGGATTAGGCCCTGTTAATAACTTAAAAATTCTCTGGATCATTTGTCTTACCAGTCTATTAAGATATAGGAAATATTTTCCCTTGTTCCTTTTCCCATATCTAGATTTGCACCATTACAGTTAAATTTGTATAGGGCTATATATATGTGATGAATTGCCTCAAGATGTTGAGCCATCATTAGTTTTGCCCAAGACCTTGTTACACTTTGGGTAATGCAAGAAACAACAATCTTATACAGGATGTAAGTAATATAGCTAGTAACATTAATAAGATCGTAAGTAGAGATTTGAGCATGAGCTTCCAGAACCAAACCAGCTCCTTAAAAGATCACCAAGACAAGGAAGTGGATCACTTAAAGCAGAAATCAGATCCTTCATGTGAGTCATTGAATGTGTAACTTTAGAGAATTCATCTGGTATGAAAATGCAGCATTCCGTTCGAATTATGGCATAGGTGCCTGCCTCTTTGAGATGTTGTAAAGCTATCAAGGGCCATGTGTTTTGTAATACTGCTTTTTCTCATCATAGAGATCTCAGAATTCAGTAGGCTCATAGCCTGATTACTGTCGTTGAAGGCCTATTGGGTGCATTTTGTCAAGGCCTTGATGTGTGTGATTACATCTTCCAGTCCTACTGAAGGCACAAAAATTGCTGCTAAATGGTCATACCAGTGAAGTACAGATCTCTTGATCTGTCAGCCTTGTATACATTGTAAATTTGCTGGAGTCATATCTGAATTGGAACACTTACGGCCTTGAGCCCGAGGGAATCCTAGGATGCATCTTCCTATCCGTTCTGGCAGAAGCCAGGGCCAGAAATTGGTACCACAAAGCTATTGAATTCCATTAGGTGCAGCCCAGTATTGCCGGTCACCTGACCCAGTCTCTCGCATACCAATTGCTATCTTTTAAGGGAAATGATTTGTTGGCATTTTTCATAAGGCATTCATTCCACCTAATTTTCTAGTGTTATTTGGCTGATTATCTTTAATGTGATTTAAGTGTTCCCGACATAGGGGGGCCCTTAAACTTAAATGACCATAGCCCAGTGTTAGCTGTATAAATCCATCCCATAACTGAGGGAGGGTCCCTTCTAATAACGGGGAAGTTATGTTCTTTGACTGAAATTTAGCTCGTTGCTCTGACTGAGCTGGAGTAACTTTAAAAGAGAATTCACGTTTATGGCCAGGGCCATAAAAAGTGTGATTGATTGGCCAAGTGAGGGGTTTCCATGTAGTAATATCAATAGTGGCCCTACAACTTCTTTCTTCTAAAATAAATTTTCTAAGGGCCGTCCAGTTATTACAGCCTTGGAGATAAGAAATCCACCAAGGTAAACCTGAAGTACTGGATGTAGATAAGTGACCACAGACCCAAATATCAGATTGATTTTTGAAATTTGTGTAGGATTGTGCTATGATAGAAAACATTTGATTCATGTGCAAAAGCCCAGGAAATCAAGAAAACACTATAAATGATCATATGGGTCTGGTCTGGCATATATTAGTATAGCATGTTAGTGTAGCTGTCTACTTCTGATATTGTCTTCTTGTCCTGTGGGTGTAGTTTCTCCTCTGAGCATTGTTTTAAGGTGATTTTGAGTCCAGCAGTCCTCTCTATAGACCAGTCTGGTGCAGGGCCCCTTCTTCAGAAGGAAATATGAATCCAAGAATCAGTTCCCTTTAGTTTCACCGTGCGTGAGCTAGTTATGAGTACCTGATAAGGGTCCTTTCATCTAGGTTGGAGAGAGTCCTTTAAATGATGTCTTTCCAGTATGTTATCTCTTGGTTGCAGGTCATGGGGCATCTGTCTTTATTCAAAGATAGATTACTGTGATAAGCTTCAGAAACAAATTTAGAATGTCCTTTGTAATAGTTCAATTAAATCTTACAATAATGCAACATAGTAACAAGGAGCCATCTAGGAAGTTGAGTCTCAGGCAGTAAATACAAATCACAAAGACAGTTAACAACACTAGAAATTAATATCTACTGAAACAATTTTTTTCCTCTCTAAAATCACCCTCATTTCTGCCACACATAGCCAAATTAAGATCACATAGGCTCTCTGAAATTGGTTTTGCTGGAACTTTTCATAAGGAATCTCAGGCTGAACTTTTCAAAGGTCTCTCAAGGCCAGAAAAGCCATGCCAAGGACTTGGCATCAGATTCTGCCTGCAATATCCACAGATTTGGGCGGGTTCCTCTCTTCTTAAGGTCCGCAGAATACCCTGAGATCCGTGCACCTGCCAGGAAGTGGCCTCCCTTATTCACCTGTAAGCAAAGTACTAGGTTGTTTCTCCAAGAGGCTCTATAGCTCCATAAAGTCCACCGCAGTTCTTTAAAGCTGTCTGCTCGTATCTGATTTTTGCATAGTCTCAAATATGACATTCCATCCAAAGTCATTAATGCAGCCAATGTTTCCAGTTATCTCCTGTTATATCTCCTGTTATAAGGAGAACAGATTCTTACTGAATTTATGCAAATAGTAATATTGCCATGAAAAGAAGAATACTAAGAGTTTCCAAATTCTGGAGGAATCAGAGAGAAAAGATAAATGTTTCAGTTCCGCTTACAAAGGTATAATTTACCAAGTTGCTATGAATTATAGTTAGCTTAAGAGGAAAGAGCAAAAGTTTTCTCAAATCTGCAAAAATAAAACATTAAAAAGAATCAAATTTTTCAAAGAGTCATAAAAATTATAATCATCCTCATCAGTTCGTTCAGTCCCATGTTATTAATTCTTAATCTTCTGTTAACAGTTTTATGAAGCCATCAGGTTTTCCATTAGAATTCTTTAATTTCTTACCCAGTTAAGCAGTATGATCTGAAAGTTACCATAAACCTGTGCTTGTCAAAAAGTCCTTTCTATGAATCTTCTTGGAGATGAAGCATTTTTGTAAAAGCATCAGAGTAAAACAATAACTGTATGTAAATGACAAAAGACTTAAAAAGGCACAGTTAAAGACCTGATTACAATGCATTTGTCAAAGAAATTTGGTTATTTTCATACACTATTACAATATTAAATATTAAATTTTAGATATTAAATACAAGATTAAAATACTAAAATAATGAAATTATAAAGTCCACCATATTAAATATATTTAATACAATATTAAAATAACTAGAATTATGACAACATTATACCAGGACACATGTAAATTTTAGAAATTTCATATAATTTTTAGAACATTTATATTAATAACATTTACCCATACAGTATAACCTAAGAAGGTTTATCACTACTTATTTGATAATGCTAGCCATGTAATTTAACATATCAAATAAGCCTAATTAGTTTAATATTTCTCTTTGAGAGATATGGGAACATATGTATATGTATAACTGATTCACTGTTATAAAGCAGAAACTAACACACCATTGTAAAGCAATTATACTCCAATAAAGATGTTAAAAAAAAAAATTCTCTTTGAGATGTTTCAGGGGCCTTCTGAAGCATCCCAAAGATAGCTAGAGGTCAAAAGAACTTCATTTAGAATTTGATTTGAGAAAGTTTGTCAGCGTTATCAAGAGTTTTTAAAACACTTGGTCAAATAGGATTATAGGTCACTGTGAAACAATACTTAACCAGAGTGACAATAAAAGATTTTAAAGGCAAATATAGAAAGTTACAACCGAGTACTTAAAAAGTAAAAAAAAAAAAAAAACAAAACTTCACAATTGGTTATCAAAATCGTATAAATATTCCAAGAAAACTTTGTCTCCTTAACAGAGAACCAACTGCTAGTTTTTCACCATCTTACCATTAACATTATAATTCATTTACTCAATTAAGTTTATTCTAATCTTAGCCAGTCCAGACCATGCACAAAACTCTTCTCAGAGTTTCTTTTCCACATCATTCTATTGATATAACTTCCTTTTTTACCTTTAGATTTTTTTCCTTATGCTTTTCCTTTTTCTCTCTCTTTTAAAAATTTTTATTGGAGTGTAGTTGATTTACAGTGTTGTGTTAGTTTCTGCTGTACAGCAAAGTGAATCAGTTATACATATATCCACTCTTTTTTAGATTCTTTCCCCATATAGGTCATTACAGAGTATTGAGTAGAGTTCCCTGTGCTATACAGTAGGTCCTTATTAGTTATCTATTTTATCGATATATACAGTAGTATGTTTATGTCAATCCCAATCTCCCAATTTATCCCTTCCCCCTTCCACCCCTGGTTACCATAATTCTGTTTTCTACATCTGTGACTCAATTTCTGGTTTGTAAATAAGTTCATTTATACCATTTTTTTAGATTCCACTTATAAGCGATATCATATGATAGTTTTCTGTGTCTGACTTACTTCACTCAGTATGACAATCTCTAGGTCCATCCATGTGGCAGCAAATGGCATTTTTCCTTCTTTTTTATGGCTGAGTAATATTCCATTGCATATATGTACCCCACCTTCTTTATCCATTCCTCTGTCAATGGACATTTAGGTTGCTTCCATGTCCTGGCTATTGTAAATAGTGCTGCAGTGAACATTGGGGTGCATGTATCTTTTTGAATTATGGTTTTCTCCGGATATGTGCCCAGGAGTGGGGTTGCTGGATCATATGGTAACTCTATTTTTAGTTTTTTTAAGGAACCTCCATACTCCTTTTTCTCTTTCCCTCTTTTTAACCTCTCTTGAGGACAAAATTACTTTCTTTTCCCTTAACAAAATGCATTTTCATTCCTTATACCTTGTTTTTTCCTTGCATACAAAGATGTTTCCCTTACTAATTTTAGTAGTTTTAATCACACATACTAACTAGAATTCTCAACTTTTTTTAAAAAAATTAATTAATTTATTTATTTATTTTTGGCTGGGTTTGGGTCTTTGTTTCTGTGCGAGGGCTTTCTCCAGTTGCGGCGAGCGGGGCCCACTCTTCATCGCGGTGCGCGGGCCTCTCACTATCGCGGCCTCTCTTGTTGCGGGGCACAGGCTCCAGACATGCAGGCTCAGTAGTTGTGGCTCACGGGCCTAGCTGCTCCGCGGCATGTGGGATCCTCCCAGACCAGGGCTCGGACCCGTGTCCCCTGCATTGGCAGGCAGATTCTCAACCATTGCGCCACCAGGGAAGCCCTCAACTCTTAAAAACCTTAATTTCTAGTGAAAACTAAGAAGTAAACAATTTTAAACTTTCCTTTGTTAGGATCCTGTAGATTGACAAACTTATGAATACTGTTTATAATTTCTAAAAAACATGTGCTTTCTTATAGAAAATGTCTCTGTGTGGCACCAAACATATTTATTAATAGTCCTGAATATCTTCTTTTCTCTGTAAAAGGAAGTCTATGTTTAGTAATTAATGTTTCAGCATATTATTTTATTTTGGAATGATCTAGATATTCAGTAAACTTCCATCATTTAACCTAATTTAGCAAAACTCTAAAGTTTCAAGTAACCAAATATTTGGAGAAACTATTTTTAAGTAGACATACCATAAAACATAATTATCCCTAAAGGGTTCCCCTAAAAACTCTTATCTCATTTACATTTAATTTACTTATACAAATTTCATCATACCAAGTTATTTTTCTTGCTGACAAATTTTGTAATAGAAATAAAATCTTAGTTGACTTTTAATAAACCTAGGTACAATAAAAGTATTATACTGAATGTCGATGACTCTAAAGAGTCTGTATTAATTAAACCAGCAAACTTCAACTAAGTTTAGTACCGAATATTAATTTAATACTGAATATTTCCCAGATCATGTGAACCTGAAATTCATTTGGATTAGTTTCTTTTATATTTCTGAGACTGTATATAAGTGCTTAATGTCCTTTAAGCCAATTAAGTAGAGCTCATTGACAAATTAATTTTGGCAATACTATTCAGAAGTAAAGACATATATCTATAACATACACACAGACATATAGACAGATGTAATCAGAGATCTCATAGCTTCATTTTAAAACTTAGTCATGAATCGGGTATTACAATATAAAACTCACTAGTTTATAAATAACAGTTGGAATAAGTTAAGTTTACTCGCTTGGGGTTAAAAGGCCTCTTTTTCCCTTTTTTCCGTCAGTCCCAGGAATTAGAGATGGTCTAGATAAGAGTAAGATAAGAGTTCTTGAGAGCTCTGGTAGAACATTTCTATCTCATAGATGCAGGGGGAGAAATGCAAGCTCCTCCTAGAAGGACTTCGTGCCCCTAGGGTCAGAATTTTGAAAGATGTTTTATCAAGCTGCCTTTCTCTAACTGCTTATGCAGAAACCAGTTTGGGAATGCCAAAAAAAGAGCCCCATCTTGGCTATTTCAGGGAGGATTTCCTTAATTCTGAAGTAAGTAAGTACTTGCAAGTATAAGTTCTGTATGATAGGTAAACCTGTCTGGGGTATTGGTCAGGGGTTATCTGACACCCCTTTTTCTTCTGTTTGAGAGACTCTATTTCTCAGTTTAAAATTGGTTTGCCAGAATAAAATCACTACTGAAAACTGTGGTGGGCCGATGTGTGGCTTGTGAGCTTAATTCTTCTAGGTGTCACCCTAGAGTCGTTTTAGCTCTTTTACGTGTCTGGGTTTCTCTTACTGGCAGCCTGAAAATGCTCTGGGGGCCCTGAGCACTGAATGGCCCATTCCTGTATGTGCGCCCCTGGCTGAATGAGTGTCTAAGGAGTGGCTTTCCCTAGGGACCTGCTGCACGTGTGAGGCCTTCTGCTTCTCCCATAAATGCCGCAGTTGCCCGAGAAAGCTGTAACCAGGCCGGGAGGAGCTCTGTCTCTTATCTGTGGAGCTGAAAGCTCTCCTACGGTATCTTCACTTTTATTCTAACAAATCCTGTTAAGGTAGGTGATTTGAGGAAACACATCAGGTCAGCCTCCTACCTAATCACCCAGTCTGAACCTTCCCAGTGTCTTTCAAATGAACAGAATCTTCCCATTCTCTCTCAGCTGAACACTTTCTCAGTATCTTACAAAGGAAAAGTCTTACCCACTACCGAATAAAACTCAGGATTGTCAACCAGGACAGGAGATCCGAGACCAGGAGAGACTCAGCCAAATTCGTCTGGACTCTCCACGGAGGCACAAGGGCCCTTGCTGGTACCAAGGTCCAGATCCTTGGAGAGTTCAGGTGAAGGAGAAAAGTCTGCTCTGGGTCCGTTCATGGTTGCCAAAACTCTTGACTGAAATAAAGATGCAGGACATGAGAGCTGTGATTTTGGGGTTTCTTCAGGGGCCTTACTGAGGACTGTAGCCTCTCAGATAGCTCTGAGGAACTGCTCGGAAGAGGTGGGGAAAGAGCCAATATACGCGAATTGTTTTGGCTGGGAAATACATATATTCAAACATACGTCTTGGTAAAAGATTACTGCTAATCACAAAAAAACCCTCAGATATCTCAAGTTAATGATTTTAGTGCTTATTTATGTATGGGAGGATGCAAGAATCTGGTGTCATTGAAATTCTTCCTAATATGCCTCTTAACTGTCTAGGTACCAAAGAACACAGAATGTGTCATCCTGTTTTTCATCCTGAATTCCTTTCAGTGTGTACCGTAGGTCAGTGACGGCAGCGGCTTATGACTTGATCCTTCTAGAACTGGATGGCAGGCAACATGCTTTGTTTTGCAGGCTTTGTCTAATGGGTTTCAGGAAAGCAGTATATTGTCTGCATTGTGAGAACTTTCAGCATCTATAGTTAAGATGTACAATAATCTTTTTTACATTGGTGGCTTTTATTTTTAAAACTGAACATTTACCCCATTTTAAAGAGGACAAAAGAGAGGCTTAGATACAGGACGTGGCAGACCCTGGACTTGAACCCCTGTCTACCCCACTATCCAGCATATTACATTGCCTGTTGGTTATTGTTTTATGCTGGTCTCAGCCTATCGATAACCAGTGTTGTGATTGGACCAGTCCTTGTGGTTCTGATACGATTGCAAGATGCCCTTCAGAAATATCCATCAGGACGCTTTGAAAAAACAAATAAAGGTGTATTACTTACAAGACCTGGAGATTACATGGTACACCGGGGCCACACAGTAAGGTTGGGTCAAGGGTGGTGGGGAGAAAGCAAGAGAGTGGGAGTGAGGGTCTGGGGTTCTGCTCTTTTGGGGGGTTGACGGTGGAGCCCTAGGGTTTCACGGGCTCACTCTTTGTAAATTTAAAACATAAGAGCAGGAATTTAATGCGTGGGAAGAGAACAAAAACGAGTGGCCTGAATGGTCAGTTATCAGAATCAACCGAGATCTTTCCAAGGAGCTTCAGTGGGGAGAGACAGCTTGCCTCTTCGTGTAGTCTGGTTGTGTGGCTGGAACGTGTTTATTCTCCATTAGCCGTCTTCCAAGTGGATGCTTGCACAATCAGAGCACTGGCACTACAAAAGAAGGAAAAAAACCCCCAAACTGTCAGGGCTCATACTGCAGTTAGTTATCTGTGTAGATTGGTTAATTATTGGTGACCAGATCTGCCTGGAGGAGACCCAAAATGTTCAGATTGGAGTTTTGTGAAGTGTAGTATATTACAGAGGATACGTGGAAAGTGTCTGTCTTCAAAGTGTCTGTTTTTTTTAATTTTTAGGAAAAAAATGTAAATACACAAAAGCACTAAACTAATATGACAGACTTCTGTGTATCTGTGATCAAAGTTTAAACAGATAGTATTTGCTTCAGGTTTTTTTAAAAAAAGAATTACTGAAGCCATTGAAATTCTTTCTGTACATCCCCTTAATCCTATTCCTCTCCTCTCACCCTCCTTTCCTACATAGACAAAACGCTTATGAATTTTATGCATATTCTTTCCTGTTTTTATATTTTTATAATACGTGTATTAAGACAAAGATGTTTTTACATAATGCTTTTATTAAATACACAGATTTTATATATATGTCCTATACATAATTTCATACTCATACACAAAATCTCATAGCCATAAACAATGTAATAATCACTAACATTTACTAGGCGGCCTCAGTTCTAAGAACTTTACATGTATTAACTCATTTAATTTTAGTAACAGTCCCATAAATTATGTACTCTCATTCTCCCCATTTTACAGATGAAAAGGGTGAGGCACAGAGAGATTAAATAACTTGCCCAAGGGTCACAAGCCATAAGCGGCAGAGCCACTGTCTCTTATAGTTAATAATGTTTTAAGTGTTAAAAAAACAACTTATATAAGTGCTGTTATATTGTACTTAACATTCAAAAACTTGGTTTTTACTCAGCATTGTCCTTGAGATTCTATTCCTTTGGACAAATATTCCATAAAGTGCTATGCTTTACGGTTTCCATCATATGACTTTACTGTCTTTTCTCTGTCCATTCTCATATTAATGGATATGTAGTTTTGTTTCTCCCAATTTTCTGTATTGCAAGAGAATGCTGCAGCGAACACCCCTGTACTTTTTTTTTTTTAAATTAATTAATTAATTAATCCATTTATGGCTGTGTTGGGTCTTCGTTTCTGTGCGAGGGCTTTCTCCAGCTGCGGTGAGCGGGGGCCACTCTTCATCGCGGTGCGCGGGCCTCTCACTGTCGCGGCCTCTCTTGTTGCGGAGCACAGGCTCCAGACGCGCAGGCTCAGTAGTTGGGGCTCACGGGCCCAGTTGCTCCGCGGCATGTGGGATCTTCCTAGACCAGGGCTCGAACCCGCGTCCCCCGCATTGGCAGGCGGACTCCCAACCGTTGCGCCCCCAGGGCAGCCCTGTCCTTGTCTTCTTGTGCCCGCACGTGAGGAGTCCCTCTGGAGCACCAGCTGGTAGTAGAGTAGCTGGGTTAAAGGGTATTTACATTTTCAACTTTTCCAGATATTGGCAACTCCTTCTCCCAGGTGTTTATGCCTCAGTGCACAGATTACATTCCCACTAGTCAGAGACGGAATATACACACAGACAATGGCCAGACCATATATCAAAAGGGAACTCTGACAGAGAAAGACAAATATCATATGATATCACTTGTATTTGGAATCTAACCAAAAAAAATGATATAAATGAACTTATTTATAAAACAGAAATAGACTCACAGGCATAGAAAAGAAACTTACGGTTACCAAAGGGGAGGGTGGGAGGGATACATTAGGAGTTTGGGATTAACATATACACACGACTATATATAAAATAGATAAACAACAAGGACCTACTGTACAGCACAGGGAACTATAGTCTATTGATATATCTTGTAATAACCTATAATGGAAAAGAATCTGAAAAAGAATATATATATGTCATATATATATCGTACATATATAACTGAATCACTTTGCTGTACACCTGAAACTAACACAACATTCAAAATTAACTACACTTAAATTTTTTAAAAAATGGGTAAAAAAAAAAAAATCACAAACCGCCAAAACAAAAACAAAACAAACCAGAACTCTGACCTGTAACCTGCAGAAAGCTGCCCAGATAAACCAACTTCTTATCTACAGTAAGCAGCCCAGGAAGCCAGCTTGCTTTGAGTCAGGCTTGCAGAAGCTATTGTCGTAATTAGCATTTGACTGATCCTTAGTGAGATGGAGCCATTGTATTAAGACAGTTCTTTCCAGAGGTGAATTAAGGGATTTATAGTAAGGTGTTAGGAAATTACCTTTTAAAGGAGGGGAGGATACAAATGTCAGATGGGTTTAGCTTTATTCATTTTTGAAGAGAAAGGACGTAGTCTAGAACCATTATCTTAGACTTTTTCTTTTAAGCAGAAAAAGTCTTATTTTTTTTCTTAACTAAATTATGTAGGACCATAAACAAGATGAAAACTGGAACACCTCAGGTAAAATAAAGTCAGTAGTGTGGTTCCGCCCACCTGGCCCCCTCCCCTTCCTTCTTGCCTCCCCTGCCCCCAGATGACCCGAGACCCCCTTGGTGGAATCCTAGGGCTGGGGGGCAACCTGCAAGATGCTGTAGGGTGCCTGCTGGTGAGAGCATTTGGTGAGATTGTTCATCTCTCTCAGCCTCAGTTAGAAGGGGAACGTGATAAATTCTACCAGACTTTGGGCTAAACGTATTCTACTTCTTTGGTCTCCCGGCAGGCAGGAATTTGTGGATGCTTATGTGAATTACGTCTTCCAAATCTCAGTGCATGAGTGGTACACAGCCTTCTCCAGCGGCTTCCGGAAGGTGTGCGGTGGCAAAGTGCTTGAGCTCTTCCAGCCTCCAGAGCTGAGGGCCATGATGGTGGGGAGCAGCAGCTACAGCTGGGAAGAGCTGGAGGAGGTAAGCCGGCAAGGTGCCGTCTGTCACCCCCGAGGGAGCGGCCCCGGCCGGGCACAGTGCCCAGAACCTGGTCGCTTTCTTAAGTATTCCCCCGGTCAAGTAGGACTTGGAGGCCTCCTGCATCTCAGTGGTTATTTCTTACTCTCCAGTGCAAATGGTGTCCAGACGTCCACTTGTCATATCCTTCTGGAAGATCATTTTGTTCTTTTTGTCTTTTTTTGGGCAGACTGCCATCTACAAGGGTGATTACTCAGCTACACATCCCACTGTGAAACTATTCTGGGAAACATTTCATGAGTTCCCATTGGAAAAGAAGAAGAAGTTTCTCTGTAAGTAATATCAGTATGGTGTTTGTCCCCATTTCAGTTTTGCGTATGGTACAGGCTGGTATACTCCGTGGTGAAGTTCAACTCTTTTAAATCGTAAAGGGTAAGTAAGGAAGTATGTTTACATTTTTTGTCTTAGTGATATCTGAGGCGCAGCAGAGATCGTTAATCCTTATTTGTTGTGTAACGGGGTGGGTGGCATGAAAGGAAGAAAAGCATGTCACTGATTTTTAATTGCTCTAAAAATACTGTTTATTTTATATGAAGGTGATTCCTTTAAGTATTATATTGACGAAATCGAATTGTTTGGATTAACCTCCGTTATCTTTCTAGCCTTTTGAAAATATTAGTGTCTACTGCAGATGTAACTGGGGAGATGTGATTTATAATAGCTTTATTGAGATTCAATTCACACACACATACTGTTACAATTCAGCCATTCAAAGTGTACCGTTCTGTGGTTTTTAGTATATTCAGAGTTGTGAAACTATCAATTAATTTTAGAACACGTTCACTACCCCGAGAAGAAACACTGTACCCATTAGCAA
Source organism: Balaenoptera acutorostrata (assembly GCF_949987535.1). Lineage (NCBI taxonomy): Eukaryota > Metazoa > Chordata > Mammalia > Artiodactyla > Balaenopteridae > Balaenoptera > Balaenoptera acutorostrata. Next base: position 9,675,602 of record NC_080068.1, read on the forward strand.
TCTTTCCCCATTTCCTCCCAGCCTCCCAGCCCTTACCAATCTGCTTGGTCTCTATGGATTCGCCTGTTCTGGACATTTCATATAAATGGAATCATACAATAAATGGTCCTTTGTGACTGGCTGGATGACATTTGAGAATGGTAGTACATTTGGAAAGGAGAATGAAGTCTAGTTTACATGAACAAATTACCCTTTTAAAAATAGTAGAAATCTTTGTGTCATTGTGTAATCAGAGACATAAATGAGCCATTGAATAGCATAACATTTTTATCAATATAAAATGAAAAAAACAGAGTTTGAAAGGCAGTGTCTTTTGCTTTTTAAGAATGAGCATATATTAGTATTAATGCAAGATTTACCCCCAGATTCTATTGCTCCCATGGAGTAAGGATGAGAGGAAGCGGAGCTCTTACAAAAGAATTCCTAAAAAGATCCCCGCTTCCCCTCTGCCCAGTTACATGGGCCCTTGAGAAAAAGCGGCATATGAGTGAAAATGACAGGATAAGATTTGCCAGTGGTTCTCGTGGAGCTGTGACGATCAAGAGGTGCTTGCCCTTGGTCCAGGGATTTCCTTAAAAGAAGATGCTTTTCTGTTCAGAGACCATTAGACTTTCATAAATTTTTATTAACTTTACAGATTTGGCAAGAATGTTTATGTATCGTAGCCTCAGGTAGTGACAGGTTATTTGAAAGTGCTCCTTAACTAATGATTTCATTGTATCGATAGTTAATTTTCCAGCAGTTCAACAAAGAAGGTTATCTAGTGCTGGAGAACAGGAAAAGACAGCTGGGTTGGTCTTTTTTTTCCCTCCAAGTCACAAGTGTGTCGCAAGAGGGAAATGTCTCATATAATGTTAGTGTCAGATCTTCTGGTTTAAGAAAAATGGAGAGACAGGGAAAGGCAAGCAAACAGATCCCAAATGGAAGTTCACCAGCCAAGGGGGTACAATAAGCACAGACACTTGAGGGGAGAGAAGACCCTGAGGCCCCATGGACTGTAGTCTTCTTCCTGGTTTCTGAGGTCAGCTCTTTTCCTAGGTCAGCAGTTCCCTTCCTCTTTGATTTTGTGAAAGCTCGTAACATTTATGAGGCCATACATTTCACTGAGGCCATCTTTTTATTTGGGGGCATTTTTGAGCATCTTTCCATTGGATGGATGCTTTGTGTCAGTGTAATTAGGGTCTGAAATTAGCCAATGAAAAGTATAGACTTTTTATCCATATAAAACCAAAACACAGGGTTTGAAAGGCAATCTCTTGCTTTTATAAGTGAGCATTTATTAATACAACACATATTGGCACAAAAAAGTGGTTGTACTTCTCCCGTGAGCCACAGGGTGTCAGCCCGTCCCTTCTGTTCCCCCCTGGGCCGCAGAGAGCCGCTCCCCATTTACCTAGCTGGTGTTTCCCCTTCTCTTCGTCCGCAGTGTTCCTGACAGGCAGCGACCGCATTCCCATCTACGGCATGGCCAGCCTGCAGATCGTCATCCAGCCCACAGCCAGCGGGGAGGAGTACTTGCCCGTGGCCCACACCTGCTACAACCTTCTGGACCTCCCCAAGTACAGCAGCAAAGAGGTCCTGTGTGCACGGCTGACCCAGGCCCTTGACAACTACGAGGGGTTCAGTTTGGCCTGAGGCTCCCCAGCTTGCCCCAGATTCCCCTTCCTTCCTCCACGTCCGCGTTGAGGCCCATACAGAAAATCATGGGGAGTGAGTTCTGGTTTTTTTAATTGTATAAGTGGGTTGGAACTTTTGAATCCTGAACCCGGTTGATGCATTTCTGGGGTGGTAAGCAGTGACCTTTTTGAAAAATCAGGGGTTAGGGATGGGGTGAAAAACTGGCCCTTGTCTGGGAAGCGATTCTGTCTCTAAACCCAGTTCCCCATTGTTCCGTGCACTTGTGACTATGTTGTACTCTGCTGGATAAAAGGGCAGTGGATTTTTAAACTCGCATTCCCCAGATGTCTCTCTCAGCCCTGATCTTTCCTCATGACGCTTCCTTGTCTTTCTAACTTCTCATTCCTCTGCAAGAATGATTTGACTGACCTGTCCTTTCTCACCTGCACATGCAGAACATCCCCTTTCTCTGCAGCCTTGGAAATGCTCCTGGCTTGTTGCCGTCCAACCCTAAGGACTGAGAAGGAAAGGATTACTTCAGAAATTCCCAAGCCCAACAAGCTGAATCTGGGTCCATGACTTTGGCGGAACTCTTGCGAATTTATGGGAGCCTTTCATAAACCTGCCTTGCCTAAAAAAACAGTTCTTGAGGGACTGGCCATCTCCCTGTGGCCCTGCCTATTCCCGGCCCTCCTGAAAGGGGTGCAGAGCCGCTTGGCTTCGCAGCCGAGCCGAATTCTGTCTGGTGGCCCCGCCAAGCCCTTCTGACAACAAGATGAGGTAACAGGCCCTCCCCCTCTTGCATCATTTTGCTTTTGGAGCAGGTTGCCTTCATTTTCTAGGGAGTATTTTCTCCCAGAAAAGTAGAACTAATAAATTTCTTATCCTTTTCCCTATCACCTTCTGTCTCTACCACTTCATCTCTCCTCCCCACCCTCCTACTTTTCTCTTCACTTCATCCCATTCTTTGTTACCTGACTTAACGTCCCTTCCTCTCCTCTCCTCCTAGTGGATGCATGCAGTCTATTTTAGTTTTCTATTTAAATTGCAAAATTTCTACTCAGATTTTTTTTTTTCCCTCTTCCCTAACTGCTAAGACTTAAGGACATTCTTTAATTATGGAACTTTTGTTTATTGCATTTGAAATGTGTGTTTACAGTGGGATTTCAGGAAGGATTGTGTTTGAAGCAAATACGTGTATTTCAAAAATCATGACACACTCAACCTTCTTCATCCTGGGATAAGAAAATTCTACATGAGCAAAGAATCCATGTCAGCCTAATTTTAAATTCCTAGTCACTAGAGAAAAGACTTATTTATATAAAATGAAGTATTTATGAACCGTGAGACAGCATCAAATCTCAATGAAGGATTGTAGATTTTTTGCTTTTTGTTTTTAAAACTTATTCCAATTGCTGAATTGGTAGTTTTTCAGTCTTTATAATACAAGATTAAAAAAAGATATACAGTTATATGAAACGTTTATTTTCTATGTGTGTGCATATAGTTCAATATTATGCAATAAATTTGCTGTTTTAACGTAACCAGAACTGTTTCTTCTTGTACTTACAGAATGGGTAGCTTGCTTTCAGTAGAAGAATTAAGTCATCTACCCGAGTAATGTAATAGAAGGTCAAATTTGCTTCCTGCCACAAGAGAGTAGAACCAACTGCTGGGAAAATGAAGAGGAAAACAGGGTGGGGGGGGGAGCATATGGCATTAAGGATGGATGGGATTTCTGAAGCTTATGATGGGTGAAAAGGCATTTCTCACGGAGGGGAAGGCCTGAGCAAGGGCTTGAACATGGGGGCATATTTAAGGAAGGGCCAGGAACAATTCGAAGGGAGCATCAGAGGAAACAGAATAATGGTAAATAAGACTGGGGAGAAAGACAGCAAGTTTGGGGCTGAGGAACCAGACTAAGCCTTGGGCCTTCAAAATGTTCAGAGCCTTGGGGTTGGGGAAGGAGGCAGTGATAGGAGTTGAGCCTGGTTTTAAGAAAATGCGGATGAGGGTACCTGTGGAGGAATGGAGTGGGAAGGACAGCAGCTGAGAGCAGTGGGGTGGCAGCAGTGGGGTGAGAAGAGCTATGCGCAGGAGAGATGGGAGGAGTGGAGGCGATGGGAGCCTTAGGGGAAAAGGAGAAATTAAAGGTGAATCTAAGATTTATTAATCTAATGGCTGATGCTAATTAGCCCACTTATACACAGCAAAAAAAATTTTCAATAAGTTTTAAAAAGAATTACCATGTACTGTTTTTACCAGACTTAATAATAGATGGTTTAAAAAGTGGTAAAGAGAACAGTAGCTTTCCATTAATAAGTAAGTTCCATTCAACAAACAAACAAAGAGCATACATAAGTGCTCAGTTTGGGGGACAAAAAAGCCTATTACCTTTAATTTTGAATGAAAATAGCCAAGTTATTTTAAATTTGGGGGGGGGGCTTCAGAATCCTCATCCATGAAATAAGGAGACTGGACCAGATAATTTCTAAGGTCACTGAGCTCTAAAATTACTGTACCATAGAGATGCTCAATAAATTCTTCTAAATGTTTGTTGCATGAATGAAATTGTGCTGCTTTTCTAAAAACTATTTTTCTGGCATATTCTCTTTTTTCCTTTATCAATCACTATTGCTTTAGAAGACTCTTTAGGTAGGCATTTCTAGATTTACCTACCCACCTACCTTTCCTCACCTGCAGACAAACATTTGGAAGTTTCGTCACTGTTTTCAGAAATGTACCTATTTAATGAAAAAATTATCTCATTAAAATAAGGCAACTTTTGGCGGGTGGGATTTAATGAAAGTGTAACCAGGCAATTTAGCCAATTGTGATAACTCCCGCTCCGTGTGAAAGCTTTTTGATGACTAGAAAGGTTCTCTATTAATAATCCTGGAGAGCCAGGGTTGGCAACTACAGCCTGTGAGCTAAAATGGGTTTTACATTTTTAAAAGGGTTGGGAAAAAAAGGATATGTGACAGCAATTATCTGGCCTACAAAGCCTAACAAACAAACATGTTAACATCTGGCCCTTTACAGAAAAAGACTTGCCCCAACCCTTGGAGACCAGACTTGCAGGAATCACAGTAACAGAGTCGATAACTTACTTAACTGAAGTCTCAGGAGGAACTCGGTCATAGCTGATGTTGAACTAGAGAGAACAAATTTCTGGGCCTTTCTGCCACAGGGGTAATACGAAAATCAAGCTTTGTCTAAGATTAACCCACAGAACTAGGCATCAAGGTTTTGTGATAACAACTAACTACCAGGTATTGATTGATTGTAGGCCAGACCCTGCACCAAGCATTATCTATGTGCTATTCAGTTTAATTGCTACCACTGCCCTCCTGGCTCGACCAGTTACTAGCTGTGTGGCCTTGGGAAGGTTTCTTAACCTCTCTGTAGCTCATTTTCTTCCTGTTTAAAATGGGAATAAACATAATGCCTTCCTCATGGAGTTGTAATGAGAATTAAATGAACTAGTTAATGGAAAGCACATACAGAACAGTGCCTAGCACATAACAAGCTCTCAGTAACTATAATTTTCATTCTTATCCCAATTTTTCACATGAAGAAATGAATGTTTAGAGAAAATAACTTGTTCACTGTCACAGTGGTAGGACCTGAACTTGACCATTCCTCTATATTATTATGCTCAGCTGCTAGGGTGGACAGCAAATTTGACCAGGGATGGATAGCTAGAGATGAGGTTGCCTAGAGCCCAAATAGAAAGACACACTGTGATGTGTGGCAGGTGACCTCCCTGACCACCCGTCTGCACGTGGTCATAGAGCAGTGAGCTTTGTTTTCCTGCCACTGTGCAGTTCAGTAAGGCAATTCTATGATCGTGAGACTAAAACACTGATCAGATGTGTGGTTTCTATGTCATCTGCTGTGGATCTCATTGGAGCTAGAGTCTGTGGGCATTTAGTCATCAGCCTAGTACCTGTTAACTTCTCCCAGACCACAGGTCGGAACTGATGGTCAAATAGTAGATTCCACGTTGGTGAACATGTGGAGGTGTGCTAGGTGAGTGGTGTACCTGGAGAGGGCACTGAAGCTCCGTGCCCATTCCCACCTACCTGGCTCTATGTATCTCTTCCATCTGGCTGTTCCTGAGTTGCAGGACTGGAGGTGATGCCACCAAAATAGCAGTGCAGGATACCCAGCCTCCATTCTTCCACAAAGATCAACATTTAGACATCTATCCATGAACAAAACCAGCTCTGGGAGAGCTCTGGAGTCCACTTAAGAAACTTCAGTAACGCAGTTGAACATAAAACCTGAGAATAACCATACAGAAAGGGGAAGACAGCTTCATTCTGCCTGCATCACCCCATCCCCAAAGCCAGCAGTGCTCAGCACCAAGAGGGAGTGCCCAGCTAGAAAGAGGACCCTTCACTAGGAAAGGGCGAGTGGGGTGAGTGACCAGCTTCCCTAGCCTTTCAGGGAACCTCATGAAGGTCCCCCTTCAGTTTCACCCCACTCACTCAGAGATTGGCAAAGCTGAGACACATAGAAATGTGGCTAGGGACAAGGAAGAAAAAGCAGGGGCTCCCAGAAGCAGGCACATAGCAGGAGCAGCTGTGGTTTCGAGACACCTGCCCCACAGACAAATCCAGCAGCTTTCACCACTGAAGAAACCAAGAGACAGCACAACCGCCATGGACCCCACAGGTACTTGCATTCACTGACGTCAGCCACCTCAGTCCCTACCTATTTATTTTCTTCCCAGCCTGCCCCACTGTGGCCCCTGCTAGAGCCCAGGTACCACACGAGCAGCCAGCCCAGGCCTCTGTGTGAGTACGAGACACCAGCCTACATGCCCCATCGCCATGTGTGCACTTGGGGCTAGCCCCTCCAGCTGTGCACTCACACACCGCCAGCCTGACACCCACCTGACACCGGCCTCCACTGTGGTGTGCACACCCAGGGGGAGACTGTGCAGCCACAGGAGAACATGCAGACAGCCAGGGACCCTTGCGGCCGGCAGCGTGCCCACGGTTGGCCCTGGCCCTTGCTGCCTGCCCTGGCACCCACCACTAGCTGTGTGTCTGCGACTGGCCCCTGACACTACATAGGCATCTGCAGCTGATCCCTGCAGCGGAGTGTGCACACCGCTGGCCCCGGCCACCACACTGCCTGTCCTGCTCCTTGGACCAGGGGGCGCTGCTGAGGACCCCCAAGCACCATTCAGTTGCTGATGCTGTGGACCCCAGCAGCCTGAGCCAAAGAGAGATCATGCCCCTCCCCCCCACCCACTGCTGCCGCACAGCCCCACGCTTGGTACCCTGCACCGCTAGACCTGGGGTCACGGCCTGTTGTAGTGTGCTCCACCAACCCTTGCAGGAGTGAAAGTCTTCACTTACCAAAGTCAGTCCACAATGTCTGGAAGAGGTGACTGCTACTTCAAATGCACAGACACCTGTGAAAGGCTACAGGGATCATGAAGAATCAGGGAAATACGTCTCCACCAAAGGAATATGGTAAACGTCCAGGAACTGGCCCTAAAGAAATGGAGATCCAGGAGAGTGCCTGATAAAGAATTTAAAATAATTGTCTAAAGATGCTCAGAGAGCTACGAGAGAACAGAAAAACACTTTAATGGTATCTGGAAAATAGTACAAGAACAAATAAGATGTACATCAAAGAGACAGACAATCTGAAAAAAAAATTTTGGAGCTGAAGAATAATTGAATTGAAGAATTCAAGAGAGAACTTCAACATCAGACCTGAACAAGAAGAAGAAAGAATGAGACAGATCAATTGAAAGTAGCCAATCAGAGGAGCAAAAAGAAAAAAAGAATGAAAAGGACTGAAGAACACCTATAAGACTTAGGGGACACCATTAAAAGAAACACTGTACTTATCATTGGAATTACAGAAGGAGAAGAGGTGGAGAAAGAGGTAGAAAGCTTATTTAAAGAAATAATGGCTGAGAATTTCTCTCTCAAACCTGGGAGAAATTTGGACTTCCAAGTTCATGAAACTAATAGGTTTATTTTCAATCTAAAATGATCTCCTCCAAGATACATAAAAAACGGCCTAAAATCAAAACCAGAGAATTTTAGAGCAGCAAGAGAAAAAAAAATCTTGTACAAGGGAACCCCCATAAGGAAATCAGCAGATTTCCCAGGAGAGACCTTGCAGGCCAGGAGAGAATGGGGTAATATATTCAAGTACTGAAAGAAAAAAACCCTGCCAACCAAGAATACTTAACCCAGCAAAGTTGTCCTTCAGAAATGAAGGTGAGATAAAGACTCTCCCTAACCAAAATTGAGGGAGTTCACCACCACTAGACCTTACTTATAAAAAAAAATGCTGAAAGGAATTCTTCAAGCTGAAATGAAAGGATACCAGTTAGTAACATGAAAACATAAAAATATACAACATACTGGTTAAGATAAGTATGTAGTCAGATTCAGAATACTCTAATACTGTAATATGCTAGTGTGTTAATTACTTAACTCCAGTATAAAGGTTAAAGGACAAAAGTATTAAAAAAAAAGCTATAGCTACAATAATTTGTTAATTAATACATAATATAAAATATAAATTGTGACATCAAAAACATAAGAGGGAAAGTAAAAGGGTGGAGGTTTTGTATGCAATCAACATTAAATTATCAGCCTAAAATAGACTATTATAAGTTGTTTTATGTAAGCCTTATGGTAATAACAAAGCAAAAGCCTACAGTAGATTCACAAAAGATAAAGAGGAAACTAAAGCATAATCACTATGGAAAATCATCTCACAAAGGTAGGCAGAAAGAGAGGAAGAAAGTAACAAAGGGACTACAAAACAGCTAGAAAACAAAAAGATGGCATTAGTAGGTCTTTACCTATCAATAATTTCTTTAAATATAAATGTATTGAATTCTCAAAAGACAAAGAGTGGCTGGATGGATAAAAAAACAAAACTCAACTATATGCTGCCTACAAGAGACTCACTTCAGCTTTAAGGACACACACAGGCTCAAAGTGAAGGTGTGGGAAAAGATATTCATGCAAGTGAAAACCACAAGGAGCAGGGATAGCTATACTTGTATCAGACAAACTAGACTTTAAGCCAAAAATGGTAACAAGAGACAAAGAAGATCATATAATGACAAAGAGGTCAACTTATCAAGAAGATATAACAGTTGTAAATATATAGTCACCTAACATTGGAGCTAAATATATTAACAAAATACTAACAGATCTGAAAGGAGAAATAGATGACAATACAATAATAGTTAAGGACTTCAGTATTCCACTTTTAACAAAGGATAGATCATCCAGACAGAAAATCAATAAAGAAACATTGGACTTGAACCATACTTTAGACCAAATTAGTTAAACAGATATATACAGAACATTCCATCCAACAGAAACAAAACACACATTCTTCTCAAATGCACATGGAACATTCTCCACAATAGGTCATATCATAGGTCACAAAACAAGTCTTAGCAAATTTAAGATTGAAATCATACCAAGTATCTCTTCCAACCACAGTGGTATGAAACTAGAAATCAATAACAAGAAGAAAGCTGAAAATTTCACATACATGTGGAAATCAACACACTCCTGAACAAACAATGGGTCACAGAGGAAATCAAAAGGAAAATGAAAAAACACCTTGAATCAAACAAAAATTAAAACACTTCATACCAAAACCTGTGGGATGCATCAAGAGCAGTTTTAAGAGAAGTTTATAGAAATAAATGTCTATATTAAGAAAAAAGAAAGATCTCAAACAATCAAATTTTACCCCTTAAGGAACTAGAAAAAGAAGAAACTAAGCCCAAAGTTAGCAGAAGGAAGGGGATAATATAAATAAATGAAATAGAGACCAGAAAAATTATAGAAAAGATCAATGAAATTAAGAGCTGGTTTTTGAAAGATAAAATTGACAAACTTTTAGCTAGATTAAGAAAAAAAAAGAGAAGGGCTTCCCTGGTGGTGCAGTGGTTGAGAATCCACCTGCCAATGCAGGGGACACAGGTTCAATCCCTGGTCTGGGAAGATCCCACATGCCGTGGAGCAACTAAGCCAGTGAGCCACAACTACTGAGCCTGCGTGCTACAAGCACTGAAGCCCGTGTGCCTAGAGCCCGTGCTCTGCAACAAGAGAAGCCACCGCAATGCAAAGCCCACGCACCGCAACTAGAGAAAGCCTGAATGCAGCAACGAAGACCCAACTCAGCCAAAGATAAATAAATAAAATAAATTTATTAAAAAAAAAAGAGAAGACTCAAATAGATAACATTATAAATGAAAGAGGAGACACTGCAATGGATACCACAGAAATACAAAGGATCATAAGAGACTATTAAGAACAATCACACACCTACAAATTAGATAACCTAGAAGAAACAAATACATAGAAACAGGACACTGTAAAACTCTTAGAGGGAAACACAGAACACTCTTTGACATAAATCACACGAGATCTTTTTTGATCCACCTCCTAGAGCAATAAAAATAAAAACAAATAGGATCTAATTAAACTTAAAAGCTTTTGCACAGCAAAGGAAACCATAAAAAAAAGACCACCTCAGAATGGGAGAAAATATTTGGAAACAAAGCAACTGACAAGGGATTGATCTCCAAAATATACAAGCAGCTCATGAAGCTTAATATCAAAAAAATAAATAACTCAGTCAAAAAATGGGCAGAAGATCTAAACAGACATTTCTCCAAAGAAGACATACAGATGTACATGAGAAGATGCTCATCACTAATTATCAGAGAAATGCAAGTCAAAACTACAATGAGGTATCACCTCACACCAGTCAGAATGGCCATCATCAAAAAATCTACAATCAATAAATGCTGGAGAGGGTGTGGAGAAAAGGGAACCCTCCTACACTGCTGGTGGGAATGTAAATTGGTACAGCCACTATGGAGAACAGTATGGAGATTCCTTAAAAAACTAAAAATACAACTACCATATGACCCAGCAATCCCACTCCTAGGCATATACCCAGAGAAAACCATAATTCGAAAAGGTAAATGCACCCCAATGTTCACTGCAGCACTATTTACAATAGCTAGGACATGGAAGCAACCTAAATGTCCACTGACAGAGGAATGGATAAAGAAGATGTGGTACATATATACAATGGAATATTACTCAGCCATAAAAAAGAAGGAAATAATGCCATTTGCAGCAACATGGATGGACCTAGAGATTGTCATAGTGAGTGAAGTAAGTCAGACATAGAAAGAAATATCATATGATATTGCTTATATGTGGAATCTAAAAAGGTACAAATGAACTTATTTACAAAACAGAAGTAGAGTCACAGATGTAGAAAACAAACTTATGGTTATCAGGGGATAAGAGGGGGGAGGGATAAATTGGGAGATTGGGATTGACATATACACTACTATATATAAAATAGATAACTAATAAGACCCTACTGTATAGCTGAGGGAACTCTACTCAATAGTCAGTGCTCTGTAATGACCTAGATGGGAAAAGAATCTAAAAAAGAGTGGATATATGTATAACTGATTCACTTTGCTGTACACCTGAAACTAACACAATATTGTAAATCAACTATACTCCAATAAAATTTTTTTTTAAATGAGATGTAGAAGTCAGAGGTATAAAAAAAAAAATCAACTGAATCATTTAGAGAAAATTTGGCCATAACATGAGCAGATGATATAATTTATAAGAATAGCTTAAGTTCTTTAAAACTTATGTTTCTTGTAACCATACTTAAAAAGTATGTTTTTGAAATCATGCTCACTAATACCCAATAAAGCTCAGGATGTGTGTGGGAAAAAAAAAAAAACAAAAACCTTCATGGGACTTCCCTGGTGGTCCAATGGTTAAGACTTTGCCTTCGAATGCAGGGGCTGTGGGTCTGATCCCTGGTTGGGGAGCTAAGATCCCACATGCCTCGTGGCCAAAAAAACCCAACAAACCATAAAACAGAAGCAACATTGTAACAAATTCAGTAAAGACTTTAAAAAATGGTCCACATCAAAAATAATCTTAAAAAAAAACTTCAAATGTCCATCAATTATAAAAAAACAAAACTTAGAAACATACAACCTACCAAGGCTGAATCATGAAAAAAAAAGAAAATCCAAACAAACTAGTAATGAGGAAGGAGATTGAATCAATAATCAAAAAGCTTCCAATAAGAAACCCATAGACCAGATGGTTTCACCAGTGAATTCTACCAAACATTTAAAAAAGAATTAATGTCAATCCTTCTCAAACAGGGAACACTCCAAAACTCATTTTATGAGGGTAGCATAACCTTGGTACCAAAGCCAGATAAGGACACTATAAGGAAAGATAACTACAGACCAATATCCCTGATGAATATAAATGCAAAAATTCTCAACACAATATTTGCAAACTGAATTCAATAGCACATTAAAACAATCATACACCCTGGTCAAGCAGGATTTATTCCTGGAATGCAAGAATGATTCAATGTATGCAAATCAATAAATGTGATACATCTCATTAATAGAAGGAAAGATAATCTCATATGATCCTTTCAATAGATGCAAAAAAAGCATTTGACAAACGACAACATCCTTTCATGATAAAAAAACTCTCAACAAATTGGGAACAGAAGGAACACACCTCAACATAATATATGATAAATCCACAGCTAACATTATACTCAATGTTCAAAAGTTGAAAGCTTTTCCTTTAAGATCAGGAACCGGTTAAGGGTGACCATTCTCACCCCTCCTATTCAACACAGTACTGGAAATCCTAACCAGAGAAATCAGGTAAGGAAAAAAAGACATCCAAATCAGAAAGGAAGAAGTAAAACTGCCATTGTTTGCAGATGATATGATCTTATATATAAAAAATCCTAATGACTGCACCAAGAAAAGCTAGAACTAATCGAGGAATTCAGTAATATTATAGGACACAAAATCAACATACAGGAATCAGTTGTGTTTCTATATACTAACAATGAAATATCTGAAAAAGAAAAAAAGAAAACAATCCCTTTAATAATAACATCAAAAACAATAAAATATTTAGGAATAAATTTAACCAAGGAGGTGAAAGATCTGTACACTGTAAACTACAAGACTTTGGCAAAAAAAAAAAAAAAATTGAAGAAGACACAAAGAAATGGAAAGAGATCCTATGTTCATGAATCAGAAGAGTTAATATTGTTAAGATGTCCATACTACCCAAAGCCATCTATAGATTCAATGTGATCCCTATCAAAATCCCGATGGCATTTTTCACAGAAATAGAACAAATAATTTTAAAATTTGTATAGAACCACAAAAGATCCCAAATAGCCAAGGCAATAGTGAGAAAAAAGTATAAATTGGAGGCATCACACTTCCTGTTTCAAACTATACTACTATAGCTATAGTAATAACTATTTCAAGCTATACTACAAAGCTATAGCAATTAACATAGTACAGTACTGGCATAAAAAAGAACAAATAGACCAATGGAACAGAATCAAGAACCTAGAAATAAACCTTTGCATATATAGTTAACTGATATTTGACAGGAAGCCAAGAATGGGGAAAGAATAGCCTCTTTTATAAATGATGCAAAAAAAAATAAATACATGAATGTATGCTGTTGGCAAAACTGGATAGTCAAATGCAGAATGAAATTGGACCCCTATCTTACACTATTCACAAAAATTAGCTCAAGATAAAGACTTAAACACAGGACCTGAAACTAAAACTCCTAGAAGAAAACACAGGGAAAAGGCTTCCTGACATTGGTCTTCGCGATGATTTTTGGATTTAACACCAAAAGCTCTAGCAACAAAGACAAAACTTGATTAAGTGGGATTATATCGAACTAAAATAGCTTCTGCACAGCAAAAGAAACAACCAACAAATAAAAATGCAAACTATGGAATGGAAGAAAATATTTGCAAACCATATATCTGATAAGGAGTTAATATCCAAAATATGTAAATAACTCATACAACTCAATAGCATAAATAACCAAACAATTTGATTTTAATAAAATGGGCAGGAGAACTCAATAAATACATTTTCAAATAAGACACACAGATGGCCAACAGGTACATGAAGAGGTACTCAGCATCACTAAACATCAGGGAAATGCAAATCAAAACCACAAGGAGATATTCATCTCACACCTGTTAAAATGGCTATTATCAAAAAAGACAAAAGATTAATGTTGGTGAAGATGTGGAGAAAAGGGAACCCTTGTGCATTGTTGGTAGGACTGTAAATTGGTATAGCCACTCTGGAAAACATTATGAAGTTTCCTTAAAAAAATAAAAATAGAACTATCGTACGATCCAGCAATCCCACTTCTGGGTATATATCCAAAGGAAATATAAACAGGATCTTGAAGAGATGTCTGCACCCCCATGTTCATTGAAGCATTATTTACAATAGCCAAGATATGGAAACAACAGGTTTGTCCAAGGATGAATGGATAAAGAAATTGTGGTGTATATATACCATGGAATATTATTCATAAGAAAGAAGGAAATCTTGCTATTTGTGACAACATGGATGGACCTTGAAAGTATTATTAAGTCAGAGAAAGACCAATACTGTATGATCTCACTTATATGTGAAATCTAAAAAGCCTAACTCATAGAAACAGAGTAGAATGGTAGTTACCAGGGGCTGGGGAGTGGGGAAAGTGCGGAGATGTTGGTCAAAGGATACAAACTTCCAGTTATAAATGAATACATTCTGGGCATCTAATTAACAGCATGGTGATTATAGTTAATAATACTGTACTATATACTTGAATGTTGCTAAGAGAGTAGATCTTAAATGTTCTAACTACAAAAAAGAATGATAATTATGTAATATGATGGAGGTGTTAGCTAATGCTATGATGGTAATTGCTTCACAATATATTAGTGGTTCAAATCAACCTGCTGTACACCTTAGACTTACACAATGTTACATGTCAATCATATCTCAATAAAACCGGAAAAAATAAAGGAAAAAACAGCCAAATCACTGTTAACTGGATGATGGAGAGAAAGGTGGAATGAAGGAGGGCATACAACAGAACGTCAGAACAGATTTGAGGTGCAGCCCAATGAATAGAATGTTTTGTGTCAGGGTCAAGCATAGAAGAGAAAGTATATAAAATCAAGGCTAATATGCAGAATTTTATCATTTCCTCTCAAAAAGAAATGTAAGTGTTGGTTGTCTCCAGTTCTCTTTGGCTCTTAAAAATGGAGCCAAGCGTATTTTAAAACATTTGTTAAGTCTCTAGAATATCTAAGAACATGAAGCCCATGTTGCCTTCGTGCTACTCAGCTGGGGCTGCTTGAGTTATGAGTCTTCTGCTTTGTGAACGTCTTCATTTTTTTTTTTTTTTTTTAAATTTATTTATTTATTAATTTATTTATGGCTGTGCTGGGTCTTCGTTTCTGTGCGAGGGCTTTCTCTAGTTGCGGCAAGCAGGGGCCACTCTTCATCGCGGTGCGCGGGCCTCTCACTATCGCGGCCTCTCTTGTTGCGGAGCACAGGCTCCAGACGCGCAGGCTCAGTAGTTGTGGCTCACGGGCCTAGTTGCTCCGCGGCATGTGGGATCTTCCCAGACCAGGGCTCGAACCCGTGTCCCCTGCATCGGCAGGCAGATTCTCAACCACTGCGCCACCAGGGAAGCCCAACGTCTTCATTTTTAAGAGATGCCTTTGTGGAGAGTTGATACGTGCACTGCCTCCACCTGCAGACTTATCTTGGGGAACTGCATCTCACACAGCTGAGGGGGCGCTTGTGATAAGGAAGACAGTAGGTCCTCATGTCTTCAGAATAGGTGAAAACTCTCCCGCAGATCAGATCAAGGAAATTCTCCAGTTGGATGTGACACAGAAGCTACCACCATGCCTTTCCTACCCAGGTAAGGAGGGGTTGGTGAACCTCACTTGCGGAGTGAGAAACAGGGCTATGCAACAGAATAGGTGCTGGAGGAAGTGTCCACCCCATCGTGGGCAGATTCTTTGCATCTATATTAATAACAGCCTCTCCCACGGATTAGCTGATCCAGGCTTTAGTGTTTTATTTCCTTCTGAAAGTAACGGAGTGTGTACTCCTGAGTTATGTGTGGCATGGAGAAAATTAGTTGAGATGTCAGCATTTTATTTTTTCTTCCAAGAGTGGCTGGATGCTTGGCAGGGTTCACAATCATACGGTCTTCAGATCTTTTAAAAGCTGATTTTCCTGGGCCTAACCTCGGGGGAATTGGATACAATCTCTGGTTATTATTGATTCAGTTCCCATTGGTGTTGAACTTCCTGAGAAATTAAATAAGATCTAAAACTCACACACATACACTCCTCAGGTGAAGGGAAACTCTAAACCAGATTAGTCTTTCACGGTCACCTTTTTTTTAGGATTAGGAGAAAAAGAAAGCCAAAGAGCAGATTTGGAAATAACCCCAATGCCTACAGTGTCATAAGAGGCCCGGGGCTCTTGAGATCAAAGGTCAACAGCAAGTGCCAACTAGGTACTGGCTCGTGGTCCCAGAGGGACCGGCCTGCCACTGCCAAAGGCTTCTTGTTGTTAAAAACGTGTCTCCTGACCTTTCGTGCCTGGGCTCTCCCAGGAGCTCAGATGCTGGTGTAGCAGACTCAAGGGCTGTCAAGTTCAAGTCTGGCAGACCGTCCGGAGGGGAGACCTGGAGCTGCTGAATTTATGAGGTAATGGGGGGCAGGGCCTCATTCAATGAGAGTGGAAGGTCATTTGAGCCCAAAGCTTGCTCTGTTGCTGGCCTGAGCAGTGGCACCCCGACTCTGCCCCCCTGGCGCTGATGAGGGAGTGGAGGGTGACCCCAGGCCCTCTCCCAGTCTCAGCCGTGTCCACAGGCTTGGTGAACCATAGGATGCTAATTAGGAGCTTGCCGAGATCAGAGCAGCTCTTCTCCCTGGGGTACGCTTCATTTTTAGTTGTTTAAAAACACAGCCTGAGACAGAAATTTCAGGACACCAGGTGCCTAGAAATCAGTTCAAAGGTTATTCTGTTCCTTCCCTGCACAGAATGCCGGCAATCCCACATCTGTCTCCGCTCAGTTGATTCCCTTGACATGTCTGAGCAGATCTGGACCTCCCAAAACGCCCTAGGGAGAAGCAGACTTAGAGGAGTTTGCCCTGCTCCGTGAGGGAAGGGATTCAGCAAGCAAAGGTCTCTCGGAGAAAGCGGCACACACATTGGGATGCAGATTGCTTGAGAAGAGTCAGAATTTTACTTTCCCTGCCAAGAGAATGGGTCAGTGTTCCCATAAAATCCTTCTCACTGGTTAGTGCTGATTTGTGCCTAAAGTGCTGGAGACGCCCTCTGTTTCTGACTAATACAAACAAGGCACCAGAGGGCGAGGAGAAGGGTGGTGGTGGGGAACACAATTCCTTTTTTGTAGTGATTCAAAATGTCTTGTTTGGGCTTCAGCAGAGAAAGAATCTTTGTCTCAATGCTTGATGGTAACAGCCCGCCACCATCCTTTACTGCAGATTTATCGTGTGCTCACGTTATGTTCATCCAAGTAAATTCCCACAATAACCCCGATAAGGGAGGTACTCTGATTGTTTCCATTTTTTAGATAAAGAAACGGAGATGGGGAGGGTAAGGAACGTGCAGAGGCCGCAGAGGCCATCTGTCTGCAGTCTGGACCTTGAGCATCGGGCAGCATTTGGCCTCCACTGGGACTGTCGTGTACCGTCTCTTGTCAACCTAGGATTTGGAACTGATCGTAGGTGCTCATTGCCGCAGATACCCAGGATGCTGTCTGCACCCTCTACTTCAAGTGAGGTCTTTGGACCAGCAGCATTGCAGCACCTGGAAGCTTGTCAGAAAACTGCAGATTGTCAGGCCCCCCCAGGGCGACTGTTCTACAAGACCCCTGGCCAGTATTCCAGTTTGAGAAGCCCTGCCCTCTGCTACCAGAGAGAAATAGATCCTTCACTGTCTCCCTGCGTTCCCTCCCCTTTGTCTAATCTTGTCCAGTAATTTTAAGTTCTTCAAAAGTAAAATAGATAGGACTTCCCTGGTGGCGCAGTGGTTAAAAATCTGCCTACCAATGCAGGGGACACAGGTTCGAGCCCTGGTCTGGGAAGATCCCACATGCCACGGAGCAACTAAGCCCGTGCGCCACAACGACTGAGCCTGCGCTCTAGAGCCCGCGAGCCACAACTACTGAGGCCACGTGCCACAACTACTGAAGCCCGCACGCCTAGAGCCCGTGCTCCGCAACAAGAGAAGCCACTTTAATGAGAAGCCCGCACACAGCAACGAAGAGTAGCCCCTGCTCACTGCAACTAGAGAAAGCCCACACGCAGCAACGAAGACCCAACGCAGCCAAAAATAAATAAATAAATTTATAAAAAAATATTTTAAAAAAGTAAAATAGATAAACAAGGACCTACTATCTACACAGGGAACTATATTCAATATCTTGCAATAACCTATAATGGAAAAGAATCTGAAAAAGAATATATATATATATATATATATATATATATATATATATATATATATATAAACTGAATCACTTTGCTATACACCTAAAACATTATAAATCAACTATACTTCAGTTAAAAAAAGCAAGTTACAGAAAAATAACAATAACTCAAAATATCTTACCAAGAAGTACTCAAAGCAGTAGAACCAGCAGCACGACAAAGATTTCTCAGCATCTTTGAATTGCTTTTGAGAAATTAAAGGAAGATTCAAACGTGTGGAAGATTATGAGTTTCAGAATTCACAGTAACATGTAATTTATACACACAGAGGCTCAGCTGAGACATGGAAGTCCAGAGGTCTCGGATTTGGTTCTTGCTGCGTTTTGCACTGGGCCGTGTTCCCCGGAAGACGCTGCACAACTCGGATCCACCCTGTGGTACAAGCCTTGTTGATGGAGAGGAGCAGTGAGAAGCAAGCTGTCAACAAGCCCAGTTCCTGCCAAACCCCACTTGTCGGCCTGCCAGCCAGCGTTCTGAAAACGCACTTGGGAATTTCGACTTTCAGCTTTTACTGAATACGAAATTCAACTGTGTATTTATAGCCTTGATAAGCTGACCCAGCTTAGGGATAACCCTGATACACAAGGTTCAGAATCCATTTCTAGAGGGGGTAATAATGAGGCCATTGAAAGGAGTTGACGAGGACTGTCCTTCTCTCCCAACCTCCCCCAGTTGGTCCCTGTTCTGAAATTCCCATTCAGTTCGTCCATAGTGCTGCAAACTGAGAGAGGAGGAGCAAAAACACTTCCAGGGGAGTCGGGGGAGGCCGTCTGGAGGACCGTCAGGCTTTTCGACAGGCTGTAGAAGCTGGGACTTGGGCCAGCATCACTTTCTGGTCCCGCAGAGGGGCCGCAGCAAAACAGGACTTAAGAAAACGAAGGGTCGCTATATACTGCTTGCCACTTCTGCCTCAGTTTTATTACTTTGGACCCAGTGTTTCAAAAAGTAAGTTGCTCAGGCGAGCTTCAGTGTTTTTTTTAAATTTATTTATTCCATTTATTTTATTTTTGGCTGTGTTGGGTCCTCGTTGCTGCACGCGGGCTTTTCTCCAGTTACTGCGAGCGGGGGCCGCTCTTCCCTGCGGCGCGTGGGCTTCTCTCTGCAGTGGCGCCTCCCGACGTGGAGCACGGGCTCTAGACGCGCGGGCCTCAGTAGCTGCAGCACGCGGGCTCAGCAGTTGTGGCTCACGGCTCTAGATCGCAGGCTCAGTAGTTGTGGCGCACGGGCCCAGTTGCTCCGCGGCATGTGGGATCTCCCTGGACCAGGGCTCGAACCCGTGTCCCCTGCCTTGGCAGGCAGACTCTCAACCACTGCGCCACCAGGGAAGCCCGAGCTTCAGTTCTGACAGAACGCCAGGCCGTTGTGCCGTCAGCAGTGCTGCATCTTCATGCTCTGAAGTCAGACAGATCTCAGTTCAAATCCTGGTGTCAGTACTGGGACAAGGTCCTTGCTCCAAGCCTTAATTTTTTTTAATTTCAGGTTTAGTATATTTTGAATGTGTACTTGAGTCACTTAAGTCAGGCGTCTATGACACATGCAGCTTAAAGAACACCTGTAGGCCTAACCTCCACCGACCACGAGCTGCTCACCTCACACGACTGCAGTGTGCCTTTTCCTCCGTGTCACAGTTTTCTGGTGGCCTCATTAGCTTCAGAGTAGTGAGTGGTTCACATATTTGCCTGTGACGGCCTCCGAGACTTCGGAAATGTACTTAAACAGTTGTTTTTCTTAATGCCTTTCTTTCTGCAACCCTCCAGCCCCTTCCACGAACTGCTTCAAAGGCAGCTGAGCACAGAGCCCAAGCCTGTCTTCCTACCGACCATCACGGGCATGTCTAGCTTGTACCCAGTTTGCTCCACCTTCCAGTGCCCTCCCTGGAGACAGAATAACAAATGTTAATCCTTGGGAGCTGCTGAGGAGCTCAGGGGAGCAGCTTGATCCCTTACATAGGGAAAGGTCAGACCCCACAGAGGGTTCGGTCACACATTCCCGACGCTGTCAAAAAATTCAGAACATTCACAATGAAAAATATTTTATTTATGTTCATACAAAATACAGTCATGTACAAAAAGGTACATAACATATTTTCATTCTGTTTACATTTTAAAAAAGGAACAACTGTAATTTCAAATACTTTCTGCTTACATGTCATGTAAACATTGTTCTGGGCCCACGTTATTTACTAAAATTGCATCCACTCTCGGAGATTTTCAGGATTGTATAGGTGCTTTCAGATTGAGAGTTAGATCTGCCGAATCGATTTCTCAAGCTGCGCACATGGCCACGACTGGCTGGATTCCAGACAAAATGAGATCCTCTAGAGACATAGCTGCACTTTCATAGCAATATGAAGGTGTAGATGTATAGATATCATTTTAATACACATCTGTGTGTACCTGTCATTGACCTCAGCTTATCCACATACATCTGTCATGAAGGATCACGGTGGAAGAGTGTGGATGCCCCAAGGGCACGACCTCTACTCTGGAAAGTGGCTGTGACACGTAGATCACCATCTTTTGGAGCTTGCTGTGTCAGCTGCCCTGTGAAGAAGTGCCAGTATGCACGAGTTCAGTACCTACAGATTGGAAAACATGTTTAGCCTATCTTTTGACAAAATGTACTCGGCAGTAGATTTTGTGGGTCACGTGGGGAAAAAAATATAACGGAAGGGAATTAATCAAAGAAAAAGAAAGCACACTCTGGCTTCTGCTAAACCCATGGCCTTCCGAGGAAACACTGCTTTAACGTTTTAGCCCAGTTTTGTCCCTCCCTGTTGGTTTAACCAAATGGATACTACGAAAGAATACCACGGAGGTGCTGACCTTGGTGCAGAAGCTACCACTCCCCACCTCGGGAGAAAACCCCCCAGGACGCAGTGTGTCAGGAAGACCTGTCTTGAAAGCAAAACCAATTTAGACTACAACCAGATTTTCACAAAGCAGTTAAAAGAGATTATGGCGTTCAGCGGTAAATATACCATCAAAGGTAGTGAGGTATATAGCCTTAAGAAATAGACCCTTAAGAAAGATGGCATCTTCATGATCAGATTAAGAACCTCTTAAAAAATTCATCAACAAACTTTAAATTTTGATTTTCCTTATAAATCTGTGATCAGTTCCGGATACAGCGCTCAATCCTGTCTACTGAGAACTAGGCAGTCCCAGAAAGAACCAACTTAACTGGTACCGTGGCCGCCCTTTGATTCTGATAATAAACTTAACAGTCACCTTATGAGGAATTCTAAGCTCAATCACATTAGCTCCAAGCTCAGCCCTTAGGAGGCGCCAAGATCGCTGGCCTGAGTGCATCTCAGTGCTATGCTTACGACACAAGCACAACCCTGAGGCACTTGTCCTGGGCTAGAAATGACACACCTGGGAGCAGGTACACCCTGTAACAGGCTCTTCTGCCACCAGGCAAGTGTTGCATCAGGATGAGAGAAAGCAAAAATCACACTGATGTTACATATAGAGGCATTGCTGATCCCTGCCTTGCCAATGAATAATCATCTTTTGACTTCAAACTAGCAACCAAAGCAAAGAGATCTACTTATTAGCTCACAATAAATTATAGCTAGGAATTACAAAAAAATAGTTCTCCAGTTTGAAATGTGATGTGGTCTTTCATGGGACTTTTTCCCTGAATCGGAGATCACTGAGATTGTGCAGGCTTTCTTCTACCAGCACCAAGACAAACTTCAGCTGTCCTGAAAAACTTCTCAGCAGGCCCTTATCCTAAACCTTGCACATACCTGTCTAAAAAGTAAAATCCAAACTCAATGCTTCAAAGATGAAATGCAGTAATGATAACATACTTAATATAAATATCTATTTCAAGGTTTGCTCCAGACTAAAACACAATAAAAAGCAAATGCTTGGGAAAATTACAAGCCTCTGCTATCTCTGATTCTTACAATCACACAGCCAAGTTTACTCATGCTTTACTTTTACTTATCATTGTTATTAAATAACCCTTGACATTTATTTTGTTGGCAGGTGCTCATAAACACGCACACATTCCCGACAGAGCAAAGGAAAAACCGCAGTCCAGAGTATGCTGTGTTAAGCCAATTAAGACACTGCCTCTAGGGCCTTGAGACTCTGGGCTGCAAAAATGGTTGCTATGGAAACAAATTTACCTCAGCATTTCTGGCAGAGCCAGAACCTACGGACTAACCTGTCTTCAGATAGAATCTCGTGTAAACGGGGCTTCCCTCCCTTAATTTGGGCACCATTCTAGGAAGAATATTATTATAAATTACAAAGGAAAACATGACATTCCATACACATTTTACTATAACTTGGTGTCTTCTTTTATTCAATCATACAAATTTGAATGGGGATTCCTGAATAAATCTTTTACTTAATTCACCTTTGGCAGAAACAATAGATTTCAAAACATTTAGTAGCTTCTCATTTATATAGCTTTTTCTCTTTTAAAGTTCTATAGCATATTAGTATTTTCAAAACAATACTCTTAGACAGATGTGCTTTGAAAGTTAACTGGTAATGATGTGATTTATATTATAGCTTATGTAAGAGAATAATTACTTAAAAAGGACAAACTAGACATGTATTTCTTTTAAAAAATACAATTTTTGGTCATGTGAATGATTCATGTTCAGATTTCAAAAATAGAAAACGTCCTAAAGTGCATCATTTTATTTATAATATAGCTCCTTGAAATTATAGCAATCTGCAATGTAAACAGTAAAGAATACCAAGCTATATCTATATTGCAGGATTATGTACCGTCTTTAAGTATGTGGATTCAATCAGGGCACTTTCAACACATAGCTCATGCTTTTGGATGATTATTTTTAAGAGCAAACTTAAAGGTATTCTTTTTCCCCTACTCCTGACTTAAACGATTTTCAACCGACAGAGAGCTGCTACTTCACTTCAACAATGGAAAACGCTGCTACAAATCCAATCTGACCAGACAGTTTCTCAAGAACCCATTTTGGAAACTGACAACTGATCAGGAAGAGTCCTCTCCTTGTTATTATTATTAAAGAAAACAAAATCGTACCCTTTGCTGTCCTGTTCATCCCGCAACATTATCTTCAAAAGGCAGAGCCTGCTGAAACACCTTCTCTTGGCAACCAGCGGCTGGTGGGCAGACACCTGTGCTCGACCTCACGGAGCAGAAACGTGGGCCAGGATGGGCAGGCAGAACCAGGACCCACTTTCCTCAGCGCAAACACAGAAAGTCAAAAAGTAACGACACATCACAAGATAACATCAGCACACTGAAGAGATGAACGATTTGGTGTCTTACATTCCCTGGTCCCTCCAAAATGTCTAATATAGACAGTTTTGTGACACCGTCTTTGAAAAAATTATAATCATAATTGGCTATACACCATTATTTTTTTTCTCTTTATAAATGACCTTGAAAATAGTGTGATTTAGATTCTGCCTTAGGCTGAGCTCTGAGGGCTATACTTACCCCTCAGGAGATTTTTAGTGCAGGTTTACTTAAAAAAAAGAAAAAAAATTAAACTCTGGTAAGTACTCAGGAGGCTTAGAATACAGGCTCTTTCTCTCTCACGATCCTCTACACTTAAGCTAAGAATTAAGCAAGACCCTTTAGTTTGGCTAGAGCCAAAACCAAACCAAACCCCGAACAGGCTGCTGGCCTCGCTTAGTGTTTGATGTTAAAATCTGAGGCTGGTAAGTGCAGTCAACGTTCAGGAAAGGATTCTCCAGGCTCTTCACCGCTGCCTAATTTAAAAATCAGCACAAATATTAGCTACTTCTCTATCCCCTCTGTCCTCTGCAGATGGTCCAGCCCTAGTCAGGGATCACAGTTCTCTATCAGCTGAGGACGTCGCGAAGAAGCACACGGTCAAAGAGAGGACTGCACGGCCATTCTGGGCAGACGCAGCTTCCGTCCACCCGAGAGCTAAAGGGGAAGCGATTCACACGAGTGGGGAAAGGCGCAGCTCTGTGGAAAGGTCACGAGGATGGTCGAGGCAGCAAACAGGGCTCCAATGCAGGTTCCCCCCTGACTGGGTCCAAAGAGAGCCCGTGCTCTCCTGGGCTGGGCCCGTGCTCTCTCGGGCACCTGCACTGGACGTGCACAGCGAGTTCGCTCTACAGAGTGAAGTCCTGAGCTTGTTCTGTCACAGTCCGACAGGGAACAGGCTGTGTCTCAGTTATCCAGAGAAGAACAGCGTGTAGCCTCTGTAGATGAGTGTGTGTCAGTGTAGTGATTCGTCGTTGCCAGTGTCCGCGAAGCTTCCGCTACAGCGCGTGTCTGTGAGCGCTCGGGTGCACGGAGATCTCGACCTCCCCTTACACAATTCCTACATGGGGGCAGGTGGGCTCCTTCCATCTAGGCGGTTTCCAAGGCAGGCAGTGGAAACTGGGGACGATCCCAGTGGCCCGGAGGCAGAAGAGCTACTCCCTTTGTAGGTCCAGCTCCGAGGCTGCCTTCCAGTTCCTGCAGAGCTGCTATCTGCCAGGGGAGGCGGGGGGCACATTCCCCCCGCCTCCCCAGCCCCCGTGGCTCGGGTAGGGCTGCCTCCTCACACGGACTTGGAATCGGTGTCTCTCTTGCTGATGAGCACCTCCAAGAGCCTCAGTTTTGCCTTAATGTGCTTATATTCATTGTATTCTTCAGCCATAGGAGTGCGGTCTTCCTTCTGGACGTTTCTGATGGAAACAAAGGGAAAAGGGGCTGATGATCATCTGCTGTCCCTTCCACAGGATGCTGTTCACCAGGTGAATGATCATCACGTGGGAATCTGCAGTTCATCACCCCACAGAACCAGTGTGGCCAAGCATCGCTTGGGATCAAGAGTGGAGCTGGGTTTAGACAAGCAGTGAAAGTCGGCGTCCCCAGAAAGCACCATGCAACTGAGTTTCAGAGCTAATCGGGCATCTCGAAGAATGATAGGAAAGACTAAGAAACGTAGAAACTTTCTCCCTCTGCTGTTGCTACGTATGAATTCATACTACAAGTCTCCATACACTGAAGTCCTTTACTTACACTTAATGCTTTCTCACTTTTATATCCTTCACCTAATGAACCACTAAATTTCTGAGTAGTAATTGGTATACCCGTAATTTACAAGGTTTAAAAAAGAATAGTTAATACTCCTACTTACTATAAAAATTAGTCTTGGAATTCAGCGATTGGATCACAGAATACTAATAAACCTTATAGTTTACTGAGTAATTTTATATGTATACTTTTTAGGTACGCAAGTATTACACTTGGGAGCTGATGATAGGGTGAACACTGTACTAAGTACCCTGAACCCGTGCTCTAACACAACCCGCAGGAGAACCTGACGAAACGCTGCCGTTGCCCGCACCCTCAGCCGGTACTGCCCCGCTTCTCACCTCACTTGGAAACGCACATGTCAGACATTCAAATACCAGGCTTCCTTTACTTCTTACTAAAGAGCGAAAATGGGAAATGGGACAGCTTGGGGCTCATCTAATTCTGCTCAATGAACTGATTTTATTCCTGCTCTGCCTGCTCAAGGAAAGGACCCTGGATGCTCCCAGGAGAGGGCAGGGCAGGGCAGGGCAGGGCAGGGCAGGGCAGGGCAGGGCAGGGGGCATCTGACCCTGGCCCCAGACGTGCCTCTGAGGGTCTTCACTTGCCTCACATACGAAGCGATGGAGCCAGATTTTGTGAAATCTGAAGTCCCTGACAGTTCTAAACTTGCATGATGATGATTGACTCCCATCAATTGTATTTTCTTAAAACTTGTGAAGGTTACATAATTATAGGATATCTGTGCATAATGTGACTATAAACAAATGGGAAAGAAAATGAGCAGACAAGCCAAAAATATGTTTGGAAAGAAGACTGGAATGAAACACATCAAAACATTAATCCTTTGGTTTGTCTTTGGGTATTACTATCATTTTGGGTATTATTTCTTTTATCTATATTTTCTAAATATCCTACAATTCATGGAGAAAGAAAAACAAATATTTAGGTATAAAAATTCATAAATCTTGAGAAAGTCATTATAGGACAGATCCATATCAGAGATCCCCAACATAAATTTATACACTAATTGAAATAAACTGAAATATAGTACATTTTTAACGCCTAGGTTAATTTTTATGGTACTTTTATTTCCCAATACTTTTGAGAAGTATAAAAGGAGACTTAAAGAGAAACTGTATTTACACTGTTCAAATAATTTGGATTAAAATAAAACATTTTAAAACTTAACTCCAACGTGAGAGATGGAGCTCTATTCCCTGCTCTAACCTGGTCTCATGCTGTGACTTGAGTCGGACATTCTGTGCGTGGTCACTTGCTAACAGGGAACACTATCCCTCAGCATAGCGCTCTATGATGATGATTACAGTATGTCTTAAAACTCACTGGTGGGGGCTTCCCTGGTGGCGCAGTGGTTGAGAATCCGCCTGCCAATGCAGGGGACACGGGTTCGAGCCCTGGTCCGGGAAGATCCCACATGCCACAGAGCAGCTAAGCCCCTGTGCCACAACTACTGAGCCTGCGCTCTAGAACCTGCGAGCCACAACTACTGAAGCCCACGAGCCACAACTACTGAAGCCCGCGAGCCACAGCTACTGAAGCCCGCGAGCCACAACTACTGAAGCTCGCACGCCTAGAGCTCGTGCTTCTCAACAAGAGAAGCCACCGCAATGAGAAGCCCTCACGCAGCAACAAAGAACCAACGCAGCTAAAAATAAATAAATAAAATTTATTAAAAAAAAATAAAAAGAATGTTAAGTGATAAAATGTATTTTAAAAAAAAACAAACAAAAAACCTCACTGGTGAAAGGCCCTCTATCAGTCAGGAGGGCTTTCTGTTTCTTGTGTATTTCTCATTTGACTTGACGACTCTGCTTTTAAAATGAGCCTACAAACCAGCAAGACCTAGAGCACCCCTTTCCTTATTTCTCCTTCAGGTTTATTAAGATCAAAAAAACAAAAACAGAAATCAAACCCGGTGCTGTCCACTAGAAACTCAGCTTTAAGCTGCTCATTTTAGACTAGAATTTGATGTGGCAGGTGAGTTTTGCAAAAGTTCGCTGAGTCCGCATCGGTCCTGGATGTCATCCAAGGAGCACTTCTTCCTGAAGGGCCACACGAGCCTCACCATCTCACAGTAAACCTCGAAGGGGCCCTGGGCACAAAACCAAGGACCGGGTTCCAGGGCAGCTGTAGGGCGGCTCCCACATGGGAGGCTGTGCACGGATGCGACAGAAGAGAGAGGGCTGCGTGTGAGGAGCGGCAGGGGGAGGATGACACACGCGCTTACCTTCCATTCTGTCTGAAAAAGTTGTCTTCAAAATCACGAAGTTTCTTTCGGATCCTTTTCTTTTCGTCTCTCATTTCCTGAAGGTGTTCCAAGAGTTCTGGTCTAAGAGGGGCAGAAGTATTTCAAGAACATTGAGTTAAATCTGAATAGTTATAGACGTAAGGAATGTGCAACTCAATAGGAGTTGTGGAGAAAGGGAAATGCATATAAATGCAGGAACTGTGGAAGGAGCTGAGGGTCACCGGAAATGGATGTTTTCCATCCCCGGGAAGCCAAAGCACACTGACGATGGGTATGGCTTCTGGGGCTCCTGCGAGGCTCCTGCTACTTATGAATTCCTCAGGCTTGCGAAATCCCATGGCGCTTTGTCATACTGGCTTTGAAAGAAAGAGATCTCGGTATGTGTTAAATGGCGAGCTGTGGCGCACAGAACCACACAATGCCGTAACCGAGACCTGGCGATTGTTGAAGCGAGATCTCAGATGCTCCCTCAGATAACACGGGATGAAGCATATAAAAACACTGAGCCAGAAGTTAAACAAACAAGCAAACCCTGTTTTATCCACATAGATGCACCCTAGGCAAGTCACTTACGTTTTGTCAGCCAATTTAAGTGCAAAGGCTAAAATAGTATTTCAGAAAATTGTTTTCATCACAACATTCCAATACCACCACCAAAACAACATACATTGAAGCAGCATGGAGATTTGAAAGCCCGGTATCCTGGCTGCATTTTGATGGTATTTTATCATCCATCGGGGAAATAAAGCCATCAGTGTCATCTTCAAATTGGTCCAGAAAGCAACGTGCACTGAAATCGGTTTTCAGGGTGACGGTGAAGTCTGGCTTTGTGCTGCTATCGTCTTCTGAACCCTCCTCTTCTTCCTGGAGATACACAGCAACCCCAATAAAAACTGGGTCACTTTTTCGGGCCCTCTTTCATTACAGGTATCACTTCACGATCACTTAATTATCCAGACCCCATATAGTTTCTTCTATATAGCTACATTTAGCAACACACGTGTACATGACGGATATATTATTGAATATCTATATGCACACAGTAAATAAGACAAACGCTAAACACAGCTACTCAATAGGGAAAAAAGCTGTAAAAAAAAATTAGTATACAGCACAATTAACAGTTATCAAGGCCGAGGGTAGGAAGGAACAATCATCATAATTTATACCCTAAATCAAAAGAAGCAAATGAATCTAAACATTCTCAGCTCTGTGACAATACCTAAAAGAATCCACCACCAGAAACCAGTGCTTTAAAGATTCTATTAGTTATGTGTCTCAGAATTTTTTTACGCTATGAAGATTTTCAGAAATTCAACAATACGGCCTTTCTACTTAAAAGTTGAGATTATGAAATATTTGTGGTCGCTTCATGCACAAAATTTTAGGAAACTTTTGAGAAGATCAAAACATTTATCTTTCCATGATCAGAATCATAAAACTTATGTTTTTTCAAAGAGTTTCCAAGGACCACAGCTGTATTCTTCAGCATTCAAGATTCTAAGAAAAGTGTGATATTCTCTGTCTTGATAAAAATGCAATTAGAAAAATGAGGTCAACTTATTTTTCTAAGAGAATGTCTTAGTGCCGATTTAAAGCTAGGTGATTCTAAGAAATGATATCGGAGTCTGAAAGAAAGATTTTAAAAGAAGTAATTTACTGCCAAAGTGTACAGTCAGACCAGAAAAGAATATCCTAATATCTTGAGAAATTAAAAAATTGGTTAGGCGTTCAGCTACATGAACAACAGGATTATAACATCAGTCGTTAGTTCAGCCAAGTGGCTTCAGGGCCAGTGCAGCCAATGGCTCTCAGGAGGCAGGAGGAACCACTGCTCACAGGTAAAGTACAGGATTCAAACTGTCTGTGGTGGATTTTCTTACCATAAAGTTTGGTATGTTTATAATGGTACCTCTGAGGAGAAATAATGTGAATAAAGAAACAAACAAATGGGCAAAACAAAAGGACTACTACGTAACTACAATGAAACTACTGTTACGAAGGCATGAAGGTAAAGTTGGCAAAAAACTAGGTGGCCTTTCCAGATTCTTTTTGCTGTGACTTCAGATCTTCAGTCTCTTTTCTTGATCCATGGAAGTAAAAGCTTCATTATTAATTTTTTTAAAAATTAAAACCATTTTTAAATTCACAGAGTAAAAGTGGCTTTTAAATCAATAGTTTAAAAGTTTCTCTTTTTTATAAGATGAAGTGGCAAGTCCCATCTACATCATTTACATAAGAATTGAGATAATGCGTGTTGACTACCTGAGCAGGTACACCGGGCACCCGGGCAGTGCTGCTCAGCCTCTGCCCACCTCCCCTTCCCGGATGAGGAGAGCAGGTGGGACCACCTGACTATAAACTCCATGGAGGGAGGGATTTGGGCCTCTCTGTTCACTGCTGCTCCCAGAGCTCAGCCGATGCCTGCCTATATTAGGTGTTCAATAAATGTCTCTTAGTCCAGTAATTCAGCTTTAAAAGAGAAATACAAATTACCATTAAGAGCGTATTAAAGCCTGAGATAGATAAGAAATGAAGTTAGGTGTCTAAGCCTTATCAATTATATCCCAAGGTCCTGAGAGAACTTCAAAATGGGAGAGTGTGTCTTGCACATTCTGAGAACGCAGTGTTTTTGAAGATGAAGCTAAACAAAGCTATTCTCAGTAAGCTGTGAAAAACATAGGGAAAAATAAACAGCAAAACAGATCTTCAAAGACCATCAGGTTGCTGTGGATACTGAGTAGATTCTAGAAGGAATCAATATCTAGATAACATATGAGCAACTGAAAAAGAATCAGTGATCAACAGTGAGTAGCACTGGCTCCTTGTACACAAATGAGAAAAACTAACCATTTTCTTCTTTTTTGATAGGATTGGCATAATACCTGGATTTCAATAAAGCATGAGGTAGGCTGATTTGTGAAAGGAAAGCTGGCTGTGAACATTTATGCAGAGTGCTGCTGCGGTGCTGATGTGAATCTGCAGGTTTAGCAGTCACTTGGATAAGGCGCCAAAGATATTCACAAAATGTGTAGATAACACAGTGGGTAGGGATATCTGGGTGTGCTGGAAATATAAAGTCTAGACGTAATCTATTTCATAAGGCTAGGATAGAAGTATGAAAAGTAACAAACTGGAAAATTTCAAGGTCCTGTAATTCGATTAGGAAAAAAAAAAGTGGGCACGTAGACACTAAGCAATCCTTGGAAAAGGAAGCTGGGGGTTGCATAAATCAACAGTTAGGCGAGGCCACAAGCCACGGTTCTCAACTGGGGGCAGGTCTGCCCCCTAGGGGACCTCTGGCAACGTCTGCAGGCGTTTCTGGTCGTCACACTGGGGAGGGACGGTCGTAGTGCACTACTTGTACCCAGTGGGTGGAGGCCAGTCCTCCACAACAAAGAGTTATCTGGCCCAAATGTGTGTAGTGCTGAGGTTGAGACCTCCTGCCCTAGAAAGACCAAGAGGAACTCAGAGCACGTTGACAGTCACGTAGGCACAGGCTTGGAGAACTGAAGGGCCTTAGTCATCTCGATCAAGGTCAGGACTAGTCCTTGGTCCACTGTCGGGCTGGTTAAACCACACCTAGAATAACGTTCAGTTCTGGGTATCAGTTTTTAAGAGGGATACAGAGAGATGGGTGTGGAGAGCAGAGCCACCGCACTGCTGGACAGTCCGGAGCCCATATCGCGTGAGAAAGAGTAAGAAGAACCTGGAGAAAAAGTGTTCACAGGGTGTGGGTGGGAGGGGGCAGGGCAGGTGACTGTAAATATGCCAAGTGCTCTCAAGGAGAAAGCAGTACGCTTAGTTCATGCTCCAGAGGCAAAACTAGGCCTGTAAGTAGGAAGTCACACAATCATTAACTATGGATACTATAATTATTTCATTACTTATAATTTATAGTTATTAAACTTATACATTCTAAAACTATATAATTACTATATTGTTTTCGATAATTTTAAAAATAAGTTATAAAACTAATAATATAAATTTTTAGCTCTTGTCGATGCTTAGCCCGTGTTAACGAGCGACCTTAACTCTCTTCATTGCTGTAGACGTCTCAAGTTTGAGGATGGAATAACTTCTTAGGGACGGTGTCTCTATTTTGTCAGAGAAGTTTTAGAGGAAACTCTTATGTTGGATCAGAGAACTGACTAGCTGATCTGTAGGATTTTGGGGGCTGGAAGTTCTAGGGCTTCAGAACTTGAGCTGGCTCTCTTTCACACACAGCTGGTGTCTTCCCATAAGCATTAAAAATCAGGGATGGTTTTCAAAGAAACCATTTAGATACAATCTTCTTATCTGCACAGACACCAAATTCTAAATTATAACCGAATTTCTGAGAATTAGTACAGTCCAAATACATGCTGATAAAGCTGGCCAACTGGGACAAAATGAACTAAAAGACAACACCATTTACGAGAGCAATGTAATAATTGCAAAATTATCTGAAATTTCGATCATCGTGAGGGCCAGTAGAAGAGCAATGGCCAAAACACAATTGTGAAAAAAATAAACTAAGCTAAAGGATAAGATTTGGAGGAACAACTTTTAAAAAGAGCATCATTCCTGTATCTTCCATTCGTCTCATGAGGCAATTATCAAGTGTCATATTTCGGATGTGTTAAAGAACACATTTTTATCTAGGAATAGTTTTAGCGCACGCTTCTAAGAGAAATATGCTAATTTTCATGCACACACTTGCCCAGATTTCTTCAATTACGGTGATTTAATTCTTGTGTGAAATTACCAGCTAGATAAAATTTGTCTTCTTTCATCAACATCAAGTCTTACTGTAAGAAAATAGCTCTAAGTTTGAAGATACAATTAGCATATTTGCCTAAACTTCACATCTACAGCATTTTTATAAAACAAGTTCTGTTTAAACAATATGAAGAGTGAGCACAGTCACTGCCTAACACCTTAAAGTGAGGTCTATGAAGTAGTTAAGACCCTTGGGAGGTAAGGAAAGGAAGAGAGTGAAGAGAAGAGACGGCTTTGTCGCTTCCGGTTCCTTACCTGAGTTACAGTGGAGAGAAATCAGGCAAGAAAACGGAGCAGTTCTCAACTGGTGTCCCTCCGTGGGAACGAGGCCCCCATATTTTGAAATAATCGTTCCTAACTACAGTAAATAAACGACACCCCAGGCTTGGGGTTGCCACAGAAATATGACAAGTGAAACTCTTAACACTCACTTCCACTTGGGGTTTTACTCCCACTTCTGACTTAACTGCTAAATAACAATCATCGATTTTTAAAAAAGATTGACTTTGACTTTTCATTTCTAGAGCCCTGTACAAGGCAGTCAGTGTGTTCAGTTGTCCAGAAACAAAAATATGAAAGAGGCTGATCCTAGTCTAGGCCAGTTAGGTCCCTACAGATCTATGGGCACAGATGGTTCCTCCCATGTCAGCAAAAGTAGCCACCGAGGACAAGGGTTATCTGTATAAAATCCATGATTACTACTGGTGGAAAAAATCAGAGTGTATGTTCTAGTGACTGCTGGTCAGAGCACTACATTCACAGATCAAGAACAGATTATAAAATTAGCACCAAGGACTAACTGTGCCAGGGGGAAGGCAAGAGGAAAGAAGAGTGGATGAAACTGTACCCACATATCTGTCAAAGACAACTAAGATATTTGTCTATAAAATGATAATTTTTTGTGTGTGCTGCGTACACTGCCTTTGTTAATTTTGGTTTCGCTATAAACTTAGTAAATGAGATTTTTTTTTTAAGTTACCCAATGAGTTAATTTAACAAAATTTTGGAGTACAGAAAATCCATTCCTCAAATGGGGGGAAAGAAACAAAACAAAAAACATTTTGAAAACAAAACAAAAATCCCTGCAAGCAAAGTAAAAACCAACCAAACAACAACAAACAAAACAAAACAAAACACAATAGCGAGGGAATGAAATGAAACTAAGGAGATCAGCTGGTCTATAACATAAATAAAAGAGGACTGCTTAAAGTTGGTTAGAAGCAGCTACTGATTTTTTTTCTATATTTATTCAGTTCTATTTTATTTATTTATTTATTTTTAACATCTTTACTGGAGTATAATTGCTTTACAGTGGTGTGCTAGTTTCTGCTGTATAACAAATGAATCAGCTATACATGTACATATCTCCCCATATCTCCTCCCTCTTGCGTCTCCCTCCCACCCTCCCTATTCCACCCCTCTAGGGGGGTCACAAAGCACCGAGCTGATCTCCCTGTGCTATGTGGCAGCTACTGATTTTTAGGGAAGGCTGCAGGAAGCCATCACCAAAGGGCCCGATCACAGCGGCTTTCCATCCACAGGAGGGAGAGAGGGAGAGAGGGAGAGAGGGAAGGAGGGAGAGGCACTGCTGCAGATGTAGCAAGCGGTTAGCAGCTGGGGGTCTTCACCTTTATCTCCTTGAAGAAGGAAGCAGTTTCACCCTCGATAATTGGCTGCAGCAAAGGGCTTCTCCGCTTGCTGGAAGGGGAACCCTGCGACAGGCGTTAATAGGCAGGTTACACGGAGAACTTCTTTCCCCATCCCCGTCTGACTCACAAGTATTTACTTCTGCCTTTTAACTACAGACTCGAACCCCTCCCCGCCAAGAAGTCCCAGGAAAACCAGACACAACTGAAGTTCTTGTCCAAGTTGCTGCTTCACTTCGGAGCTCTCCCCGACCCCCAACCACAGAGGCCACATGAAAGCAAGGACGACACACGAGTACGTTAACCAAACACGCAGAAAAAACCTCAGGAGAAGCACCTGCCTCCCCCCTTTCCTCCTAGTCACCATAACTTCTGGAACAACTAATGATAACGTAAGCTCATCAAGTGATGCAAAGGTTATCAACAGAGGCTATATAGTCACCCCACTTAGGGACACTAAGGACCCCTGACTGGGGAATAAAAAGGACTTCTTAGATTTAATCCTTTTGCTGGTTAGTTTACTGATTTATTCTGTAGAAAACTTCTAGAAAGGTAGCTTTCTTCAAACACACCTGCCTGAGGTCTCTGGACCCTGCCCCATTAAATATGAACAAATATACTGTTAAAAGACATATGAAGACCGTATCTTGGGCCTAGAAATAAACAAGGAGATTTAAAGGACGAATAGAAGAGCGGCAGCTGAGAAGAACACGCATTTCGGCAACAACATAAAAGCGAGGCCGCGCCCGCTTACTGCGAAGCCTACAGGCCAGCAGAGGAGCCCTCAGGATCCCCGAGGTGAGCGCTAAAACAGAGGCAGAGGGTCCCCACGAGCTGGACGGGCCAGAAGCACCGCCCCCGCGGCGGGGCTGGGATCGGGGCCGGGGCAGGCTGGCCAGAGCCCCAAAGGGCTTCCCAGAGCCGAGGGCCAGTCGCCGCTCGCTACTCCTGACGAAGTCCCGACTCAGAGGCCGAAAGCAGCGAAGTCCAAGGGCGGTGGCCGCCACGCACGGTTCATGGTTGCTGGCCGCCCTCCCTCTTCTTCCACCTCACGCTCTCCTACATCCTCCACAAAGAGGAGGGTCCCTCTCCCGAGCTCCTTAGACGCTCTCTCCCTGGATCTGATTCTGGCAGGGCTGATCCATCTCTTGGAGGGGGAGAGAAGACTGTTAACAGAGGCCGCTAAGACCCTTTGTAGCGGGGCCCTGGGGAGCGCACAGCCCCGTCCTCTCGGTGCTCCGTCTCTGAGGAGAGCGTGGGAAAGCCGGCTCAGCACGTGTCAGATGGAAGCATACGGCCAAGGCATATCCCCAAGAGGGACAAAAAATTTCTCTCGGCCTCAGATTTGCTCATTTTTGGCAAACGTAGCCTCCAAAGTCTCTGATAAATTCTTCATCCCTCAAGCTTAGGGGCCATGGATATTGATGGCAGGTTCAACTATGAAAGACTATTCTTTCATGAGAAGGCAAGTTAGGGCCCTAATAATACAGCCGGGGCCCATTCAGCCAGGTGATCAACAAGCGGGCCGTGGTGTACTCACAATGATGGGGACGGTGCTGGCTCGGGACAGGATCTGTTTGACCAGGCGGTACCTGTCGTACAGCGGTTTCATAACCTGACGTTCATTCTTGCTCACCTGAAATGCAAGAACAGAAGAGCTGAGAAGCCTGCTCCTGGTGGCCAGACTGGCCAAGCACGCTCTGGGCCGAGAGGAAGTACAGGTGATGCAACTGAAGACTCACCACTCTTGCAAAATTTATTAAACTGATGACATGAATCAATGAATATTTAAAATATCTACTCCAGCTGCAGATCATTGGAAATCACTCCCTCAGCAGTACTGCTTTTCTTCAGTCAAAACTATGAGCACTACTGATTATTAGTTCCCTATGTAAAACTCTTGAAGGTTGAGAGTTGCCAGATGATTCACTATTTTCTAGGTCCAGGGAAGGAGAAAGCATGTGTTTCTATTATACTACTTACCATGCAGTTCTGTAATCATTTTAAAAAAATATGTCTTTCTTCCCCCTGGAATTGTTGTGTGTTTAGGGACAAATTCTGGCAAACAGTAGGTATTCAAGGAACATACGGCCATAGAACACATGGACTGATTGATCTCTGTGGCCCTAAAATCTCGCACAGGGCTCAAAAATGTTTACAGGACTGACTGTGCAGGCAGAGGGGAGACATCAAGCTCAAATACCTGGCACAGTATTTGAAGCCCTTCATGACCTGCTCCTTCTCCTCCGCCTCCTCCTCGTAACTCAAGCTCCAGAGAGAAACTAGGTTGTGTCACACCTCCTGGTCTAGTTCCCTCTGTCCTGGAATGGCCTCCTCACTGCTCTTTGGTTTGGCAAATTCCAGATCAAGAGCCGCCTCCCACTCCTGTGCAGGCTTCTCCCGACATGCCCCATTCCGGGAGGCCTGCTCATTCTCTCCTTCGTGTCACCTGCCGCAACCTGTGCGTACCTTGTAATCCACGTATGCTTTGCTATAGACAGAACGTTCGTGCCCACTCACTCCTCAGTCCCCACTCCAAATGCATACGTTGAAAAGGAATCCCGAATGTGACGGTGTTTGGAAGTGGGGCCTTTGGGAGGCGATTAGGTCATAAGGATGGAGCCCTCATGAATGGGATTAGTACCCTTATAAAAGAGACCCCAGAGAGATCCCTCACTCCTTCTGCCATGTGAGGACAGCGAAAAGATAGCTGTCTATGAACAGGGAAGTGGGCCCTCACTAAACACCAGCACCTTAATCCTGGACTTCCAGCCTCCAGGACTGTAAATTTCTATCTTTTATAAGCCATCCAGTCTACGGTATTATAGCAGTCCCAATGGATGATATATTTTTATACTCTATAGTAACTATTTGTTGACACGTCTGTCTTCTCTTTAGACTATAAGCCCCTTGACACCAGGAGTTTGTGTTTTTGTACCCCTGGTAACTATTTCAGTGCCTGACATGATAAAAATATTCCATAAATATCTGTAAAATGAGTGAATGAATATTTCAAATATAAATAGGTATGCCAAATTCATAAATATGCATTTGTTTACTTAAATGGAGCAAGAGATGAAGTATCTTTGTTTCAAGTTTGCTGTTGGTCTTCTGCATTTTATTTCTACTGTACACATAAGGCAAGGGTTACAGAGGTAAGGAAGGGCAAATAGTATTCACTTTGACCATTTCTCTTATGGGCCTTTTGGGCCTTCAACTTTGACGACAGGTGTAGATTATGCATGAATTGATTATCCTTTGTTGCCTTTTTTATTTGCCTTTCTCAAAGTGATCAACAATAAGTGAACTTCGGATAAACTTGATAGAATACTGCCATTATGCAAAGACACCTTGAGGATTTATCTTGTCATCAGCAATAACAATAATCACTTCTTTCTATCTCTTCCTGTTACCAAAATATCAAGAGGCGGCATTTTCTTGCTTTTACTATCTACCATATTAAAAGGAGTTTTAAATTTGGTATTTCATAAAAGATGACTGTCAGCTGGAAGGGAACACAGGATTATTTCATACAAAAAAAGAGTGAGGGTAGAACCACAGGCATCACTACTACATACCTACCACAATGGCTGACATGAAAGACAGACCGTGTCAAGTGTCGGAAAGAATGCTGAGAAACTGGAACTCTCTCTCAGTGCTGGCAAGGGTGGAACACTTTGGAAAACTATTTGGCGGTATCTCCTAAA
Source organism: Balaenoptera acutorostrata (assembly GCF_949987535.1). Classification (NCBI taxonomy): domain Eukaryota; kingdom Metazoa; phylum Chordata; class Mammalia; order Artiodactyla; family Balaenopteridae; genus Balaenoptera; species Balaenoptera acutorostrata. Next base: position 9,713,080 of record NC_080068.1, read on the forward strand.
GCTAAACATATGACTCATCAATTCCGCTCTTAAGTACACATCAAACAAGTGTGGTCTTAAGTTCAACAAAAGACATTCATAAGAATGTTCATAACAGCACTATTTATAAGAACCCCGAACTGGAAACCATCCATATGCCCAACAACAGAACAAATAAGTTCCCGAAATTGAATACTACACAGCCATGAACATGAATGGACACAGCTATATGCAATATCATGGATTAACCTCACAAAAAATAAAGCCAAGGAGAACAAGCCAGAGACCTAAGAATATATACTGTAAAGTTCTAATTATACAAAGTTCAAAAATAATTAAATCAAATGTATAACGTTAGAAGTCAAGAGAATGGCTTTTGTTCGTGGGGTGGAAGGTCATGGTATTGACTGGAAGGGGACATGAGAAGGGCTTCCAGAGGGCAGGCCACATTTTATTTCTTGATCAGGATGTTGGTGACGTGGATTTGTCTACTTTGTGAAAATTCATCAACATATATATTTATAATTTAGGCTCTTTTCCGTATTCATGTTATACTTCAACAGAAGCTCAACAGTAGCCACAAGTAAGTGTGCGGAATAGAAATAAACGACTTGTACAACCTCACATGTAAAACGACAAAATTTAGTACTGGAACACGCGAAATAATTTTTTCTGTTACTACGAGATGTATTCATTAAATGTATTGCAGATGCGATTAAGGTACATCCTAATCGTCAACCCATGACATGCAGTGAAATATTATGTAAGATAAACAACAGATGTTTAGTGCCCAAAAGACGTGTGAAAAATAAAATAAGGAGCCAGCATTTCCCCATTGCAGACTAGCATCCTATTACTACATCTGACTGTAGAACAACACGGGTTTGAACTACACGGGTCCACTTACATGCGGATTTTTTTCAATAGTAAATACTACATTACTACACGATCTACTACACGGTTGCACCCATGGATTCAGAACCTCAGATATGGTGGAACCATGGATACAGAGGGCCGGCTCTAAGTTACACTCAGATTTTCGACTACGCTGAGGGTTGAACAATGCCTAACTCCCGAATTATTCAAGGGCCAACTGTAGAAACATCTTTGGATTATAAAAGGAGACTCTGGATTTTGGAAGGAAACTTACTGCTAAAATCAGCCAGACATGGCAAATGTGATAGAATCAATTTCCTTTCTAACTCTTTGTTCGAAAACCAAATTTTCTAGTTAGAGTAGATGAAGAGGATAGCTGGCTTACATTTGGCTTGTAATGCTGATATCTAGATTTTCTATGAATTGCTCCTTTTAAAAATGAATGACCCTCAGAACTAATCACCTGTGAGAGATCTGATAAAATCCAGTTTTTGACTATGGAGAGTCAAAACTCATCATGATTTTACTGAAGTTAATGTTGGCATTTGATGGAAGTATCTAAACACCAAAAATATCCATGATCTTTAGGTCTGAGGTGATGGAAAGAATACTACTTGATTTACACCAGGATTATTTCCATGATAAATGTCTGAAGCCAAAGGTTTGGTGATACCAAAAGTCAATACAACTTTCACCCTTCATAAAGCCATGTCTTATGTAATTATCAGTGCTGGATTTGTGAGCAGAGCCAAAATCTAACCAAGAGTTAGAAAAACAAAGTAGCACCTTGGTTAAACTGTTAAAAAAAGGGCCGCTGATATTAAGTGGACCATGGGCAAACTGTTCGGAAGTTTGACATCTCTTATTCTCGAGTCACCAGCTGCTCAGGGATTCTACTCCAAACCAAGAATAGCCCTTTGAATGAGCCAGTAAGGTTCTCTGAGTCTCGGTTTCTTGATGGGTAAACTGCAGAATTCAAATTAGAAAATCGTTATGATCCATAATTGCTTAAAAATGACTTTAGGCCAAGCATATAGTATATTGTCTTTTCAATATACTTTCCCTCTTCTTGCTTCAAGCCTTTATTTAAATTTTCATTTAAGTGGCAGCTCTGAGTGGCTTTCAATGTGTGGAAATAGGGTTAAGACTAAGATACACGTTTACACCCAAGTCAAGACAGCATGAACATCTAGCTATGAAGATCTAACGGGTGAAGGCAGCACCTTCCACTCAATCTTTGCTTTTGATGGAAAGAAATCTTCATCTACTGGTCTCTTACTACCCTATTTGGTTGCTCTGTAAGTCTCAGAAAAATATATCAAATCTCCTTAGTAAAACAAAAAATGGTCTGAATCTGTGTGTGGAGGGGTGTCTCTGAGTCGTAAAACCGCTAGTGGGAGAAGACAAATGAGATGGGTTCTTGTAACGGTTGCATTCTTGGCCCGTTGATTCGGAAAACGGTGACCCTCTCTCCTTTACTATCAGGTAACAATGCTAGGCTGACTGGGCAAAGATCAGCTCAAATAATTCCAAACAGCAGATAAACAAATGATAGTATTTATATGCGGCTTTAGAATTTGCATTTAAATTTGAACACGGTGCGTTTAGGGTCCTGTTAGTTCCCCGGTTTTTGAAACAAAAGATTACAATACATCAGTGAGAACCCAGAAGCTCTGGGCAAGCCGCCCACTCTCTCCCCTCCATACCATCATCGGGGTCTGTAAAGAAGGTAACACAGGGAGCTGCAGTTGTCTGTTGTACCTCTGTGACGTGGGCTTCTGATGAGACCCTCAAGTGTTGAAAAGGACACACTTCGATAATAATTCATAGGGAATCATGTGCCAGTGTGTAAATGAGCGTGTTTTTGTTTTCCTTACATGTGTCGGTCTGTCTGGAGGGTGTCCCGTTAGAGCAAGCAGCCTTGTTAAAACATGTACAGAAGCAGCACACGTGGCCTGTGATTTTGACTGTTAGTGTCCTTTTATATCAGAATCTGTAGACTCAGCAAAAAAACCATCAGGCTCTAAGCATCTGCTTTTCTAAAACACTCGGGGTTTGGAATGACGGTTTAGCTCTGGAAGTATATGTATTTTTTGTATTTATAAGTCCAGGGTCCGTGGCAACATCACAGATCTAAGAATGAAAAGTTCACTCTTTGATTTTCAGACTGGCCAGATATCAAGTGAACTCTGCTTTTCCTGAGGAGGCTGGAGTATCATGTTCCAGAGACAGGCAGAGAGCCCGACTCAGGAACAGGAATAAATGACACTTGAACTTCCTAGAGCATTTGTCCCCTGCCCTGTGAGATGCTAGAATGCACATCCCAGAAGTGTTCTTCCTTCATCTAAAAGAATGATGAAAGAAAGGACCACGAATTAATAGTTCATATTCCTAACGGTAAGAGTGCTAAAAAAATGTGCATTTCTCCTGAGTCAATCATTTAATAAGAAGTAGACAGCAGAAGGCAGAACATATAATTGTACCAGAAGTGAAACCTATCATTTACTGAGGAATCCCACCCATCTCTCCCCAAAGCCACTCTGCCCTACTTCCTCAATGCCAGACAACCTACAGGTAAATGTGTGTGTGTGTGTGTGTAATGTCGTTTAGTCTCCATGACAACCTATAACAGACATCTATCATGAAGACAAAACGCTGGGGCTCTGAGAGTTCCCTAAGCAGCCGAGCCACGGAGCCAGTCGGCAGGGCGGAGGTTTGAATCTAGGTCTGCTGATCCTAGAGCCTGCATGCTGCCACCGTCCGGGCAGAATGAGAGACTCTGTGCCCAACTCAGAGCAACAAGTACCACTGCACACAAACCCCTGCACTGACAGTAAGGTAAAGACTAGTATTCAGCTGAGAGACCTCGGGCCTCAGGCAAGGAAGTCTTTAAAGGAGTCTGTCAACGTCATAACCTGAATCCACACAATGGAAAGAAGGAAGATACATAAGTCCCACCTCCCTCATGGAGACCTGCCTCGTGGCCGGGAGGAGAGCCCTTTAGTGGAGAAGGGGTTCCTCTCTGTTAGAAGAAGTTTTGCTCCATCTCTACAAGTTCTGAATACCCCAGAAGAGAAGGATGAAATTTCACAATGTAGTAGAGCTCCAGAGCGTTCACTATTTGGTTCAACGCCTTGAAAAAATCCAAAACAAAACCTGGCTTGAAACATGACCATTATCCCAGAGCACCAGTATTTTTCCACTGCAGGGACAGGCCCGCAAAATCAATCATCATCAGCGCCAGGTTTTTTGTTTTGTTTTGTTTTGTTTTTAATTTAAACCTAATAAATTCAGAACCAAAATACCACGGAGGATCATTCAACAGATAGTTTATTGGGCACATGCTCTGTGTCAGGTCTTGTGCTAGTTGCTGAGGGCCAGGTTCACCATTAGGTAAACAAAACCCAGAATCCCTGCCCTCACAGATCTGATAGTCTAGTGCATTATTCTCGAAGTTTCTTTATCTAAAAGAGCATATTTTTTGATGAAAAGACTCTCTCCATGACATAGCTATGGCTGACACTGGAAAAGAGATCTATGCATTTTGGTGGTGTAAAAATCCATCTGTGAACATCAACTTCACGCTTCCTTACACCTGCTCTTAAGAACGTGTCTGGTTGGGTTCTTGACAACATTCTTAACAGAAGGTTACTAAGAGTCACTGACTAGACGATCTGATTACGAGTTCCCTAAGGAACAGACCAGAAGGCCGTCATGCTACCCTCTCCCCCAGGGCTAACAACAAGCATTCAATCAACGCTCTCGCTGAGTAACAAATTGCCTCAAATGCTTCCAAAGCCATATTTCGGATTCCTCACACTTTTGGTTCTGGATGGCAGCTAGAACTTCTCTACAAACACGGGTTGCAAACGGCGTTGCAGAGAAACTGAATTTTAGGGCAGATCATTCTAGTTTAGCACCTTTCTTTTATGGATAAGAATGCCTAGAGCCGGCGATGGCAGCTTTATGGGGGCAGGCAGACGGGCAGGCTCGTCTCCCCACTCTAGGGCGCTGCGCACCGATTTATATCACCCTCCACCATTTTCCCCTCGAAACAGGACACTAGTGACTACATTTTAGCTGCAAACTAATTTTTCTTTGGAGTTTAATTAAATTTAGCACCTGCTAGATAGTGGAACTCATATCATTGGTTTAGCCTCCCGAAAGCTTACTTCTGGTGAAAATACAGAGTAATCTAAACATCAGGGAACCTCATCTGCAAAATACTGAACACAGAAGATCCACTTCTAAAGCCAGGTAATTTACCCCAATCAGCAAATTCCGCACATTTACGTACCGGCCGTCCATGAATGCTTTCATAATATAACAGAGCTTTCTGCAGGGCCACTTTCTCATTAGCAATCTGGTCTTTGGTCATATCCTGTATAAACACAAGGATAGAGAAATGAGAAAGGGGAAAACACTTGTGAACGTCCCGACTTCTTTATCTAGTTCAACAAATTTCCCACGGTAAGGTTAGAAAGATGTTTACACAACAGCTCGATCCAAAGCTAGGAATCAGCTATTCCTGGTGTCTTGCTGGAAACACAGCACAGCAGAATCGGCACCTATGAGTACTCCTACCTCCCGTGCAGTGGGCAAAGGCACGTTGCATTGAGGTAAGCAAGGCTGCGAGGCACATGGGGCTTAGCTTACCGGCTCCGGCAATGACTACAGTTACAGGATGCACATTCCCAAAGGCTTGTCTCTAATCCTCCTATCTCAGAGAGCCACCACGCTGTCTATTAACTGAAACAAGTCCATTCTGCAATCTGTACAACAGGGCTTCCTGCTTTCAGTCTGTAGTCCAAACCCGAAGTACCTACAGTTAAAACACTCTGAGTTTGTTTTATCTGCTTCTCTGGATGTCTCAGAGTGTGGGAGGTTTAAAAAGGTGTCGCTCTACCACCCTTCCCATTGGGACCCTGGGACATGCCCCGCCATCCTACCACGCTGACCGGAATGCTTTAGGATTAGCAGTCGGCTGGGGGCCTTCACAGAATCACACCTTAATGTCCTCAGGACGGCTGGTTTCCACCCGCTTCTCCTGGAGCTTCCTTTGGATGGACTCCAGCGTGGCTTCGACGCTAGGCTTTAAGGCTTTATCTACCAGCTCTTGCTTCTTCTCGTCTTCTTTCTCAAGTTGGGAGCCGAAACTCTTGGGGAGAGTATTGCTTCTCTGCCGTATCCTGGGGGTTAGGTCCTCTTCCGATATCTTCAGTTTTGACTCTAGGAGAAAAGATTTGGGGGTGGAGATGTATGGGAACTGACGTCTGCTGAACCCAGATTGTTTTTCTATGCTGTTAACGACTGCTTAGCCTTGTCTTTCTTTTCCCCCAGAAAGTATCTAATTATCATATTAGTCGAAATCCCTGGGTTATTGTGTTAAACCCAAGAAAAATGATAATGTCTTCCCGGATTACCTGGTATGATTTCCTAACCCTCATTCCTGAGGAAGTTTTAGTTCTTTGACAGCCATGCATTAGCCACACCAACCTGTTTGCTGTTCTCAGAATGAGGCGGACGGATGGCTTCCTACACTGATTCCCTTCGCGTTTACAGGTATTTGCAGATCTAGCGCCCAAGTGCTGGCCAACTTTTTCCGTATGACGTGTATACCTCATTTCGGAATTATTTTCACTTTGTATTCTATTCTATTGTGTATATGACTCTGTGTCCTAAAAGACAGCAAGCGCTTTGAGGGACAGGGACCAAATCCATCTCATATCCATCTGTGTTCTATGTCTTAATTCCACAGCAAATAAAGCCTTGGATTAAACAGGTACTTCGAGTTGAAACCATCATCCTTATATTAGTGATTTAGGGAAGTCAAAAAAATGCTGCCGAATTTGCATCTTAGCTGATCTGGATTTCCCTGTGATTGAGGCCATGGGAAGACATGGAGAAAGTGTGCCCTGAATACTTAGAGCCCTGGGAAGCAGCTTCAAGAAACTTGTCTTTCCTGGAATACTGTAGCAGTGAGTGGCACTCAGCACGTGGTGAGATCGCAGCTTCTGCACCTGGCTTCTTCCCTGGAGACCGCACCACAGGTCTAGAACGTTACCTACCTTTAAGTTGTTTCCGGAATTTGGCAAGGTCATTTGTCCATTTCAGAACCTCTGGATTGGCTGCTTTGTCGCTGTGGGAAGGCTGAGAAAAGGAAACCTTGAGTAAATGTTTTGGAATTGGGGCAGGAAAAAGAAGAGTTTGATAATCAGTTTGTTTTAAACAGGAAAGAAAAGTTGAGTTCCACTGGAATAATAAATGAACCGTGATTAATCAGAGCAACATCACAGGTGGGATTCCATTATCCTTCTTTATATCTGGTTGTTTATTTACTTTTTAATACTATCTGGTTATTTTTGATGCTTTCAAAGAATTCCTCAGAGGCAAAATTCTGGATTTTTATGATCATGGACTTCTATGAGGCCCATGACCTTGTAGGGTTCAACCTGTCAGGCTAACAGGATAGAAAGCAGAGGGGTATATGATATGTTACACTACAACCACCACGAAAAATGCCTTTTTTGCCACTCTTGTGAGAAATACTAAGGATAGAGCTGAGAGCAGAATGAGGTCAGTACTAATAAAATTTCAGAAGATAATCTTGAATTACGTTTTAGGCAAACAAAATACTTCATTTAATGATTTTTCCCATCCCTGTTCACTGATCAATTTGCAAGACGTTGAGGAGAGCATTCAGTTCCTCTGTAAGGATACACCTGTGCACGGAAAATACTGATACACGATGTCTGGGGTTTATCAACGTTGATCCCCCAGTGTTTATTGCCTTTTTGTTTCGAGATTCCCTAGAAATTTCCCTTCACCTTTATCACTTCTCTGAGTTGCCCATGCATCACGGCAAGGGGGGCGGCGGAGTGAGCAGGCACCCACCTTGTATTTCCGCTCCTCTTCAAACCTGTCTTCAAACTTTCGGATCTTCTTTTTAAGGCTCTGAATCCTCCGCGTGAGCTGGGCAGGCGTCAGGTCCTCTTGCTCGTCGTCGTAGGAGCCCAGAGAGGAGCTGCGTCGCCTGTGAGGGGCACAGTGCGGGGTCAGCTTCCCTAGGGACAGTCACCGCCTGCTGGGAGGGGCGCTGGCGATGAGGGATGCGGCACGGGGAAGGCAGGGGGGGGGGACTGTCCAAACCGTGTTTATCCTCTCGAATAAAAGCAAGCTGACTGCTAATTCATTTTGTGCCCTTGAGCTCTGCGTGTCCTGCCTTTTCAATAGGTCCCATCTTCTCTAGCTCACCTGTACGCTTGGCAAAGCCGGGACTGAAATGTGCACAGCGGACCTCACAGTGAAACACGAGAGAGCTCTGGAAAGGAGGTGCTAATGGAGAGTCAGCAGGTGATGCTGCAGTTGGGCCACAGGTCAAGTGAAAAATTACAACAGAGCGTGTGCACTAGGAGGGAGAATTTCAAATATGTTCCTCCGTATACTTACGACTTAATTAAAAAAATTGCTAGCCATCCGCAACATTCCTATGACATTCGAATGTTACAGGGATGGTATCTTTGCGCATGTGCAACATAAAGAAACATACCTCATGAAAGGATGGGAATTGGGGGGAGAAGGAGGCACTTCCGTGTCGTCCAGGTACTGCCTGCTCTGCCCGTAAGCGTAGAAGCGGGGCGAGAGCATGGGGTCGCTGTCCTCATCCAGGAGCTGCCGAATCAGGCGCCCTGCCTGCGGGGAGAGGCGTGCTTCGTCAGCACGAACGCTCTCCTGCTGCCACGAGGAGAAAGCAGGGGCGGGCTCTGGAAAAGAGCAAGGGTAAGAGGGACAAATTGTTCTCTAGAGCACACTTGTTTTCTGAATGCATCAGGAGGAACTGAACTTGGGAGGCACTGGAGGGTTTCACATTTTATTGATTTGTTTATCTTTTGTTTGGCTGCGCTGCACGGCTTACAGGTTCTTGGTTCCCTAACCAGAGATAGAACCCATGCCCTCTGCAGTGGAAGCACAGAGTTCTAACCACTGGACACCGGGGAATTCCCAGTTTCACATTTTAGATGGAAGGTTGTAACTCGGGACACTATGCCCTGACCGGAACTGGCAAATCTAACTGACAGCCATCATCTACCCTCTGTCTCCATCCTCACTTGCCTTCAAAGGAGAATGTGCTAGGGCTGCCCTGAGGAACAGTGTGTGCTTCCAACTTTCCCCACAGATCACTGATGATAACTTCTCCATCTGAGGGTGTTACGGAAGAGAAACTCACATGTGCCTGGGAGGGAGGGGTTTGGCCTCATGGCTGGACATCCCTCACTGAAACCACTAAGGAATCACATTAACCTTGTGAGACCCCATCGGTTTAGGAGTTTACGCCCTCCGTTGAGGTCATTCAATAAGCTGTTTTGTGTGCTTCTGCTTAGCATGTTAGGATTTAGCATGTTTAAAATACATGTTCTGTACTTGAAACTTTAGAGGCTACTTAAGACTCCAGTTAAAGTAAGATACATGCATAAAATTAGTCAATAAAGAAAAAAAGAATGCCTTACAAAGGACAAATCAGTATGAATTATTTTAGACAACCTTGAAAAAAAAAACAGACTTAGCACAAAATCCTGATTTGTCATTTTGGGAGGGAATAGGATGATATTTATTTCCTTTCACTGCAAGACCCACCTCAATGTATTTCTTTCCTCATTAAAAAAATCCTATCTGGGGCTTCCCTGGTGGCTCAGTGGTTGAGAATCTGCCTGCCAATGCAGGGGACACCGGTTCGAGCCCTGGTCTGGGAAGATCCCACAAGCCGCGGAGCGACTAGGCCCGTGAGCCACAACTGCTGAGCCTGCGCGTCTGGAGCCTGTGCTCCGCAACAAGAGAGGCCGTGACAGTGAGAGGCCCGCGCACCGCGATGAAGAATGGCCCCCACTTGCCGCAACTAGAGAAAGCCCTTGCACAGAAACGAAGACCCAACACAGCCATAAATAAAAATAAATAAATAAATTAAAAAAAAATCCTATCTGACATATTTTAAGGATAGATCTCAGATGATGTAGGGTATTTCATTTGTAATACTCTCTTCATTAAAAAAACAAAAAAAGATTACGCTTTAAATACACTTGTGGATATTGTGATTTACACAAGGCTGGAATTTGGCCATGATCTTAAATTCTGGGATTCCCACAGTTTGAATCATGGAACAACTGCTCCTTCAGCTATCAAAGTATTTCTAAAATCTACAAAATTATCTTAAACAAGTGCTTACTCAGTATTTTACTTCAAAAGATCATACTGTAATCACGGAACATTAAAGCTGGTTGAAACTTCATACGTCATCTAACCTGGTGACTTTTCAAACCTGGCTGCACATTAGGGTCACAGAGAGAAACATAAATAACTCCTAACGTACAGGTCCTCACATCACCCAATTAAGCAGAATTTTTAGGTGAGGGTCCACATATGTGTGAGACACACACACACAAACACACGTAAACACACACTCTCTAAAAAGCCTCCCAAGTCTTCCAAAATGCAGTCAGGTTTGAGAACTACTGATTCAGTCCAACAGATTACAGATAAGGACACTGAAACCCAAAGAATTCCAGAGCAAATACCTAATCAATGACAAGAGTTGGGTCTAGACACTCAGTCTCCTACCCTCCAGGACAGTGCTTCAATTCAGAATGTGCCAGGTGCTTCAAGGACAAGGATGACTGTCTTAAAAAGATTTAAAAACCCCACAGTACAGTAGGAGAGTTAGGCACATTAATTAAAAAAAATGAACCTCATGTGGAAGGAGGCCCACAGGTTCTCAAAATTTAAAGACAACCAAGTTATCGGGTAACACAGATGATACTATAAATACTTTGAAAAATGAAAGCATGTTAAAGACAGAGTCTTGCCTATCGAGTCTTAAAGAGTGGCAGAGAATACGCTGGTAGATAGGCATGGCTACAGCCGGAGACTAACAGGAGTTGTTTCACTGTTTGTACTGACGCTGTTGGCGGGCTCCCCCTGAGTGGCAGAGCTCAGATACGAGCAGCTCCGGAACTGCCAACAGGAAAGAGTGAAAATGGATTGAGAGGTGAGGGGGTACGAGGGAAGGAGAAGGTGAGTGGAAAGCAATTCCTAGAAAAATAACAAAAATGTAGTATAAAGCTGCAGAAAATGGAACTATTAAACTGACTAGATGACATCGTCTGTTTCATGATATTTCATAAGACAGGAGGAATGTTCTATAAGGACTAAAGTCAGTGGAACCAGGACAGGGAAAGGGTTAAGATGGCTTGAACGGTAAAGCAGCAGGTAATCACCTCAGTGCCAAGCGGCAAAGGAGCAAAACCGCTGGGGGAAGGGCTCGGTGGCTGGTGAGGACGGAGGGCATCGGCGAAACAAAGTCTGATGTTGATATTGGCTGGGCGTGCTGGCTACTTTGACATTTCTCCTCATCAAAACTCAGTTTGAAAAGGTGTTACTTTAGGTCCTGAAGCCCTTGAATCTGTCTGAATCTAGCAGACACAACTCTTAAAAAATATTACAACTAATCTTTGCTTTGAGCTTGAACTATGTGGTCTCCGGGCACCAAAATTTTTGCAAAAACAGTATGTGTTTGTGACCATTAACCAAACATGTCTCCAGTAAAAAAATATACAGTGATCCTGAGTTAACTACAAAATACTAATCATGTGCTTGTTTGATGCTTTGTGACTAACGTGGGGCCATCCCTCAGGATTGCCTTTTTGTTAACACAGCTGTCTTCTGGAGTGCCATTCTTGACCCATCGCTTCACTGACAAGAAGACAAAATGTGTCATTTGCCTAGTGTCACCAGTGGTGTATATAAAGTACATGGCTAAAGAAATTCTAGCTTATGGGTGACACTGTCTCTTGAATTCACTTTTTAAATTTTTACTTTTTACTGTATGATTCTGTTTATTTTTTAATTGAAGTATAGTTGGTTTACAATGTTGTGTTAATTTCAGGTGTACAGCAAGGTGATTCAGATATATATATGTATACATATATATACACACACACACACACACACACACACACACGTATATTCTTTTTCAGATTCTTTTCCATTATAGATTATTATAAGATACTGAATATAGTTTCCTGTGCTATACAGAAGGTCCTAGCTGTTTATCTATTTTATTTATTTACTCATTTATTCATTTATTTGTTTATTATTATTATTATTTAACATCTTTATAGAAGTATAATTGATTTACAATTGTTTACCTATTTTATATACAGTAGTTTGTATCTGTTAATCCCAAACTCCTAATTTATCCCTCCCCATCCCCTTTCCCCTTTGGTAACCATAAGGTTGTTTTCTATGTCTGTGAGTCTATTTCTGTTTTGTAAATAAGTTCATTTGTATCATTTTTCTAGATTCCACATATTAGTGGTATCATATGACATTTGTCTTTCTCTGTCTGACTTAGTTCACTTGGTATGATAATCTCTAGGAAATTCACTTATTTAAAAATGAGAAATGTAAGACCATTAAGAATTTCAACCTTATAAGCTGGGACGAAGTGAGAGAGTGGCATGGACATATATACACTACCAAATGTAAAATAGATAGCTAGTGGGAAGTAGCCGCATAGCACAGGGAGATCAGCTCGGTGCTTTGTGACCACCTAGAGGGATGGGATAGGGAGGGTGGGAGGGAGACGGGATATATGTATATATATAGGTGATTCACTTTGTTATAAAGCAGAAACTAACACACCATTGTAAAGCAATTATACTCCAATAAAGATGCTAAAGAAAAAAAAGAATTTCAACCTTAACAAAATAAAGACATGTTTCATCACTAGCTGCAGACAGAACAGAAGTTTCTCACCTATGCAACATGAAATGCTTATATTATTTCTCTCCTTTTTCTCTCTTTCTTTAATTCTATACAATCTTATAATTTAAGGCTCCTATTCAAAAGAGTTATATAATTACATGTAATACATAGTTCAATATAACTAAAGAATCAGTAAGACCAACTATTCCTCTGTTTTAGTTTGAAGTGATCTAAGAATATAAGGCTATCTCATGTTTTGATAGTTGGCACTCAAGTAGAATAACAAGAACAAACCGAGAACAACACTGTAGTCCGTGATAGTATGTCCTATTCATTACCTACCTGCTTAGAGAGCCAGTTTGAGACTGTGTTCACTGACCAATCCCAACTGAGGGCTTGGGAAATATTTTATATTTTAATCAGTAATTCTAGAGCAATGAAACAGACAAGGATATTGCAAGACAATTATTCAAAGGGAAACAGAAAAGAGTTGAGGCTTCAAACTGGATTTTCATCTTAAAGGACCACATAAAACAAAAGTGTTTTCATATCTGGACCAGAATTCCCTGGGTACGGTGGTTTTGATTTTAGCCATGTGTCTGGTCACAAAGAACTCTGGACTTAAGTATAGCACGTCTATTAAAAATTAATCCGCCCAGGTTAGCTGACATCACAGCAGGTCAGAAATAACACAGATAAAAGCTGTATGCTTGCTACCTAAGTAATAAAAAAGAAGAGATCCTGGGGGAGTTCCAGTTCAGACACACTACAGCGCACATGGAAATAAAGGAGATTCACTGCAGGAAGAGGGAATAGGACTCTGACTGATGCTAATGTGATCATTGGGACATATAGCTCCTCTCTGCTTAGAGGGCTGGACCCATTTACTACACAAAGAAAACTGACTGCTGATGATTTCTCTCTAAGAAATTTGCACAGAATTAAGGGAGCTGATGTCTTCCATGTCTCATTACCACCTATGTATATGCTGTTTAGAGTCATTCCTACTTGTCATGATGTCGCACTGTCTTCCCAGAAGGCCACTCAGCAGTATTGGAAGTCCCTGCACATCCCAGATACAGAACCATGGAAGCCCCACTGGTGGGGGGTCTTCCCTGGGGGGATCCTTTCATAAAATTTTCCTTAGAATTCCAAAATTTAATCTTAGAACAATGGCTGTCCTATTACATTGTTCCAATAGTCTCCCGAACTATCAGAGTTAGAGGGAAACTTAGTAGCCATCAATCCAAAATAACATCAACTAGGTCCATCCATGTTCTGCAAATGGCATTATTTTATTCTTTTTAATGGCTGAGTAATATTCCAGTGTATATATGTACCACATCTTCTTTTTCCATTTCTCTGTCGATGAACATTTAGGTGGCTTCCATGTCTTGGCTATTGTAAACAGTGCTGCAGTGAACACTGGGGTGCATGTTTGTCCTACTGAGTGAAGTAGGTCAGACAGAGAAAGAGAAACATTGTGTGACATCCCTCATATGCGGAATCTAAAAAGAAATGATACAAATGAACTTATTTATGAAACAGAAACAGACTCACAGACTTAGAGAACAAACTTATGGTTACTGGGGGGAAGAGATAGTTAGGGAGTTTGGGATTGACATGTACACACTGCTATATTTAAAATGGATAACCAACAAGGACCTACTGTACAGCACGGGGAACTCTGCTTCATGTTACGTGGCAGCCTGGATGGGAGGCGAGTTAGGGGGAGAATGGATACGTGTATATGTATGGCTGAGTCCCTTTGCTGTGCACCTGAAACTATCACAACATTGTTAATCGGCTACACTCCAATAGAAAATAAAAAGTTAAAACAAACAAAACGACAACAGCAACGAACACTCACTCAGTGCCCATCAAGTGACTGTGCTAAGTACTCTGCCTATGTTAGCTCATTTAATCCTGCAAAAACATACTAAGTAGATACTACTATAGTGACTACACGTTATTACGTACTGTGTCACCTATTACCAGATGGGGAAGCTGAGGCCAAAACTGAGACGTGCTGACTACCTTGTCCACAAAGCTGGCTAAGTGGTAGAGCCGGGACGTGAACTCTGGGTGTGTCTGCCTCTTCACCTCATGGTCCGCTGCCTGCCGCGATGCTGAACTGGCACTGCTTAGAAAGAGGCATCCGGGTGGAAGTCAGGAGACTTAGTGATCTTGAATCATCATTTTGCCTCTTTTGGCCTCAGCTTTCTTAGCTGTATAATGGGAGGGCTCAATTGTAAGATCTTTAAGATCCCTTGGTTCTCTATCATTTTTTTTTTTAGAGAATTTCCTTTCTACAGTTATTTTTGATAAGCAGTAAGTGATGAATAAGATAGCTGAAGTATTCTATGTCCTTTAAAAAATGTTCTTTAAAACTTGATTTCACGGGCTTCCCTGGTGGCGCAGTGGTTGAGAATCTGCCTGCTAATGCAGGGGACACGGGTTCGAGCCCTGGTCTGGGAAGATCCCACATGCCATGGAGCAGCTGGGCCCGTGAGCCACAATTGCTGAGCCTGCGCGTCTGGAGCCTGTGCCCCGCAATGGGAGGGGCCGCGATGGAGAAAGGCCCGCGCACCGCGATGAAGAGCGGTCCCCGCACCGCGATGAAGAGTGGCCCCCGCTTGCCGCAACTGGAGAAAGCCCTCGCACGAACCGAAGACCCAACACAGCCAAAAAATAAATAAATAAATAAATAAAAAAGAAAATCCTTTAAAAAAAAAAACTTGATTTCACCAGGACAAATCTAATAAGAGTAACCAAGTGTTTACATCTCAGGACTTCCACAAGGGGCATCCCCAAATCAACATGAATCGGCTGATAAGGAACATTCTAATTATGTAACTTCCAAGGACTTTAAATAACGAAGACTAGTTCATTTGATTTGTGTATGCATTTAGTTTTGGAGAGTGGAAACCCTAGTAATAGTGATTATGATGTTGCCGTCATGTGGACAGATCAAATAATGTGCCCTAATACATAGCTACACGCAGAGGAAAAAAAAAAGATCAAGCGTGTATTATTTATCTGTCAACAGGCACAACTAGACCGTGATCCTACATTCACCTTGAGAGGGTTCCACTCTATGCAGCCTATGGAACCTATTGTCAGTTTCATTTTTCTTTTTATTTCCCTGATACCATACGCCCCAGAAGCCAGAGAACATCATTCCCACGTGGAAGCATACGCGGCAGAGAGAAGTACCAGCAGGCTGCTCATTAAGTACTGTCTCACCTGATGTTCTGTGAATGAGAATGAACGATGGCTTGCGGATGGAGAATACGCAAACCAAAAAGAGGGCGTGACACTACGTGGTGGTCTGGAGACTAGTGACGGAGACCTATCGATGGATACTGGCTCGTATGGTTTCGGTAACGACTACTTTTGTTTATATATTTTGTTGCACTGGTTTCACATTCACAGTTTAAATTAGTGCAGAGTGAATTCCTTACTGGAAAGCTACCATCTTGTTTCTTACCGAAGCTATAGAAAAAGGTGATATTTTAGTGACTGAAATGACTGCTCTCATCTTAGCCACGCTTTAGGCAAAAATTCCTTCATTTTGACTATACTTACAGCTATATTACTGCTATAATGTAAAGTGGACATTTAAAATAAATAAATAAATATATAAGTATACTGAAAGCAGTAACCAAATGATCTAAACAGCCTTGAAATGAATCCACGTAGATTTCTGAGATATGCAAGTTCAATGACAAATGCAGTAATCGGCAAAAAAAAAAAAAAAAAAAAAAAGTTAAAACAACTCATTTCATAAATTACATGGATAACACAATTCACATTCCCAAGCACAGTAAAATGTATTTCTTTCTCGCCATAAGCTTTAAAAATTCCATCTAGTTTTCCAATACAAAATATAATAAAATGTTAGTCCCTTCATATTATTTTTTATCTGGCAGAAAGTTCTTTACATTAAGTGATGAAATAGTTTTAAGGAAACAGTAAGTTAGCTTTCAACCACTCTGGAGAGATTTTTCAGCTTTATATTCAGCCTCTTTAAGTGTGCTGGAAGAGACTATAAATTTATGATTAACCAAAGTAAAAATAATCCAACACCTGAGTCCACTTCAGTAGGAGGAGGAAGAACCTACCTTCCCCTTTCCTCAATAAATCATCAAGATAATATGGCCAATTTGAATTCTGACCAAAAATCCTAGCTTTTATCTAGAGCTGTATGTTAATGATATGAGGAGACCATATTCTTGAAACCCAAATATAGCATTTATTTTGGCTACTGTTTTTGTTTTATCTGGGTGACAGTGGCTACCATGGGACTTTTTGGTGGGGTGGTAAGGTTGTTTTTAATGTATGAATTAAAAGCACACCTGATTATTTCAAAGTACACAAAAGAACAACAACAAACGCTAGCCAGGAATGTATCACTTAAAAACAAAACAAAAAACCCTGAATTCTTCCCCCAGTGGACATATTATGAGCTGGGAAGATCTGACAAAATCTCAGATCCACTGCTTAATTACATGGGGAAAACAAAACAAAACAACAACAACAAAAAGAACTAGAACATGTTTCTTAGATTGCAAAAAGGGAAAATTAGAATAAAAAACAGTTTCATTTTGTTTCCCTAAAGCCCTGGATGCAAGGAGCATAATGGGTGCTACTATTTTTCACCTTGTGATCTTTTTAGATCATCTTTTGGTCCTTCATCTAAGATCATTAACATAATGAATACTTTTTGGTTAAAAAGGGGTGGGCAGAAGACAAGAAACTCAGGTGCTTTTGAAAAAGACTGATTTTTTTAATAGTTGTAATTCTCTGCTAAGTCATTGTGTTAAATCAGGCTGCTGTTCTGAACTCAGGAGCACAATTTCTCCCTCTCTGTAGCCTTCAAACACACATACGGCCTAGAGGCAGATGGGCACTTATTTTGGGACACACACTGATATGTTTGGAAGCAGACACATGGAAAATGGAAGAACAGCAGCTTGACAGAACTGCTGCAGGATCCTCCCTGAAATACACTTTTGACAAGATGAGGATACCCTCTTCTTCTGCAGAAGTAAATTTCTAACGTTTCTGTCAAAAATCTGTAGGAAAACCAATCTAAAGCAATGTATTACAGGCTTTCAAGAAGAAGCGCTTTTATTCAGTGCTTTCTTGATAAGCAAATTCCTTATGTTTGCTAACCTGGATTTAAAAATTCTATCCATAAAAACAAACATAGAATCAAAGCAAATCAAAATAATCTCGAAAAATGGGGAGGAGACTTAACGAAGGAGGTGGACGGTGGGCATGTAGCAGGGGGAAGCAGTTACACTGACAGCAAATCCGAAAGGTACACCAGTTCCCTATTACTCAGCTTGGTACTCCAGAGGGAAAAAGGCACTCACACATCAGCACCCCTGGAGAGTCAAAATGAAAAGAAAAAAAAAAAAAAGGACTGCAAGGTGACACTATAATAAAGGATAAGCACATTTTCTTTCATAGATTGCAGTGAGTCTTGGCAACAGTGAACGTGACACATTCCTATGTCAGGGGAAGGATTTTCAGTCATTTAGAAATGTGGTTTACTGCTGCACACATAGCTCTCGCTCTCACCCACACATCCAACATGCTTCTCCTTTCTGCTAACGTACATATGCTTCTCCAACATTAAATCATCCAAACATCAGACGACCTTACCTTCCCAGCTCTTCTCATCACACAACGCAGTCAGGTCCAGCTCAGGCGCTCCGGAGACAAAGCTCTCTTGCTGGTCATCAGCACTGGGGGTCCTCTGCAGCTTGCTGTCAGGTACGCTGGGATGTTCCTGGATCTTCATGGTGGGGTCCTGCAATGACAGCACAACGTCCCCAAATCTCCACTGCTCATCAAAACCCCCAAACGTCCGCAGCGATGCCACTCCTGCTGGGTGAAACCTCCTCCCAAGCCACAGCTGCTGATGTCCCCGGCACGGAAACCGAAGTCAGAGCTTGATGCCCCCTGGATGCTAGCTGGCCACTTGCATGCCAAAAGCGACCATCCATCTGCGCTCCTTTAACTTTGCTTCTGGAAGAAAGACAAGATGTTTTCCGAGGGCTGTTCTTCCTGATAACTGCTGGCAGCTGACGGTCTGGATGATTACTGACTGGGGACAGGAAGGAGGGAAAAGGAGTTTGTGTTTCCTTAAAGGAGTATGGCTCTCCAGACTGTAAACAAAAACCCAAAAGCTCAGCTAGTGCTGTTGCCAAGGCTGTAGCAGCAACATGGTGTCTCCTGCACGCACACTTCTTTGCCCCTTAGGTAAACAGTGCTGCAGGGCCAGGAGCGGAGGCTGTGTACACGCGTGCTCTCCTGCTGGCCCTGCAGGCTGAGATCAATTAAGCGGGGCTAGCTGCACATTCCCAGATTTCCTGTGGTTGTTTCTGCCTCGAGCGTGGGGAGAACAGGCTATTTATGGAGGAGCTCTGGGTATGCACTGTTGCGTAAATTCAAACAGCAAGGGGGTCTGGTGTCGCAGCTAAGCAGTAAGGAATACACACTCTGGAAATGAGCCAAAATTACACAGGGAGCACGACTTTTTTTTTTTTTTTTTTTTAAGTAAAAAGGCAAGAGCTGGCAAGTCAGTGATGCATAATTTATGTCTTACAAATATGCAACTGTCGCTTGTTTTCTTGGTTTTGTTTATCGGTGGCACGCACACCAGACTAGGATGTCTGGGGGACGGGAAAACTCTCCCCCAAAGGCTGCTATTTTAACTAAGTGATTTTATGTTTAAAAAACTGCATTGAAATGTAGTCTTTTTTACCTTGTCCTTTGGCATCGGGTAAACCCAACCACTGCCATACTCTCCTCTCTCATAAAATTATAAATAAAAGTGTTGCCTCAAAACACATTTCTCAAGTAGCACAGATCTGTACAAAAGATTTTCTCTGAGAATAACTGGAAATTTATTTTAGCAAACATACCATCATTAAATAAAAAAACCAAAAACATATGGAAATCATAAATGATTCTGTTAATGTATGAGAAATATTCTTATGCTTAAAACAAAGCAGTACTAAGACTTCCACCTCCTTTTAATAGCTATTCACCCTACTTTGATATCACCAGGGGAATAGATAGGGATTTTACTACTATATCTCCATGAAATGAAGCATTCTCTTCACATTTGGGATACAATGAAATATCACCAATCAGTTCATGATAAGCTACTGAAGTCAGATGGAAATGCTAAGTAAATCTGGGGCTTTAAGACACTTAAAAAAATTCTGCTTGTCTATTGTAGGGGAAAAAAACACACAGATTGTGCATTGATGTCACAAAAATCATTTGTTCCCTGAGCTGAATCCTAAGTAGACGGAGTTGAATGACCCAGTCTGGTGCTCAGCTTTCTAAAAGTTACAGCATCAGTTAGTCACCTATCGTGTGTGTGTGTGTGTGTGTGTGTGTGTGTGTGTGTGTGTGTGTGTGTGTGTGTGTGTGTGTGTGTGAACCTCATACAGCAAATAAACATTTTCTCAGTAAAGATCTCTAATAATTGTTACACTTAGAGACATGTAAAAGGGAAGACTATAAGAAATACGATTCCATGCTGTAAGTAAGGTACTTTCTTCACGAGGAACGTCTTTGAAGCCACTGACCAGCAGAGGAGCGGACGTGCATTTTCCTTCCGGGCAGACCTGGGATTGAAGTGGGACTGACATTTAGCAGCTCGGTGCCCTAGCTGAGCCATTTCACTCCCCTGAGCCTCCGCTTCCTCATCTATAAAACGGCATTAAAAACACTAACCTTGCGAGGTTCCTTTGAAGATCTGAGAGAAGGTATGCAAGGCCTCTAGCATGCTGCCTGGAGCACAGACACACAAATGGAAGCGATCCCTCTTTTCATTATTATTAGGCACCGCAGGAGGATGAGTAAAATATGGCTACACCTCAAAATGCTCGGGAGAGGAGTGGGAGATGAGGCATATAAACTGCAATTCAAGGTGAAACATGCGACGACAGGGCG
Source organism: Balaenoptera acutorostrata (assembly GCF_949987535.1). Taxonomy (NCBI): domain Eukaryota; kingdom Metazoa; phylum Chordata; class Mammalia; order Artiodactyla; family Balaenopteridae; genus Balaenoptera; species Balaenoptera acutorostrata. Next base: position 9,733,672 of record NC_080068.1, read on the forward strand.
GGGCAGAGTCTCAGACGCCTTATGAAAGATGATTGGAGAAGAGAGTCACTTGCGTTCCCATCATGGATCGACAACAGCGTTTGGCGGCTGTGTGGGCCAGAGGGGCTGGGAAGGAGGGCACTTCATACAGAGAGGAGGGGGAGCAGAGGCGGGCAGGAGTGGGGGACGGTGACCACAGGAGACACAAGGCTTGGGTGCTGGCCCTCAGCACCGATGACGAGGGGGTCGGAGGAACAGAGGTCGGGCTGCCAGAGGCCCTGCATACTGGGCTAAGTGTGCATTTTACCCTGGGGTAGATAATGGAAAGCCACTGAAGGATTTAAACAACCGACTCCATGGAGAAATGTGCGTTTTCCAGGCTGATGCCTCGGGCGTGGGAATGCACGCTGCCGGGAAGACCCACAGGCCTCAAGCCGGGCTCACAAACAGCCAGCACCCCCTGCTACACCAGTCACTGGCTCTGCTCCCCCTGTGTCCCCTCAGGGCACTCAAGAGTCCTGCAGTGCTTGACACGACATGTATAAAATCCCCCAGTTCCACAAACACACAAGCTAATTTAAAACGTGCACTTTTTATGACTGCCACATCCAAATTAGCACCAACCGCAAAGTAAGAAAATTAAAATTAGAACATTCTTCCTTAGCTTTTTCCTCCAGAACGTATGGGTTTACTCACTCCTCCAACAACAGTGGGTCGGTGCACCCGCTCTGTGCCGGGCTCTGTGTGAGACAGGCAAGCTCTCCGCACGCAGGGGGCTGGCGCTTAGCGGAGCAGGTTCAGCTACGCTCAGTGGAGCTCTGGAAACGCGATTGTGGTGTGAGGCTACAGCAGACCACCTTGTGAATTGGTGAGCTGCCCCTCACGGTGTTCGAGTAAAGTCTGGGAGTCAGAAATGCAGGAGAGGGAGCGATTACCGCCCTGGGTAGGGTGTTGGGATAGACAACCTTGATAGGACCCTATTATTCTAACAAAGAGAATCAGGTCGAAATTGTACTAGTTTATTCAATTATAAGAATATATATCACATATTATATACATATAACAGGGCTATTATATGTCAGGTGCTAGAGATACAAAGAGAAAATTTATTTACTCATTCATCTAAGAAATAATTTTTGAGGGCCTTCCGTGGGCTTGACAGTCTTTTAGATGATGGAGAAGTTTCAGTGGCCCAAATAAAGTCTCTGTCCTAATAAATCTTAAAGAAGGGGACAGTTAATAAAGAAAAAAAAAGTCAGGTAGTGATATGGACCTGGAGAAAACACAGCAGGGTAAGGAGGATGATGGAGGTACGGGCCACGGCCTGCTATTTTATTGGGTGGCCAGGGACAGTCCTTCCAATAAGGTGACATGTGAGCAGAGACACGAAGGAGATGCTCTTCTGTGGGAAGAGCATTCCAGGAAGAAGGAAAGCAAGTGCAAAGGCCCTGAGGCATGGTCATCTCGTACATGTTGAGGAACAGCAAAGAGGTCCCTGTATCTGGAGTCAAGCAGAGGCCGGTCAGGGCCGTCATTTATGCGTGTTTAGAACGTGCACTGTGTCATGTATAACGGGATATTATTCACACTGCACACCTACGTTAACTGACATGAGCTTCTGGACCCCCTGGCTGATCTGCCCAGCAAGGGAGGGATGAGCCCTACATAAACGCACAAGAGCTCGCACAGCCACGGACTCACCTGGCAGGGCTCCCCCCCAGCGCATCCGCACACGTGGTCTTGCGCTGCTGCGCTCCGAGCAGCCCCCGAGGCTGCTCATTCACCTGCCTGCTGCATCTGGAGGCCTGGTTCCCAGTTTCTGGCCCCGCTGATCTCTGAACCAGACACAGTCACCTTGCCTGTGGTCGCAGAGTGGCCTGCTGGTGTGGTCCCAGGGTTTACAGGCACATGGAGCTAAGGATACTGCTCGGAGGCTATATAGGCTCTACAGCAATACACTAGCAAAAAGACTACTCCTCCTTCAAATGTTTGTCAGGCTCGTCTGGGTGAGGCACCTCACCAGGCTGTTTCCCACTCTCTAACAGCGCTTATTTAGAGTACCGTGCCTGTCTACTTGCTTGTCTGCTTCTCCTACTAGATCATTACTGTTAAAATGTCAAGGACATTCTTAAATACCAAAATATTTTTGGTTTCAACTTTTGTTGTTTATACAAATTGTATCTTCAGTTAAATCGGGGTAAATACATTCATTGCACACGTATCAACTCAGAGGTCCTTGTGCTGTGATGTCACACACTAAACCCTTGTCCAAAATGTGGTACCGTATGAAAACATGCTAAATATTCATGTAATGAAACAAACTGAGGGACTGGCTCTTTGGAGAGACGATATGGTATGTCAGATATGGGTTTTAGAGTAAGAGACTGGAGTTCAAAAACAGGGGACCAGTTGCAAGATGTTCCATGAGTAAAACTTCTTTGTACTTGAGATGCTTTTTCTCTCTTAGAGGAACAAAACTTCATAAAGTTGTGAAGATTAAGTGAAAAACATGTAGCGTAAAAACAGCTAGCCCATAATAACTGTAGAAGAAATGCTAATTCCATTTATGCGCTACCTCCCCTTCCCATTCGTTCATCTGGCAAGTGTTTATTGAACATGTACTATGTGCTAGGTACTGGAATTAAAGGGATTAACAAGATAGGGGATTTGGTGTGGAAGGGATTCACTGATCACATAAGTGTCAAGTCACATGCATTTTATAAAAGAAAAACACAGGGTGCTAGAGGGCAAATAAGAGAGAGCTCATTTTGCCTGGGGCTGCAGGTGACATTTCACATTCAGGTAAAGGAACCATTAACTACTAGCCCATCCACCTGAGCCCCGTTAAGACTTGTCCCTGTCTGGCTGGGCCCGGCTTTTTCTATCCTGACTTTATTGATCCTGCTCTTTCCCTGGCATCAAGTCGCTGGTGAATTTTTGTTCTACCCCTTCTCCCTCCCTACACAGGATTTGGATAAGCAGCGTCACTACTAGCTCACCAGAGCGGGGCAGGACACTATCAGTGCCCTGCACAAGGCAGTGTGCACAGGAAGAAACCACACAGAGTTAACAGAAGGGCCACATGGAAGTATAAACATTTACTGTTTGGCTTGACAATAAAGGAAAAGGAACATAACAAATTCCCCAAATTCATCTGAATCACGAAGCTTCTGTAGCTCTTTCAAGACTGGATGGAATTGGAAATGAATCTAAACAAATAACGCTTTTAAATTTTTTCTGGTTCTGATATTAAAGCCAGTAACAAATCCCAAAGCTTCCATGATATACAGTGAAGCTGAAATAACAGTCATCCATTTCATAAACACTTGTTGACAGGGATATTTCAGAATTTATCTCAAACCTTCTCAGGGCAAATAAAAGCCTGCATTTAAGCTCTTGTGACAATTCATATTAAGTCTTACGCTTGATTAGAAAGTCTTATCTTCTCTCCTCACTTTTTTTTTTTTGAAGCAGGATAAGAAAAAGGGAAATAGTCTTTTGTTTATTATGAATGTCCTGTTTGTTATCAAAGGTATGCTTCTAAGCTCTTTTAAGCAGTAGGCTTAGAAAGCATGAAGAATGTAAAAATATCTTGAAAGAATTTAACACTTCATTAACCTTAAACTTCTGACTACAATGACCTCTTCCAGGTAATGTAATACCCATCCATGTACTTAATAATTTTTACATGTTTTGCTTTTTTCACAAAAAAGATTAAGTATAAGGTTATAATTTTACTATTCTGGATTTTATACAGAAGCCTAAAATATTTCCACAATAGAAAATAACTTATTGAAAGGAATCAAATTGAAGCATAAAGTATAAACTCCATTGTAAACTGAACTCTGAAAATTTTTCAGTGTTATCTTTCAGAATCTAGAAATTGCTAGTTTTAAGGACAACCTCTCTCCTGGATACTTCCAGTTGTCAAATGAGTTTAAAAACAAACAGAACAAAGTCTTTGAACTCCACGGGCTCAGGGAACAGGGGGCTTAAGCTCTTGCACATGTTATCCTATTTCATCCAGCCCAAACGGTATTTTATTAAAATGTCAGCCTTTCCAAAACTTAGCGGAAGAAATCATACTTAAATTTTTGACATTTTGAAGTGACTCTAACGTTTTTTCCCCATCGCCAATGTGTCACTAAACAAATTTTAATGCAAACCACATTAAGAAATTCAGATGACATAGAAATGGAAAACTCTCATTGACCATCCGAGATCTCAGCAGACTCTGTTTTTGGATAAGATTAGTTGTATAATTAAAAGAAAGTAAAAAGACATGCAACGAAGTATAGGCCCATGTTTACTTTTCAATACATGCCTTCAGACAAAAACACACTTAGGGCTGCAAAATGATTATTTAAAAAATAAAGTCACAGCTGTGTCTGCATTTGCCTTTGAGCAGCAGACTCTAAGCCAGCCTCTTTCTGCCTGTGTATCCCTCGCAGGAGCATCTGTGAAGCTGAAGGTTAATGTTCCTCATTCTGATGAAAATACCAGTGAAAGAAGAAAGACCAAGCACCTTTCTCCAATAGCTGTCATCTGCTGTGTTACCGTATATGAATCTGGGCGTTTAGAAGGAAAAACTTCAAGGGCAATATTAATGAGGACAAAATCTGCCTTAAGTGGAAAATGAAATTGGAAACTTTATCATATCCATTCACAGTGGGCATGTAAATTTTAGCATCTCAATCTGATGCTATAGGAGACTTGAAAAAAAATAACAAACAGAATTCTACTAGGGGTAACCAACCTCCAGACTTCCTTTCCATCTCTGAAATTTAGGAATTAGTGCGATATTATCAGAAAACCAGATTAACTATTTGGGTTGTATAAGTTCTAGAAAGTGCTCCATATATTAAAAAGTAGGAAATTATGATAGACTGTAAACAAGGGAAAGAGGTTTAAAAATGGAAGACAGACCTTTTCACAGTCCTTCATTAATAATGAAATGTATTTCTTTCAGTGAAGGAGACATATGCCATCACAAGTAGAAACACAGTCCTAATCTTGTGGAGTGATGTCTTTTTTCCCTCCTTTGGTACAGTTGTGAAAGAAAGATGACACAGAGAGCTTAGTCTGGATTCTAACTCACTGCCTAATTTTATCTCCTAGCTGAAATTACCATGATTACAATGATTATTAATAGTGAGTGCTTCAGGAGTGCCAACAGTGGGCTAGGTGCTGATTGGTAAATGCACATGTGTGACACAAGTAAGAATAGATCCTGGCCCACGGAAGAAAGACTTGAGATTCTTTCCCCGTGATGCATCCTCTGCTGTGGGAGCTGTCCACAAAAACACCAAGGTAAACGGAGTTCAGCACGCATTTTGTTTGGGTGCCACTTGGAATTTATGAGTTAGTTACGTAGTTCATCCACAAAGGCTGCTCTCTACCCTTTTATCTCCTAAATGATAAGAGGCATAAAAGGGAATAACTGAGAAGACCTCCCTAGGAGGCTGGTAAAGCCATTTGCTTTAAAATCAGGTTCAATGGCGTGATGAGTAGGTGCTTGCTGTGAGCAGAGGAAGACAGCAGAGAAAGGAGGAAACAGAAGGAAACTAAAACAACACTACCATGGGGACGCTGTGCTCTGAAAAAAGGTGACTAGAGACAAGGAAAGAAGGTCTGCTTGTTGCCTGGGTCTCAAGGAAGGAAGCATAAAGGAGTTGGAAATAAGAGATGAAAGCAGTGGCTCAGAAGCTGTAAAGTCAAAAAGAAGCAGCCTCCCTTCCCTTCGTCTGGCTGCGTTAATGAAGGAGTGCACGTGAGAAATTGCATAGAGGAGATATGAGGAGTCTAGGACATTGCAGAGGCGGGGTGTCAGGTGGCCATTCATTTCTAGCAATTTTATGCCAAATTCTACATGAGTGGGCATTTTTCTAAGAAGGGGGTCCATAGCTTTTGAATTCTTAACTTGCTAGATTGGAAAACTTTATGGAGGTAGGAACTGCAGCTGTTATTAAATCCCAGCTCCTAGCACATTACCTGCACATAGTAGGACTCAATACATATTACTGAATAAACCCATCAGTGAGTTAGGTTAGTGTCCAAAAAAGATTAACAATCACTGGGTTAGAGGGGAAGTTCTATGTATAATTAATATCTCAAGAGTCAGAATCCAAGGACAGGTTGAGAAACGCTTTAATTCTTGCCAAAAAGAAAGCTGATAATAAGATTGAAGGTGCAGTTGGAAGCATGTGGAAGTACTGGATTACATACACATGCATGAATGAAAAATGAGGCTCAGCACATTGAATGGAAGCCAGCGTCGGGAGCAAAGGAAACCAAATACTTGGGTCAGCAAGGCAATGCCCCCAGAGGACAACAGGAAAGCCAGGAAAGTCACCGAAACTTTAAGATATAGACCACAGAAGGGAGTTGGATATTTTTTCTCTGTTGTCTACTTAAAACAAGACACAAAACTCAGAAAATGAACTGGATTTGATAACTTGAATTGATTTTATGTTAATTTGAAAATTAATGAGATCATCTCTTTGACAAATCCACTAAAATTCACTATTTATTTTAATCACTTAAAAACTGCGTGAAATCATGGAAAATAAAACTAGTAGCTTTGGCTTTTTGTTTTGTCTGATTTTATGGAAAACCTAAGGAGAAATCTCCATGCTATTAAAGTTTATCTTCACAAGCAAAATGAAAGAATTTAAAAAGCAAAAGAGTGGAGTTCTTATGATTTCTCAAGGAATCTTCACATCTTGGCATTTGTCTTTCTCACCAATCACAATCCCGTCACTGAATGTCATCACCCCTTATTGATAAGCTAATAATACTTCACACTAACTCTCAAGAACGTAGGAACAGACCTGTCATAGTCAAAATCTTACTTGTTAGCTACTCACCTCAAAATGCTGGGTCTGTCTGCCGTCCTTTTCATTTTCTTTGCTACAAACAAAATATCATAAAATGTCATTCTGTTTTATAACAATGCTTTTCATTCATTGAAATTATGATTTCATTTATTTTAGAAGCTCAACAGCTCTAAATAAAATTCTTATGAAATTCAAAAAACAAAACAAAAAAATTAATCAAAACGAAACAAAACTAGAAACAACACAAAACACGAATATGGTTATCTGCCTTTAACAGCACCATGGTAGATTTTTCCATTTAAACATTTTCCTCGCTATAAAATACTGTTGGTAAACATATAGTCCTTTAATTCTATTCTTTTTAGTTCTTACAATGCACATTGCACTGAATGAAAAAAAAAAAAGTCTATTCATATTCTTATAAAGAGTGTAAGGAGAAAACTCTAAAATTACCTTCCATCAGACATCAGTTCAACATCATCAGGTCCAATCCTTTCATGAGATGGTGTGGGATTGAGACTTTCCATATTCTGTAACAAAACGAACCATTAGTTGCCCAGTAGGAATGGTAAGACGTATGCAACAACAGACCCTCCTTTCTTTAAAATAGAAACAGCAGATAACAAGCAGATATTACTTTTAGTCATCAGAGTCCTATCTTTAAAATTACGACAGTTTATTATACACCGCTGGCATAAAATTATATGCTGAACTTTACCATTCCATTAACAAAGATATCTGATAGCAGCATAGAAATGGTCATTGTGGCCTATAACGTTCTTGTTACTATCCACATTTTATAGCTAAACAGAAACAAAACCCAGACTCTCAGAATATCAGGGTGGCATTAGAACTAGACTGGAGGAATCTGACCTCTAATGTAATCAGAAGCCAATGTAACATTCATTGCCTATTTAACATCTTTTCAGTATATATTGACAATATGATCTGGGGTAATATGTAGCTTATATCTAAGCCATAAAATATCCATAAAAAGACATGGAGTTAACTTGTCAACCTCTCTTTCTGTGATATTTAATGTTAATCTTTATATTAGCCAAGATGGAAAAAAAATATAAACACGAAACTTACTTCAAATAGCGTGTATTTCAGGCTGACCAAGAGGGCTTAATGCTTATCAGGAGGTACATTTGTAAGGTTTTCTGACTGCCTCTGTAAAAACGGCCAACAGTTTCTAAATACAACTCAGGTGACTGAGCACAGAGTAAGTAAGCCGTCCCCATGCAGGAAGATTACAAATATGCAAACAAGAGCTCGTTTACATTTGGTAGACCCAAATACAGAGCTGCCTTGGAGATTTGGAACCGAATTTCGTTGAACTCAAAGATTCATATCTGCATTAAAAGACCATTAAGCACAATCCATGTACTCTGTGTTATCGAATAAAGAACACATAGTGAAGCAACATGTATTCATCTACATGTTTATAATCTCTCTTTATGAAAAGCCCGTTGGAAAGTATATCTGATTAAGGGTCACAATGATCCCATGAAATTGACATATATAAAAATCTTCACAAAATAAGCATATAATTAGAGTGGATAACTAATCTTTGGCTTGGTAATGGATAAATATTTTCTATTTATGGCGGTGTGGCCAACTTGTCTGGAATTCTTAAAGTTTAAAACCCTAGGCTCGGGACTTCCCTGGTGGTACAGTGGTTAAGAATCTGCCTGCCAATGCAGGGGACACAGGTTTGATCTCTGGTCCAGGAAGATCCCACATGCCGCGGAGCAACTAAGCCCGTGCGCCACAACTACTGAGCCTGTGCTCTAGAGCCCGCGAGCCACAACTACTGAGCCTGCGCACCACAGCTACTGAAGCCTGCACGCCTAGAGCCCGTGCTCCGCAACAAGAGAAGCCACCGCAATGAGAAGCCCGTGCACCGCAAAGGAGAGTAGCCCCCCCCTCGCTGCAACTAGAGAAAGCCCGCGCACAGCAACAAAGACCCAACGCAGCCACAAAAAACAAACAAAAACCCTAGGCTCCATCAAGAATAAAAACAAAGGGAGACAGCATACCATAATAGCTATCATGGTGGCTTTGGAGCCAGAATGTTTGGGTTGGAATCTTGGCTCCACCATTTACCAACTGTAAGACCCTACTTGACTCTCAGTTTCCTCATCTGGAAAAGGGGGATGGCAGCAATACTTAACATAGGGTGGTCATAAGGATTAAATGAGATAATACATGTAAAGCATTAAAATAATACCTTGTACTTTTAATGAATAGTAGCTGTTGTTGTTGATGTAATTATGAAACTTCTAAAACTGTGAAATCTCCAAGGAAATATTTTGCTGCTATTTGCCCACAGTTAAGGTGATGTTCTAGGAACTAGTAAGAAAGTGTTTGTGTCTGCCACTACTGCACACCAATTTACATGTTTAGATAATTTACACAGATAATTTTAGAATGGATCTGAGAAATTAAAAAGAAATTATAACCACATTCAATTATACTTACATTTTTATACCTCTAAAGTTTGAGTTAGAAGAGGCCTCTCTAAAATGGCTCTCATTAAGCCAAAGCGTAGTTGCTCTTATTACCTGAATGTGATCTTCCTGATAAAGAGGGATCTATCTATGACAAAGAATCTTTGTTCTCATTGGTAATCTTCAATAGAGTATCAAAATCTTTAGTGTAAGATCTAGTGCAATAGCATTAGGTTTTCCTGATGCTCTGAAACATGAATTCCTAGGGGAAGCACAACCCTCTACCTTCAGATCACTTTAAAACACTGTCAATGAAATACATTTATAATTACAGTAAATACAAATGACTATTTCAGAAGAAATAAAAAACCTTCAGGTTGAGGCTAAGAAATATTCAGAAAGAAAGAAGAAAAAATAAACCATATTATTATTATATAAATTTAAAGATACTTCAGTTAGAAAAATGTTAGAAGACTGATTTTTTTCCAAAACAGAAAGAACCAAGATTTAAGCAATATAGGTTTTGAGAATTATAGAAAAAAGATAGCTATGTTTTACAATAGAAAGCTCTGCAAAAAGCAGGTGTGAAATGTGAGAAATTTTAGCTGATTTCCAGGGTTAAAACAAGTAGTAACTTCAACTCCCTTGCCCACCCCATTTTTTAAAAAATGTTTGATCTGTGTGTTTTAGAACTCTCCAAGGACCTGAGTTTTTAATACATGTAATTGACAAAGGATGACTTTCAGTATTGTTCAGTATTCCTCTCTAAAGCTTTATAATAATTCCAGTTTTCATGTTGTCCTCCACATGTCTGAGACTAGTGAATATTCATAGTCTGCTTTCACCAAAGCAGCAGCAAGTACACCGTGTTCCTTTGCTAAGGTAGTTGGGTTGCCCCCATACCTTTGAGAAACAGGAATCTGTGAAGAATATGTTACAACTGGCAACCTACCCTAATTTTTTCAGAAGGAAAATAATAAAGGTAGTGAAGATCCAGGAGTAGAGTAACGAAAGTACCTATTACCATGGGTGCAAAGCATTTTATAGATTCTAACTTGCATCCTTTGCCTAAGGGTTTAGGGAGGGAAGGTTAAGAAATAGATCAGCCATTTCCCCACTTCACTGAGATGGGGGGAAGGGGAAAATGGAACGTACACGTCAAAATATTGGCTGAAATGTAGAAAGCTTCCATTGTAAGAGAAGTATGCTACTGGACTTTCAAACGCTCTATAGTTGTTAATAGTGCTGGTCTTATGAGAAACACCGACTCAATGCCTTTTGAAGGCTTTAAACTGTTTTATGTCCCAAACACTTCTCTAGGTGTGGTAAAAGAGTAGTTCATTGATGTTTTCATTTATTAAAGTTGAAGTAATAGAACTCTTATTAAAAATAATGCCTTATTGCATTAAGTTTAATTAGTCTTCTAAAGTTAGGATCTTTTAAAGGTAATAGGTAATTTTAAGAAATAGCAAAGAACAGATTACATCTTTATGTAGAATTTGATAAAATTGCTTTTAGAATTGCATTAAAAAAAGACAGATAAAGCCTAGTTCTGCTTCATAGAAGGCCTACCAGTGACTTCCAAAACATACAGATTTTCTATGATATAATTTACTTGGACAATTTTTGGGTGTCAGAAGAAACTGAATTTTAAGAACCACTCTCCTCAGTTTATAAAAATGACCTCAAGTCTATGAAGAGCAAAAGCTTTGAAAAAATTAGCTTTAGACTGTGGAATTTATTTTCAATTTTTTCCCCTGGCCCCCTCTCTGTTTTGGCATTGACAGCTCGGCTCAAAACTTGTTTGACCACTGAAGCGCTTGAAAACACTTGGAGCAAAAACAAATTTGTCTTCTAAAACTATAAAATGCTGACAAAGACTTTCTAGAGGACACTCAAAAAATGCCTTCTCTCAGTGTACAAACAGCTCTGTCTGAAGGCTGCATGGAACACTGCTAGCCAAAACAAGTTCATTATTCTAACCTTGAGCTCTAAGGGAAGGTACGTGATATATTCTCATTAACAAAGGATTAATGGCAAATTTGAATTTCTTTCTGTATCCTTCTGTTTGATGTTTTATTATGCTGAAAACTGCATACATTAATCCATATTCAAAAAGAATTCCTGGCACTGTAAGAGGACACCTATGGAAGAGCCGGCTAGCTGTGCACCCAAGTCCGTTCCACGTTTCTCGCACAGCAATGCAAGAGCCACATGCCCAGCGACAGCGTACCCACAGCGCCTCTGGCAGGTAGACGGGGCCACGTGACTGACTTCTCTCCGACAGGCTGTGAGAAGTGGTACCTGTGTTTCCCAGGCCTGGCTAGTAACCTGCCTCGCCAGGTTCATGCCTTGACACTCACTTCTTCTCTCCTCTTGTGAGCTGGAACGGAGAGGAAAACCGCGAGTGCTCTGAAAGCTACTTGCTGAAGACTGCAGAGAGGCAGTTGGCCTGGGTCCCTGCAACATGGCGTGGAGCAAGTGCTGTAACTCTTCTCCTGAGCCCTAAGCTGCTTTAGATGGTCATGGGAGAAAGAACTTTTACGGTGCTCAAGGCATTGCATTTTGGGTCTTTTTGTTACCCAAGTTACCCTAAGCTATATGGCAACCATTCCTTCGCTCACTTTTTTTTTAACACATTTTTTGTGAGTGCTGAGCTATGCTGGGTACTGGGGTACAATGGTGGATGGTGAACTGGCCAGACACTGGTCCCTGCCACTGTGACTGATGTATTTTGGTTACTGCTCCAATTGTAGTTTGTTACACTGTTAATATTATCTTCATTTTTAACATGGGTGCTATCTGAATAGCCCTCAGCACCCTTGGACCACACAGGTGCCAGAGTGACCCTTTCAAAAGGTACTTCAGAAAATGACATTTTTTCTCTTTAATCTTCGAATGGCTCCTCATCTCACTCAAGGTAAATGCTCAAGATCTAAAGATGGCTACAAAACCTCAAGGGATCAGGCCCCTTGCTAGGCCTCTGACCTCATCTCCTACAACGCTCCTCCCCCAACTCTGCTCCAACCATGGTAGCCTCTTGCGCATCCTCAAAAGGCTAGGACTGTTCTCCCTCCACCTGGATAGTCTCTCCCCAGATATCCTGATGGCTCACTTTCTCACCTCGTCCAGGTTCCTGCACAAGCACCGTTCTCAGTGTGGCCTGATCTGAGGACTCAACCTGTGCAACGTCAGCTCTTAACCTCCCATCCATTTCCCATCTTATTTATCCTGCTTCACTTCTCTCCACAGCATGTGCTGCCATCTGACTATACGTTGACTTGTTTCTTATCTGCCTCAGCCTTCGGGAGTATCAACTTCAGGACGGCAGACAGTGTGTCTGTTTTGGTCACCATTTTGTCTTTAGTGCCTAAAATGTGCTTGTCATATAGTTAATTGTTGTATGACTGAAGGAATGAATCCTTTTAAATCAGTGGTTCAATGGTGGGGTTTTTTACATTATATTGACACCACTCAGAGAATCACTGTCATGTAGTTTTGGACAGGAGTTCTTGCTGAGTTATGCTGCATTAAAAACATGAGCTGAAACTTTCTGCATTAGGTAAATTACTGTTCCTCAGCAACAGATAAAATGGTTTGGAGGGGGACAGAGGGGAGAGTGGAGGTGTGAAAATATGCTGGGTGGCTGTCCTGATATTCCAGAAGAGTCATAAAAAGGGCCTCAGTTATGCGATGGCAATACAAAGGGAAAAGGGGGACATATTTTTAAAGCAGTCAACTAAATTTGACATATGACTGAAAAGTTGGAAGAAAGATTGGGAGTAACGAAAAGGAAAGGACTTCAAAAATGACTAAGAAGATGATGACCTGATGAAATCAGATCAGTATACTGAGTGAAAAGAGACCAATGAGGAAATGAAGATGAGTCTGACCATCACATATTGACTTGGGAGGACTATCTAAGGTGAGCTGCAGAGAGCATCCTAAATGTTGACTTCTAAGTCCTCTGTAGAGAGGTGACATCTGACACCATGGAATTAGAGAAGCTCTCTTGTGAAGTGCTGATGGAAAAGAGATATAAGGCAATTATCTGCATAACATTTACATCTAAGCATGTTTTGTGGAAGATCAGCCAGTAAAGGACACAGTAAAGAAGAATACAGTCATTGAGGTAAGAGGACAAGGAGAGGTCAACATCCTGGAGGCCAAGGGAGAAAGAGTTCTGAGAAAATGAGAGTATCAAGCACCACAAGGACTTGGGAAGGTCAAGGACCAAGCAAACAACAGCACAGAGGTCTTAAAAGACCACTTCCAACCACATGTCCACCCGGCGACACAGAGAAAGTGGTTTCTTAGAGAGGTCTCTAGAGGGGTAGAATTCAGATTACAGGGGTCGATGAGCAAGTGTGGAAAGAATCGGAAATGCAGATTGTTCAAATTTTTTTTTTTTTTTTTAAGGATTTTCTTATTTATTTATTTATTTATTTATTTTTGGCTGTGTTGGGTCTTCGGTTCGTGCGAGGGCTTTCTCCAGTTGCGGCAAGCGGGGGCCACTCTTCATCGCGGTGCGCGGGCCTTTCTCTATCGCGGCCCCTCCCGTCGCGGGGCACAGGCTCCAGAGGCGCAGGCTCAGCAATTGTGGCTCACGGGCCCAGCTGCTCCGCGGCATGTGGGATCTTCCCAGACCAGGGCTCGAACCCGTGTCCCCTGCATTAGCAGGCAGATTCTCAACCACTGCGCCACCAGGGAAGCCCTTGTTCAAAATTTTTGATGGCAAAATGAAGGGGAGAGATTGGCCATCAGAGCAGAGGGAGGAGAAATGAACTTAAATACGTCCTGCTGTCAGTCTTTCCTGCTCTTTAGCACATTTCACTGCACTTAAATCTCACACAAAACCAGAAAGAGATATTCCTATTCCCATGCTGCAGATGAAGTCACTGAGGCTAAGTAACATGTTCACTTGCCATAGCTATTCAGTGATAAAGTTACCACCGAAATTCAGGTCTGAGTGTAAGACCTATGCTCCTTCCTTGAACCCTGCCTATGATTTCAGAGGGTGTACACGACATTAAGTAGATGCTGTTTATGAATAAGAGAGCTACTAGACTATGTTTTTTTTTTAATATATTAAATGTAAGGCTTATTATAGAATTAGTATAATCACACAAAGAATATTTGGAAAATATTCTTTGGGAGTAACAATTGCCTCTAATACTACCACCACTCCCATAATGCAATCATACAATCGTTTGAGGTATATTTGTCTTTTTTCCTAGGAATGAACATTTAAATATATACTTATATACATATATTCATGCATAAATGCATGCATTGTATATACTGCTTCATAACCTACTTTATTTAAAAAATCTATTTATTTATTTATTTTTGGCTGCGTTGGGTCTTCGTTGCTGCGTGCGGGTTTCTCTAGTTGCGGCGAGCAGGGGCTACTCTTTTTTTTTTTTTTTTTTTTAAAGAAATTCACGTTCTTTTATTTATTTATTTATTTATTTATGACTGTGTTGGGTCTTTGTTTCTGTGCGAGGGCTTTCTCTAGTTGTGGCAAGTGGGGACCACTCTTCATCGCGGTGCGCGGGCCTCTCACCATCGCGGCCTCTCTTGTTGTGGAGCACAGGCTCCAGACGCGCAGGCTCAGTAATTGTGGCTCACGGGCCCAGTTGCTCCGTGGCATGTGGGATCTTCCCAGACCAGGGCTCGAACCCATGTCCCCTGCATTGGCAGGCAGATTCTCAACCACTGCGCCACCAGGGAAGCCCAGGGGCTACTCTTCGTTGCGGTGCGTGGGCTTCTCATTGTGGTGGCTTCTCTTGTTGTGGAGCACAGCTAGGCACGTGGGCTTCAGTAGCCATGGAACACGGGCTCAGTAGTTGTGGCTCGTGGGCTCTAGAGCGCAGGCTCAGTAGTTGTGGCGCATGGGCTTAGTTGCTCCACGGCATGTGGCATCTTCCTGGACCAAGGCTCGAACCTGTGTCCCCTGCACTGGCAGGCGGATTCTTAACCATTGTGCCACCAGGGAAGCCCCATAACCTACTTTTAATATTGAGGGAGAGTATCGTGGAATCCAAGCTCCACCACTTATGTGTGACCTTGGGCAGCTGTTTAATCTCCTGTGCCTCATTTTCCTCATGTTTAGAATAAGAATATTAAAAATAATAACTACCTTATGGATTATTGGAGGATTAAAATTGATAATATATGCAAAGCACTTAAAATACACTTTGCTAAACATTTTTCACTTTATTACATAGTCTTCAGAACCATAACTTTTATTCGATGCATAATATTTTATTGAATTGACATACAAATGTTACTTATCTGGTCTCCTACTTTTGAACATTTAAATTGCTTCTAATTTTCCATGATTATAGATACTCACGTGGTGAGCGAATTAATACTTACAGTCTTTTCCATATTTACAATGATGTCTCTAGAGCAGGGTGGCAGAGGTAGGATTATTAGATACACTGCATGACTGAGTTACAGCTTTTGATTCAAACTGTTAAATTGTGCCCTAGAAAGAATGTTTTTAGAGACAGAGACATTTTCTAGGTTGACAGAAATAAGCCAGTGGAGAGGAAGCAATGAAAAGTGTCTGTATGAGTGAGTGAGTGAGTCTGTGTACGTGTTTGTACACGTACATGGGGTGGGGAGATGGATGTAGAAAACAGAATTTCCCAGGATACTTAACCTTAGAGTTAACCTTAGAATTCAGAAAAACCACTTTACCATTTGAGCAGGTGAGAAAATAAAATGGGTGGAGATCTAGAGAAATTTTGAAGCAGGAGTGAGGGAAGCTGCTGAAACACAAGCTGGCTCTCTTAGCTCTTCAAAATAAACCAGGGGGCAAGGTTTCCTTCTGAGCAAGGCTGAAGAGCACAGGTGTGAGCTAGTAGTGCCAGGAGAGAGGAAAAGGTTTCCCAACCTTTGCAATGGCAATAATTAGAGATAAGGCAGAGCACTCGAATGCCACTCACTAATTTCTGAGCTCTGAATTATCTGTAGTCTCTTAGTCTCTGCTGGTCATGGCAGCCCCGAGAGGAAAAAGGATAAGGGAAAGTACGCAGACAGTTCCCACTTTAGAGATTCCAAATTTGCAAGATGCTTTTTTAGGTCACTTTGGCTGTGTTGTGGGCTGGTGAGATCACTGTGACATTATCACCCAAACTCTTCAGTCACTCTCTCCTCATTTTCTCTGGAAGATGGTTTGCTCCCATCTCTCCATCAAAACTGCTCTTACTGAGTGATCTCCAGCTTGGTAATTCCAGTGGCTAAGCGCTCAGTCTTCTACTCGGCTAATCATCTGACCTTCTCTTTCCAACTCGAGATACGTGGTTCACTTGGCATCCAGGACACCAAACACACTTCATTTTTTTCTACTTTGCTGGGGTCTCCTTCTTGAGTCTCCTCTACTGGGACCTTGTCATCTCCCCATCCTTTACACGATCGTATGCCTCAGGGCTCACGGTCCCTGAGGCCACTTCCCTTTTCTGTCCATCCTCGCTCCCTCGGTTATCTCATCCAGAACACTGACTTCAAATAGCCTCTATCTGCTGCTGACTCCCATAATGCATCTCCAGCCAGGATACCCTCCCTAAACTCGCAGAAATCCAGCTGCTTTCCTGCTGTCTCCTCTTACATATTTGACGGGCAGCTCACTCTTAACATGTCCAACACTGAACCATGACATTATCACCCAAACTTCTGTCTTCTCCATCTCGGTAAACTGGCCACACAAATCTTCTAGTTGCCAAAAAGCCCGGAGTCATCTTTGACTCCTCTACTACTTTCACACCCCACAGTTACGTAATGTCAGGAAATCCTGGCAATTCTATGTTCAAAAATATATCCAGAATCCACCTATTACCTCATGACTACTGCAATACACCACTCCAGGAGAACCCATGCACATGTTAGTCAATATGAACAACGCCCCCTAGACTATTGCACTGTGCAGCCTGCAAGGCAATACGTGCTGGCCCTGGTATCACCTTAGTTCACACCATCATCAGCGCAAACCTAGATTATGGCAAGAGTTTCCTAACGGGTTTTCCTGCTTCTTGCCCTTGCATCTTACTGTCTATTTTCAACACAGCAGTCAAACCAAATTTCAGTAAGTCACATCACTGTTCTACCTGGAACCCTCACATGGATTCTCATCTCACCTGGAGAAAAGGCAGAGTCCTTAACAATAATCTAGGAGGCCCCACTTAATCTGTTCTCTCCCCCCTCCAATGACCTCTTTCACTTTCCTCATTCTCTTCTAACCGTAACAGTATCTCTGTGGTTTCTTGAACATTCCAGATGAGTGACTGTCTCGGGGTCTCTGCAACCTGCTGTGATAGCATATGGCTTGTTTCCTTACTTCCTCTAGGTCTTTACACTCAAGTGTCAAATTCTTGGGAGGTCTCCTCTGACCACTCTCCTTAAAATTGTATCCCCTGCCCTCTCACAATTCCTACCCTCATTTCTTGCTTTATTTCTTGCTTAATAGTTATTACTATCTAATATATTTTATGGTTTACTTTTTTTAATCTTGATTTTGTCTGTTTCCCCTACTGGAATGTAGGCTCCGTGAGGGCAGTGATTTTTGCTTGTTTGTCTCACAGCTGTATCCCTAGATTCTGAAATATTTCCTGGCACACAGAAGGCATATAATTATGTAAGTTTTTCCAGCTATAGAAACAAATGTTTAGTCAGTGTATAAAGAACTTGAAGTGGGAGAAGGTTTTGGAGGAGAGTGGGGTAAAGTAAAAATAGAAGGTTAAAAGTAAGTGGGAAGTTAAGATGCACAACTGCACTTTGGACTAGTCTAAATACTAGTCATTGCTATGTTCCCTGGCTCCTTGCTTTGTGGTGACCTGTGAAGATGAGATTTAAAATGAATGGAATATGAGAGTCAGAAAAGATCTTTGAGAATACCCTCACTTCACAGATGAGGAAGTTTTGCTTCTGTCTCAGTTGTGTTGGCGGGGTTTTAAATTATTCATTGCAACAAAGACACGGTCCACCTAGCTCACTTATGTTAACATGTGACCTGCATAATCCTGGAATGCAGAAACTGGCAGCTAAGGTGGAGACAAACCCTTTCACAGAAAAAAGACCACAATGGAATTAGGCTCTCTCCTCCAAATGTTTTTACACAAAGACGATGTCCATAGTTTTAGCAATCACACACATATTCTAAGGAATAAATGTACTTTCCCACTTTTATTAGCTATTACCACCTAGCTAATTAAGATACTATTCCTGGTGGCAAAAAAAATATTGATGAGTTAAGTTCATTTTAAAAGGGATTCAGAGAAGTACATTCTTCTCTGAGAAGCCAAGTGTCAGACTTTTAGTCACTGTAATTCTCTTCGGCAGATAAACAAATCATGGGCCAAATAAAGAGCTAATGGAGTTAGTATCATTTAGTTTATTAAAAATGTTACTTTTCCCCCAAATAAGAATTAAGTTAGTGTTAAAAACCATTTAATGTGCAAGGGTTCCAAAGCTTACATTCTGTATTGGGAGAACTGTGTCAGACATGGGTCGGAGGTGGATGATTGCCATTCTAGCTGATCAATTTATTTCTAGAAACAGGGTACCAAGACATTTGGAAGAAAATGGAATAAACATGTTTTCCCCAGATTTGTATTTATGCATATTTTATTTAGGGAATAAAACTGGGAATCTTCTCTGAGCATATGCAGAAATTGACAATGGGAAAATGAGTGGCCCATAAGTTTTGCTAAATTTACAGAAAACCCAGCATGGAGGTAAAAACTGCTCAGAGATAAAGCAGAACAGAGGCTTTACACATTGTAAGAATGGATATTACCTATTACCTATTTTTATTAGGGACGCTAGTTCATGTTATATTATAAAATTCATCTTCAGGTTTTTTTTTTCCTTTTTCTTTTTGGTTAAATTTCTTCAAACTACAGGGAATTAGAAGACAGACTTTTGTTCTCACTTTTCAGAGAAACTGAAACATACACAAAAAAGGATGACATATATTTATGGTTAAACTGCGTAAATGTTTAGGTATTGACTAAAACCACCTGCAATAACTTATGTATCAAATTAACGATCCAGAGTTCAGGTCTGAGGTAACCGTGTAGGAGATTAATTTTTTTGTTTTTGAGTAATACAGGAAAAAAAACTATTTATAGTGTACAGCTTTGAAATTAAATTTCTGAACACAAAGAAATTTCTGAACACAAAGACAGTTGACCCTCTTCCTGTATGTATTTTTCTTTCACCTCACTTTAAGTTCATTCATTCATTTTTTTTTTACATATTCATATAGACAGGAACAAATAAAATGGGGGAATATAAGGAAAAATGCTTTGACCATTTTATTCCAAAAATAAAATTTAAAAATGCTCAAAAGAATGAGAGGAAACTCAGACCGATTTCAATAACATGGAAACCGAGGCACGTGTAGCCCCTTGTTCCTTTGGCAAAATGTAATCTACCTTGGACTTGATTCTAATATTTATGAAAAAGAAATACGTGTGTATACTTAGTAGCTCTAAGGTCTTTTTCAGAACTCATGCTCTGTAATTCTGTGAAACTCCACATTGATATTTTTTTACAAAGCAAGGAAAAGAAGTGTGATAGTCCCTAACTGGCCACAAGTAAAAATTTTACGGAAGTATGCACTTACCACAAGACTATCTTGATGTTCACTGAGCTCAGAAAGTTTGCAACTGGATTTCTGACGTTTCGGTTTGCCCCTTTCTCCAATATAACCAGAAGTATTTTCATGTAATTTTTCCGCTTCATGATGAGCATTCAAAATACATTCATCAAGGTTGTTGAACCCAGAAGGAATATTTTCTTTGTTGATAAGTCCCCTTGAATTGAAAAAAGATTTAGCTTAATTTTACTTTTGTAAAAGGTAAAAGGGACATTTAAATGATATTGCCACTGCATCACACAGAAAGTCAGAAGAGTGCTTGGAAATCCCAGGTTGCATCTTTGATCAAAATCTGACCAGAGTACTGCTCCTGAGACCACTTGGTGCCGAATATATCACATGAAGAGAGAAATCATTCCCAGAGGCAAATTGGCAAGGGCTATGTCTCCACCAATGAACAGCTTTTGCATTTGTACCGAAAGTAATCTGTATTCAAATCAGGAGAATAGTGCAAACTTACAAAGACATTTCCCATAATTCATAGGTTTTATATAAATGCACACACACACACAAATCTTATAAAGTAATATAATGTATGAAGAAAAATCTGAAAAGGAAATATGTCTTTTTCTCCAGAATGGAACACTGATTCTCCCTATTGCGAAAGACATTTTAGCACAGTAGAAATGCATTAATACGTAAATCTGACTGCATTAGATAATCTTGGTAGAAATCGTATAATAAAAACTATGGAATACAAAGCATTTTAACTGAAATATGGATTCATTACTTCCCAGTACAAGTTTCTGGATGTAAGCTTATAACGAGAGTTCCTTCGTGACTTAGTTGTAGACATTTTAATTACAGAATTTAATTCATTTAATGCTCTTGAAATAGTTTTCCTTAAGTATTTTAACATTCCCTTTTAAGGAGGTTTTCACAAAATTAAATTACTTAGCAAAATGTTTATCCTTTACTACATCACAGAACAAATTAAACCATCAGTGCAGCACCATGGCTTGGTCAGGTACAAATGAATGAGACTTTATACGCTCCCTCATGGTGTGACCTTAAAGGTACCTCCCTGCAGCTAGAGGTTTTCATACTAAGTGAAGTAAGTCAGAAAGAGAAAGACAAATACCGTACGATATCACTTATATGTGGAATCTAAAATATGACACAAATGAACCTATCTACAAAACAGAAACAGACTCAGAGACATAGAGAACAGATTTGTGGTTGCCAAGGGAGAGGTGGGGAGGTGAGGGATGGAGTGGGAGTTTGGGGTTAGTAGATGCAAAATACCACACATAGAATGGATAAACAACAAGGTCCTACTGTACAGCACTGGGAACTATACTCAATATCTTGATATAAGCCATAATGGAAGAGAATACAAAAAAGAATGTATATATGTGTGTAACTGAGTCACTTTGCTGTACAGCAGAAATTAAGACAGCATTGTAAATCAACTATACTTCAATTTAAGAAAAATATATAAAGGTATCTCCCTAAACACCCAAAGCTGTTATCTTGAAATAAATGAGCTTCAAAGAGTAAAAATAGATGACCATATTTTACCATCAGTTCAATCATATCCCCAAGTCAAAGATAACATTAAATATTTATTCTGCAATTTAAATTCATATCCTGTCTTAGATAGGCTATCATGGAGGCAACATTATAAATTAAATATTATCATAACATTTTCAAAGTTATACTATCTTTGGTGATTTTTAATACTCCATATTTAATTTAGTCTTCTTTTATACAACTTTTAATGTACAAATATGCAGATTTAGTAAAATTATGTAAAAGATGTATGTAACATTTATAAGAAATATCCTAAGTATAAAATAATTGAAGACATGAGGAAAAGTTGAGAAGGACTCACACGCCGGCACATATACAAACACACTTACATCCCTCCCCTCCCTGCACTGAGACCAGTGCCTTCTGTGGATGGTAGATGAGTTTGGTCTCAAATTCACAATCACTTATTTTACTATTTAAATTTGTCTTCTTCTTTCTGTTCATATTTTCCCTAACTCCCGGGGTATAAATCCAATTGTAATTTTTTAATGGAGGAGTTTTTAGGTTTGAAAGTTGTTATGGACTAAATTGTATTACCCCCAAATTCATATGCTGAAGCCCTACCGCCAACGTGACTGTATTTAGAGACAGGGCCTCTGAGGAGGTAATTAAGGTTATGTGAGGTCATAAAGGTGGGAACATAATTCAAGAGGACTGGTGTCCTTAAAAGAAGAGGCAGAGACACCAGAGAGCCCAGCAGAAAGGCCATGTGAGGACACACTCACTGAGCAGGCACCGTCAGCAAGTCAGAGAGGTCTCAACAAAACCCAACCCTTGGGCTTCCCTGGTGGCGCAGTGGTTGAGAATCCGCCTGCCAATGCAGGGGACACGGGTTCGAGCCCTGGTCCGGGAAGATCCCACATGCCGTGGAGCAACTGGGCCCGTGCGCCACATCTACTGAGCCTGCGCTCTAGAGCCCGCAAGCCACAACTACGGAGCCCACGTGCCACAACTACTGAAGCCCGCGTGCCTAGAGCCCGTGCTCCGCAGCAAGAGAAGCCACCGCAGTGAGAAGCCCGTGCACCGCCACGAAGAGTAGCCCCCGCTCGCCGCAACTAGAGAAAGCCTGTGCGCAGCAGCAAAGACCCAGCGCAGCCAAAAATAAATAAACAAATAAATAAATAAATAAGTTTAAAAAAACCAAACCAAACCAACCCTGTCAGCACCTTGATCTTGGACTTCTAGCGTCTCTGAACTGTGAGAAAATACATTTCTGTTGCTTAAGCCCCCTAGTCTGGGGTACTTTGTTATGGCAGCCTGAGCAGATGAATACAAAAGCTAAAAATTATTTTTAGAAATTAAAAGACCAAGTTTATTTTCTAATCTCTGTGAATAGTGAATGAATAACTGGAATAAATCCTGTCCAAATAAATATACAAAAATCTGATCGTGCCGTTGTGTTCGGGTGGAAATCCTGTTCTCCTCAAAGGAAACTCTTTGCTCTTGTGTGGGTGAGTGCCTCTCGCTGCAGTGCCCATGTGACCGTGAGAAGCACAGGTGCATGATTCCTTCCCATGACATTGCGACAGGCTCAATCACACCCGAAACACTGTGATTTGACCTGAACTGAGATCTCGGTGGCCTCTCACTTTCACTATCTAGATCTTAGTTTTAGTTTTTCTTTGTTTCCGAGTTTCCTCCTTACCCCTACATACACACGTAATGTTCTAGCAATACTGAACTCTTCATTATTCTAAGATAGCATGCTTTTCTTTTTACTTTGCAGTAGGAATTTAATATTTATATAACAAAAGATATGTATCATTTTCTAGTTCACTGTGTTTTGGAAGATTGTAACCATTTTCACCTGTCATGCCTTGCTTTTCTTTTTAAACAAAAGTTTATTATGAAATTTTCAAACAGAGAAAAACAGAGGGATGATCGCCATGAATTTCCTTATATCCATCACCAAGATTCAACATTCCATGCTCCTGGCAGATGGTTAATTTTTTAATAAGAAGTAAACTGAACCCTTTTACATAATGAATACATTCCTTAAGCTTTCACATTTTGATTGTAACAAATAATAATATAAGCCTGATAATGTCTCCTTATGAATTTAGACAAATAAGAAGTCATGTGCCCTAAAATGAAGTATTTATGGTCTTTGTCCTCTACATTGCTTATTTAAAAAATCTGCCGAGATGATATTACTGCAGACTTTATTGACTCTTTAGTCTCACCTTGAAATGTGGTGACTGTTGGCTTAAAGGATATTTTTTTAAATGGTTGCAGCTCTAAGTTGTTAAAGGCAAAATAACAGATCACAGATTTTTATTTTTCAAAACATTTTAAAACCACTCCATATGGCTAATAGCTTTGAATACAGTAAAGTCTAGCTTTAATCTTTCCTTATTTTTTAAGCAAAATCTGTTGGAAATCTTAGATGACGAGTCAATTATGTATAAGCAAACACTGAGAAAAACATACTTACTTTAGGCTATAATAATGATTCTTAACCTTTTCACAACTGACACCATGTTAGTGCATCTCCTGGGGACATACTGAAGAGGACGTTCATGGGGGCAAAAGTAGCAGATCTAGAGCTCTGAGAGATAAGGTCCTTGTTCCTCCAAAGCTGTGGAGAGCTTAGAGCAGCCATTCAGTATGGGCTGAGAGTTCAAGAAGAAGGACCATCAAAACACGATAGTGTCAGGTTAGGAGGGGGCCTTATGACCAGGAAGTTGAGGCCAACAAGGACCACGTGAAAGGGACTTCTGAACGCCCAGACTACACACTAAGGAGAAGCGTCAGGCGAGACTGTGAGTTACTTCTGCTATAAACAGTTTACACCCCAAGATTCTTTCACTCAATGCACAGCTGTGGTTTGACCACAATGAGTGGCCAGAATGAGCGGTGAAGGAACACCAGAGAAGAAAAAGGAAGGGAAAGGCTAGAGTTTCATGGATACCTCTTTAGATGATTAGTCAGACTCTACCATTCCCCACCTCCTTTTGTTCCCCTGATGTTGATATTGAAAAACAATCAAGGTAACATACTAGAAATATCCCCAGATGTGGAAAACTGTACTTAAGTTCTGCAGGAGTGGTTACTCTGTGTTTCATATTTCTCTCCCTGTCTAGCCCCTGTTCACTTTTTTAAAAAAAGTTTTTATTGGAGTATAGCTGCTTTACAATGTTTCTACTGTACAGCAAAGTGAATCAGCTATATGTATACATATATCCCCTCTTTTTTGGATTTCCTTCCCATTTAGGTCACCGCAGAGCACTGAGTACAGGTCCCTGTGTTACACAGTAGGTTCTTATTAGTTATCTATTTTATACATAGTATCAATATTGTATATATGTCAATCCCCATCTCCCAATTCATCCCACCCCCCTCTTCCCCCTTGGTATCCATACATCTGCTCTCTATGTCTGTGTCTCTATTTCTGCTTTGCAAATAAGATCATCTATACCATTTTTTAAGATCCCACATATATGTGCTAGTGTATGATATTTGTTTTTCTCTTTCTGACTTACTTCACTCTGTATGACAGACTCTAGGTTCATCCACCTCACTACAAATAACTCAATTTTGTTTCTTTTTATGGCTGAGGGATATTCCATTGTCTATATGTACCACATCTTCTTTATCCATTCATCTGTTGATGGGCACTTAGGTTGCTTCCATGTCCTGGCTATTGGAAATAGTGCTGCAGTGAACATTGTGGTATATGTCTCTTTTTGAATTATGGTTTTCTCAGGGTATATGCCCAGTAGTGGGATTGCTGGGTCATATGGTAATTCTATCTTTTAGTGTTTTAAGGAACCTCCATACTGTTCTCCATAGTGGCTGTATCAACTTACATTCCCACCAACAGTGCAAGAGGGTTCTCTTTTCTCCACACCCTCTCCAGCATTTATTGTTTGTAGATTTTCTGATGATGCCCATTCTAATGGTGTGAGGTGATACCTCATTGTAGTTTTGATTTGCATTTCTCTAATAATTAGTGATGTCAAGCAGCTTTTCATGTGTGGCCATCTGTATGTCTTCTTCGGAGAAATGTCTATTTAGGTCTTCTGCCCATTTTTTTGATTGGGTTGTTTGTTTTTTTGATATTGAGCTTCATGAGCTGTTTGTATATTTTGGAGATTAATCCTTTGTCAGTTGCTTTGTTTGCAAATATTTTCTCCCATTCTGAGGGTTGTCTTTTCGTGTTGTTTATGGTTTCCTTTGCTGTGCAAAAGCTTTTAAGTTTCATTAGGTCCCATTTGTTTATTTTTGTTTTTATTTCCGTTACTCTAGGAGGTGGATCAAAAAAGATCTTGCAGTGGTTTATGTCAAAGAGTGTTTTTCCTATGGTTTCCTCTAAGAGTTTTATAGTGTCCGGTCGTACATTTAGGTCTTTAATCCATTTTGAGTTTATTTTTGTGTATGGTGTTAGAGAGTGTTCTAATTTCATTCTTTTCCATGTAGCTGTCCAGTTTTCCCAGCACCACTTATTGAAGAGGCTGTCTTTTCTCCACTGTATAGTCTTGCCTCCTTTGTCACAGATTAGGTGACCATAGGTGCGTGGGTTTATCTGTGTAGCCTCTGTTCACTTTTGACCTTACCCTGCCGTGCTCCTCCCCGGCCCGCCCCAGGTACCCACCGCCACCAGGACCACTGTCCAGTTTTGTTCTACCACGCTCACTACCGCTTCCAGCCTCTGCTTGCTATGCCTCTGTCCACACAACGAGGGTGGAAAGCACAATGTCATGACACACTAAGGATTTTAAAAATGCAGTGTTGCTACATCCTGTGTGGCAAAAAATGAGGCAGAGGCTAAGAACAGTGTTAGATGAATAATTGGTACTTGCTGTATTAACACAATATAGGCGACACAGACTAATTATATACCTAAACACTTTCTATAAAGCTTAGTCAGTAGCTAATTTTAAATGTAAATATGTCCCGTATTATAATTTTCCTATTTTCTAAAGGAAATATTACAGCACCCCCTCCTATCCACCAGCTCTAAGACAAATATTTTTTAAAACGTGCTGCTTATACCACTTGGAAAGTCAGTGGGTTATATTACTGATACTTTTTAATTTCTAAAATTACATTTGTTAATATAGCTCTTAAATACCTTTATAATGTACAGCATGGAATTTATTTATACTATTTATCTTTTGTATTTTCTTTAAGCAAAGAGAAGTTGCTTTTTTTCCATCAACATTTTGATGTAGATTATGAGTCCAGGTGAAAAGGAACGAGGCAAACTAGGGCTTGGTTTAGTCTTTAACATTTAATAAGAATTTCAAAATAATAACTTTATAGAGACTAAATGCTACAGTAGATAAAACTTTCAGGAAAAATATGGGACTATATTATATATAAATTTATTTTCCTTAACAATTTAAATCATGATTATTCAATAAGATGAATGGTAATTATTCATTTGTATTTTATCAAATCTTTTAATGGAGAATAAAATTTGTTGTAATACTCTTCTTGAAATTCATGCTGAGAGAATGCCTTAAAATTAGTCATTATAATAATAAAGAACTCAAGCATTTCCTCTTTTGTTAGACTTAAGCTCAACCTTTCTTCTAGTAAAACATCATCAACTGGCAGAGCATGACAGTAATATTCTGGTATTCAATCAGGTCAAAATAGTAGGGAAATCTGCTGGCTCATAAGCAAGTCTAATAGCCAACTGAATGTTGTCTAACAAGGAAAAAAACCACCTCTGGACAGGCATGTGGCAATTTTCTCCTCCAGTGGTTCAGGATCCCTCTAAATATTGACAAGATATTCATGAGGAAGCCATGAAATGTATTAAATCAGAGGTGACTTCCCATAACATACAAAACATCTAGACGAAAAGGAAATACTTATTCAACCACTTATGAATTTCCAAATGCTAGCCAAGTTTAGAAGGGTCAAAATGAAAACTTAAAATTTTAACCTGAGTACTGAAACGAGAGTGTCTATAACACAGTCACTAGTTCGGGTGTATATTTTTAAAAGAAGAAGAGCAAATGCAAACAAGAAGTACCAATGCCAACTCACACGTCGCTGCCATGTCGAACTTCATCCTGCTCCTCAGACTGGCGTCGCCGCTGTTTGGTGGATGTGGAGAAAGACGCTGGTGATGTTCCAGATTCTGAGTCCTCTGAACTTTGGCCTCCAGAGCTATTGACATCCAAAAGATGTTGTTCTACAGCTGACCGGATGGTTCTTTCTAAGAGCCTGGTAAAAAAGAATGCAGAGTCAATCAAGCAATGAAACTTATCAATAACTGCGTTTAAAAATATGTCCCCATACACAGAAAACACACTGGTGGTTGCCAAGGGGGAAGAGGCTGGGGGAGGGATGGAGTGGGAGGCTGGGGTCAGCAGATGTAAGCTTTTACATATAGAATGGAGAAACAACAAGGTCCTACTGTACAGCACAGGGAACTGTATTCAGTATCCTATGATAAACCATAATGGAAAAGAATATGAAAAAACTGTATTCAGTATCCTATGATAAACCATAATGGAAAAGAATATGAAAAAAGAATGTATGTGTATATATATATGTATAACCGAATCACTTTGCTGTACAGCAGAAATTAACACCACATTGTAAATCAACTATACTTCAATAAAAAAAAAGTCCCCGTAATATTGGAAATATCAGCATTTTCCATGGAACATCTACTACAGCTTCATGAGCAAAGACAGCATGAGGCATTAATCCCCAAATATTTGCGCTGTGTATTAAAAACAAAGCTACACAGAACAAATTCCACCAATGTGATAATTGTGTTTTCCATCTTTGTGAGTCCAGGATTACTGAAACACTCACAGCAGGTCTAGCAACAATTATAGGAGGCATTCAGGAAATAAAGATCATTTAATATAAGGCAGAATGAGGAAAGATTTTTTTCCTCATAGAATAATAATGGACCTATTCTTACAAAGGTGAGTTTCTTCCAGATTTATACCAGTTCTGCAGAGGAAGACAGTATGATTTACGAAGCAAATTGGCACAAATGATTTTATGATGCCTATTAACTCTTTGGAATCCCTTTAAGATAAAATTATATAGGCAATAATGCTATTAAAAAAGAACACCTTACCAGAGCAATTACTCCTCATAACAGAATGGTAAAATCTTTCGGAACCTCTATTCAATTAAGTTGTAATATATATGATTGAAGCTGTATTCATGCAAACACCCCAATGTATATTACTGGAGATGGAAGGATAGATTTACTTTGTTCAACCTGAAGAAAACAGGTAAGCTCAGGGGCTAAAAAGAGTGCATGATAAGACAGATGAGGTATCATTTTTAAAGCTATATAATCTTTCAATGTGTCTAAACCCATTTTTATCACTTCATTATTTAATTCTGAATAAGCAGGCATGAAAAATTCTAAACTGACACTCCTCAAAGCATGTTTTCCTTCACTTGAAAAAAGGATCACATCCAAACTCATCAAATTGTATACATTAAGTTTGTGTATAGTTTTTTGTATATATACCTCAAAAAAGCTGTTAAAATTTTTAAAAACCACATACATTTAAAAAAAATGGTCAGATTGAGAAGCACATGCAGTTAAATAAAATGAGTTTTGAAAATTTAAGAACTTTAGATTTTCCTAATGTAGTTTTATAATAGAGACTCATAGCAATTTCATTAAAACTATTTTACATCAATGAGCAAGTACGGAATGACTAGGCATTAGAACTTTAGTATCTAGAACTCTACATCCCAACAATTTGAGATTACCTAATAGTGGTACATAGGAAAGTGAATAAATTAATACATACATGCATACCAAAGCCACACCTTTTCCAAACGTTACACAAGACATATAAGAAGTAAAGGTCATTAGGAAACAGACAAGAACACATCTGTCTTGGTATAATTCTGGAATCTCTTTAAAATTCACAAAGATAAAAGCCGTCAAACCTGCCCTCTGAGTGCTTCCTCACATAACAAGGAAGGGAAAAAAAAAAAATCCCAACTCATCCTATTAGAGCCTAATTCATACCAATTAGTGTTCCTTCTAATTCTTTTCTCTTCTTCCTTATCACACATCCTCCCCTCCTCCTCCACCTGATCCCTGCTCATGGAAGATGCTCCAGAAGGCCCACCCAGGTCCCAGCAATGTCATAGGGGTAAAAGCACAATGACCAGGCAGGGGTACAGAGCTGAAGTTTAGATTTTAAGTCTAAGTGCGGTTGGTCGTCTTAGGAGGAAAAAGACATGCGATGGACATAATTCACAGAGCAGTGCCCCTGCCCTGTGGAAAAAGGACTTGCTGCCATCACTCATTTGCCTCCTTTTCTGTGTCCTGTCAGACTGTAAAGGCCCCAAAGGCAGAGCACGAGCCTTATTTGACATTAGACACCTAACACTACGCTTGGCATACAGCAGGCACTCCATAAATGGAGGCTGATTCAAACGAACAAAGGAAGAAGTAAAATACACGGTTCATATTTCCACCGTTAATGGCAAGACACCTCCCAAAGCACACAGACTGCTTTGCACGTATTAACTGACTGACACGATTTTGACTAAAATCAACAGAAAATCTCGTATGTTCACACGGCTGAGGGGTCTTCAGTCGCACACCCACACAGAAGCTCAAATAGGAACACTTCTTATTTAGTCTTCTCCTCTGGGTGGTTTTAAAAACCATCATTGGTTGCTTATTATATTAATCTTCCAATGCTATACACCATTAGAAAAGCTTTTTTACTGTTTAATACATGAGAGGAGGGGAAAAAAGCCCAAAATCCGGATCACTTACTCTCCCGTTGCCGACACATTGCTGACTTGGGATACGTGGGCACTGTAGAAAAGAAGCAAAAGAAAGGAAGCCAGGTTAGACAGAGGACCAGAGACTGCGAATCCAACATGTGAGGGCATTCCGGGCTCAAAGTATTAGCCAGGCCCTGAATGACCCTCACATGACATTTAATTATCCACTGACGGATGCTGATTTTCACCGGTCTCTAGATTAGAGATGGCCCTGGGTGCATATTCCCAAACAGCTTTTTTTCTCCATGTTAAGATGTCCATGACAGATAGTTTCAAAAGTGACCCCTGAAAACCATCTCTGCCTCTCAGACTACTGCCATGGCCCTAGTCTGGGGTCTTTGAATTTTCCCCAAATGTTAATACGATTGCTGCCGACTGCTTTCCTGCTACCAACTCCCCCATCCCTGCTCTCTGCAACCCAAGCCTGTTCCCTCCTGCCCCACTCCCTCCAGACCTGCAGACAGAAGCATCTTCCTAAAACTGCTCTGAACATGAAGCAGGGGCCACAGGGGACAGAGAACAAGGAACAAACACTGTTTTCTACACGACTCTAACTGAGCCACATTTTCTGCCTAAGTTCCTCAAGATGGAAAATACCTCAAGCTCTATAATGTTTCATCTTAACACCTAATTTATAGCCCTTTTATTGAGCATTTATAAATTTCCTCTAACCTTCCCATTTTCTCCAAAGCCTGAATTCCTTCGAAAGTATTAAAAACTAGTCAATAAAAAAAAAAAGTAGTCCATATAAAACGGAATGGTGAAATGAGAGAGCACTATCTGATTAGCACATTTCAGAACTTCACCCTTTTGCCTCCATTCTACTTTCATATAAGCACAGTGTGGGTCGAGGCTGGCATCTGTTTTAACCATATCAGTGTGAGTACTTTCTTACATTCTGCCCTGTAGTGCTTAATTGGCTTCTAAATCAAGATTCAAAAGCATCTATGTTGAAAATGAGATTTAAAAAAAAAACCTTCAGTGCATGTCAAACTACAGTTTTGCCTAATAGATCTAACAGTTCTCCCATTTTTACTTTCTTCTTTGTAGAAGACACCTGAAGAAAATAAAAGCTGTTAATGACCAATACTAATGGTTGCCTTTCAATCACTCCAAGAATCCT
Source organism: Balaenoptera acutorostrata (assembly GCF_949987535.1). Taxonomy (NCBI): domain Eukaryota; kingdom Metazoa; phylum Chordata; class Mammalia; order Artiodactyla; family Balaenopteridae; genus Balaenoptera; species Balaenoptera acutorostrata. The sequence goes on from NC_080068.1 coordinate 9,765,007, forward strand.
CACTTATATGACAGAATTTTCAGCATGTGAATGTGTTGCTTTGGAATCATCTGTCGAGTTTTTCTTCCATGTACATGTATATGTATATCTCATCCCTTTCCATTTAGAACCTAAGTGCTTCAAGGGATTATATAATATTTCTCATTTTCTTTCATGACAATACCTACGAATACCACCAGCACCATACCCAGCACAGTACTCATTATCCCAGAGGTGATCAACAGACACTCACTCTTTAACCCCAGAGAATTCCTTTAGCTAAAGGCGTAGCTCTTTGTCATGGTCACAAACCACAGCCAAGTCCCAGAAAAACTGCATAAAAGAGTGCTATTGTTCACAAGGGAAATGTATGAGAAGAATCTTCATTAATAAATGAATGAACAAATAAATAAACCCGCATGCTTACTGAGTGCTCACTATGTTTCAGACATTGTGCTTACTTTGTTTACATAGCTTTTCTCATTTACTGTTTACAATAACCCCATGAAGTAGGTACAATTGTGTTCTTTTCCCTATTTTCAAATGAAGAGGTTAGAGGGGTTAAGTCACTCACAATCATAGAGCCAAGAAGTAGATGAGCTGAGATTTGAACCAAGAAAGTTTTAGCTTAGAGTCTAAGCTCCTAATCACTACACTCGACTTTCTGAATCCGTCACTCACTAGAAGAAACACTCTCTAGAGTCATCTTCCTATATGGAGGCCTGGACTTAGGTATTTAACTTTGCTTTTAATTACAACCATTTCTGCCTCACAATACCTGCTATTCATAGAGGTTCCCAGGTTACATAACCAACAATAAATCCTTTGCTGTTCTCTGTCCTGAGCTGGAACAGGTAGTCCCTGCTTTTGATGCTTGTGGCTCACCCTCTGTAAATTCAACACTGTATAATTAACTCCTGCACTCCACTTCTCATGCAGTTACACAACCTTGGTTTTGGGAGCAGGGGCCCATTTGAATAATGACTCCGGGAGAACATACAGGCGGGAAAAGAATACAGACCTGCTAGATACTAAGAACATGCCAAAGACATACAAATATAATCAGCCAATCAGTCAGCCATGCCATCTCAGAATGAAGAGATGTACCTTCCTCTCCTCCCTTCCATACACTTTTGACCTGAACTTCTTTTTGCTTATTAAAGCACACACCGATATTTTTATGTTCCTTTTGGGGTGGGGGGGTGGGGTAAAGAGGAGAAGATAAAAAGAGGTGAGGAAGAAAGAGACACGAAAATGACAACAAATGGGACCAGGTTCTGAGATTCCTAACTCTCTGAGTAAGTGCTTCTCAAACTCTAACGTGCACCAGAATCACCCGGGATCTTGTTCACACACAGATTCTGATACAGTAGGTCTAGGTCTAGGAAAGGGGAAGCTGAGATTTTGTATTTCTAACACATTCCCCAGTGATTCTGATGCTGTTGATTTGTGGAAGACATTGATTAGCAAGGTTCCAAATTCTTGCAACTAAAATTCTTTTAGACTTCAGTGACTTAGATATCACAATTGCTATTTTTAAAGATTCTGAGTTATGAAGGTATGATTTGGAAAACATATGCTAATTGGAATGAATAAAACGCAATACATCAAAATTTCCCTCAGAGCTTAAAGAAAAATGATCTGAGCCATCTAAATCAGTCTTAAAGAGCCTTTCTCAGAATGCAAAATAAATGAATAAATCAATAATAAGACTAAGTAATTAAACCATATTGATTTTTGTTAATACATTTATCTTAGGTCAAATTTATATTTTTGGGTTTTTGTAATAGGCCTTTGGAATTTTTGGTATTACTTAATGTGTCCATACTTCCATGCTTTTAAAATAGAATTTTTCTAAAGGAAGTATTCTTTTTTTTAAATGCCAAGAAACAATTTATTATAGAGAGAAGAAAAATCTCTCATCCAAAATACAGAAATCTGTACGACTCTGCCACAATCAATACACATGAACTGTACAAATTCACACCAGTTCATAATTTACCAAACAAACTATGACTAACAAGGTTCACAAAATAGATGGTAGTTTATGGAAAAGACTTTTCCCCAATTAAGTACAAGGAAAGTTACAAACCAGACCTCCACTTTCTAAAAATAAGCAGTATACGCAGTCTTAGAAAACTACAAGCCAGCAAATGTACAGAGAGCTGGGCGGTGCTAACACCACACTTGAGACAGTGCCTTTTTAAGGGTCTTTTTCAAAGCCTGTTGCCACTGCAGATTCTGGTCACTTGCTACTTTCAAAGCCAAAAACACAACACAAGGTCTGACCATTTCCCCAGGTCATACTTCCTAGTTTGTCTTATGTACATTTATACATATTTAAGTGCTAGGTAAAAGTCTTGTCATAAAATTTCCAGCACTACCATGTTTAAAATGTTGAGCTTTCCTGTTGAGCTGCCAAAAAGGATAACAACTTTAAGTGTCATAGTGCAAATTTTCTCTGCAAGTTCTACTGCAGAGAAAGGTTCTTTGAGATACAGATTTGCGTTAAAGGGACTGATGTAAAAATTTAGGCATCATGTCTGGGAGAAACTGAAACCACCCTAGGACTTCACTCCCTTGCAGATAAGGTGATCCTTTACTTGGACGCACAGGCGATTAAATCATTGAAAGGTACTGTCCAAACTATGGCACTGTCACTTAAAAAATTTTTTTGACCACTCTATCTTGTGCCTGTGACATGGTTTAAATTCCATAATCTATCTCCCAAGAGGAGCCCACCCAAAGCAAGTATCAAGTTTATCCATCCATTATAAGACGATCCATCCATAGACTATATCTTAACCTGATACGGTCATTACACTGTAGTGTTTGGAAGGGCTTGTTCTGTCCAAGAGGAGTTCCTCCTTGCAGCTGATTCTGCTGTCTACCGTTTGCACGTTGGTGCTGTTTTGGGTGCTACCTCCTGCTGGTGAGGCTTCGTGCAGCACACAGGTGGTACCAACCTCTGCAGTTCTGCAGGACACTTCGTAAGGGTCAAGCCAGGGTGTGAGTTCACTTGGGAGACGCCTGCACAGCTCCTGACCGCTCAGCCCAATCCGCTGTGCTGGCCTGTCCGATGAGAGGATCTATTTTACGGTTGATGCGGACACAACGGTAACCCGATCCCTTGCAGGGCTTTTCTGGGAACCAGGGATGTTTCTAATGTTCTGCCAGCAACTCCTGCAGGCTCCGGCCGAAGGTCTGCAGCTGTCGCTCGCTCGTGAGCCCCTTGATGCGGAGGAACTTGGAGACAAAGGCCTCCTTGGCTGCCATCTCGCCTATCACGGTGCTGGCCCGGGTGTAGAAGGGATGCGCGGGGTCGGCCCGGGCTCCTTCACAAGTCAGAGGGCTGAGAGAGAGAGAGGGAGGGAGGGAGGGGCGGACGGCTACGCTTTTTCTCCTTTCTTTATAGTAAAAAAGTTATTTTCGAGCCAGGAGGCGGCCAGAGAGAGGAAGGGACGAGCGACCGCGAGCTGGTCACAGCGCCCGGACCTCCCAGGACGCCGCGGCCTCTGGCTCTGCAGCCTCCGAAGCTCGCAACAGTTGCATTTCCAGCTCCGAGGGGCCTAAAGAAAGTATTCTGAAAAGAGAACGTTTTGCGTTGGGAATCAGAAAAGTGAAGTTCTGGTCTTGGCTTTGCAGTTCATTAGCTGCAATCACAGTCACATTGTTGGTTAGCTTGTCTGCTTTGGGTTGGTTTCTTCATACAGAAAATGAAAGCCTTGGTTCGTGATCTCTGTGATTTTCTTTTAGCTCTAAAAGTTTATGACTATCTCAGTTTCAAGTTTATTGCCCTAAAGTTTAAATCATTACAAAAGCTTATAACTGCATATTTAGTTTTATGACAGTGTCAGTCATAGTTAGGGTTTATCAGATACCAAAATGGCTTTGGTCAGGTATCCAATCACCTCCATAGTTCCTGTGGGATGTGCTTAACAATTCATCAATAACAAGATTTCTAAGAATATTTAATGTCAGAAATAGGGCCTGCTTCCATTGCTATCATCAGCTCATGGAGGTAATGTTAAGACACTAACAAAAAGACAATAAGCAAATAGGCTAAAGTGAAAGATAATGATTTTCTTCATCTACATGTAGCTTGTTTTCTATCCCCTGCAGAGAGCTAAGAATAATGATTTTTTTTCAGAGCACTTGACTGATTTGCTAAGAAAATCTCTTACTTATGCAGTGTAAACACCTGAATATGGAAGAATTCATTTCCTAATGTTGATAAAGCAAGTATTCAAAACTAAAATAAAGAAGCAGACTCAGCATTATGGTCAATTTCATTACCCAAGCCTACTTAAGTGATGATGCAAATGAATGTCCTCCTGGTACGGTCATTCAAAACAGATTCTGAGCCTACTCTGAAAGGTATTCTATGACATAGTTAAATATATTTAGTCTTTATTTCTAGTAGCAAGACACTTCCATAAAGTGATTATGCTCAGAAATACTAGTCTATAAAATTTGCATGTGATAAGATGCACAGAATGCCTATTGACAAGTGATTCTCTTACTAGACCTCTTGATTTGAAATAAAGAAATCTTTCAAATCTACTGAAACTAGACATCTTGAAGAAGGACGTGTTCTCTTTTATCTATCTGTTCTCTTACTTCAGTATATTCTCTTTTCAGTGGTGTATAAAATGCTGCCCGTAAAATATTGTGTTAATAGGAACCATTAGGTCTAACAGAATTATCCTTTTTCTCTAGGAGATAATATTTACATTCAATTTTTTTAATGAGTAAGAATTTAAAAGACAATTATGTGATGTTTGTTTAAGCCTCAGGATGAGGATCCAGTAACTAATCGTCAAACCAGAATGAAACTCTTAATTTGTTTATTTAACAGAATACGGCATTTTTAGTATCATCTTAAAATACTAAAAGTTGATACACAGTGTCAACATTATAAGATGACTGTACCACTATTTCCTTGTAACTGTATAATGAATTTGTAAATTAAAACATTTTCATGATTTTTAGTTCAATTCTCTACAGTGCCATAAAACAAATACACTCAGTCCTCAATATTTATTCACTTTGTTTTAACTTTTAGTTATGATTATCACATGCAGAAATTTTAGGGAGCATTTACACGTATTTAAATTTTGACAAAAAATATTTATCCCCACATGTTTTTATTGAAACTCACATATACTATTCCTTTAAGTATTAGGACTGATTTGAAGAAACGAATTATTCTTCATTCCTATATCTTGATACTGTATTAAATATTTTCTAACAAATTAAACTGAGCCCATCAAAATGTCAAAATACATTTTGTACAGCTTCTTTTGGGCCCTAATTATGGGGGTTATCAGTTTCATATATTTAGAATGTTTTGCATAAAAAGAAATTCAGAGGTTTTTTTTAGTTTTTAGACTAAGGTCTTTATAAGGCAAAATTAAGAAATGAAATGGAGAGGTGACTATATATACTATACCCATTTATAGATGAGGAAATTGAGGTTCCGAGAGGTTTAGTATCTCACTCAAGTTTACACAGCTCTGATTCCATCTCATGTAATCTGGCTTCAGGTATGTCCTTAATAAAAACATAATCCTTATTCTCAAATAATGCTGCTATTCACATAAATCTTTGGCTACACATCTGTTTCTTTTCTTAGAATTAGAAGAGATTATTAAAAGTACTTTTTGCATTCACATGGAAATTTCTTCTCAAAACTTATGCTTTCCAGAAAACCTTTTATTTCATCTAGGTTTTCATGTTTATTAGCATAAAATTGCATGAAGTATTCTATAACCTTTAAAAAACTACTATACCCTCACAGCAAACTTCACTTCTGATTATTAGTATTGTCCCTTTTTTTTTTTTCTTAAGTTTACCAGAGGTTTTCTTTTTTATTATTTTCATTTTTACTCTCAAAGAATGAGTTCCTGGGTTCAAACATGAGTTCTGCTATTTTTATGTTTTCTTTTATTATTATTATTAAATCCTTTCAGGTTTCCAAGAAGTTGCTTTTCTTCCTTTTTATAACTTCTTATTCTGAATGTGTGGCTCGTTTACTTTCAATCTTTTTAAGAAGGTGAAGTTACTTCTTAAAAAGAGCTTAGATCTCATTCCACAAATTTTGATATGTACTTTTCCTCTTTTTCTTCCAAATAGTCTGTTTTTATTTCCTATTTGAATTTCTTCCTCCCTTTAGGAGAGTTTTCGTTGGTTGATTGGAAATTTTTTCTTAATTACACTGTGGTTAGAAGACAAGACTTAATATTTCTACTCTTTAAGAACTTTTAGAGATAGCTGAGTAATCTTTTAGAAAGTAGCAGGAATGCTTAAGCCCTATTTGTAGGTTGTAAAGTTTAGTATATGTGATGCTCCTATATTTTAAATCTTATTAATTTTATTAAATTCTCAGCGCTATTTATAAATTTTTTTTGTTATAGACATATTGTGCTATATATAAGTTCTATACTTCAAATGTGTTTGCATGTTTATCCTTGTTAACTTAAGAGTTTAAATTTATATGATTTGATACAATGCTAGTTTATACATACTTATTATTTTACCCTTTATATTTTTAGTATGGATTTTATCCAATAAATGTAAGTCTAGGTTTGTCCTGTTTAATGGATTTGGCTTTAAACTCTAGTTGTTCTGGTACTGATATTGCTATCTCTGCTTTCTTTCTGTTCATATTTATCAGAGATAAATCCTATATTATTAACCTTTCTGTGCTATTTTGTTTTAGGCATAGCTCTTTTGAGCAAAACATAGTTCAAGCAGTCATTTTAAAAAAAGTATTTTTAGCTTTTATCAAAGAATTTAATCCATTTACACTTATTGTCATAGGTGATACATTTGTTCTAGCTTTATGTTTTTGCTTTATGTTTTATAATTTTGGAGCTTCCTTTTCCTTTGATTTCTGTCTTTGCTCTTATCTTCTGAGGTGATTTGGGATATAGGAATCCTATGCACAATTCTACTAGTTGTTGCCTCTCCAACCCATACATCTGTAACTATTAAAACTGAAACAAAAACCTAAAAAACAAACCACCAAAAAAAACCCCTGAAACGCTTGACGCCTGCTTCTACTCTCCTACCTTCCATGCAAGATAAGAAATTTAGAATTTCATTACTTTCTTTGGCCCTCCACTAATAATTATAATCAGGTTTCTACTTCTTAATTAAAAAAATATTTTGGGGGATTCACCTCTCAATTAGCTGGGTATATATTAACACTGATTTCTATTTCTATTAGTATGGTTTCCTCCTTAGAATCATAATTTTCAGGTTGGCTTTCTGATCTCTGACTTTCATATCTAACATTATTTCTCTCACAGCTTTTTCTTTACCCTTTTCATTTTGGAAGAGCTTCTCAAGTTTCTCTCTCATCATGTACTTGATTTATTTTAAATACTTGCTGCTCTTTACTGCTTTCCAAAGTTTTAAAAATCTCTGCAAATATGTTTCTAGGCTTCTCTTTCCCTCATTTCAGCTGTTCTTGTGTGTCTCTAGCCTTTTAATTCTCAACTTATTCTCTCCTTACAGGTTCCTACTCATATTTCGAAGAGGTTGGTTATGTCCTTGAACATTTTTGGAGAAGATTAGCAAATATTACTTCTCAAGTTTTCCTCTGAATCATACAAAAAACAGTTTTCTGAAATCTGTTTCTACTCTGAGTCCTCAGAGCAAGTCATCCTTTCCCCTAGTTTGTAATTTCTCTTTATAGGTCCCAAATAGTTCTTCGTGTTTAGGGGTTCGTAAGGGGGAACAATCAATTCAGGCAGAGCCATTATCAAAAACCTGGCTGGGTATATTGTTCTGAGTTTATTTCATTGTTGCTTGGCCACAGGCAGATGACCCCTCTTGGATTTACACTTTAAAAGCCAGGATATGATTCTGCCCTTGAACAATCTACAATGCATACTTGAGTGGACTTGCTGTTTAGTCCAATTTATGATTAAGCTGGAGAATCAGAAACAAATTTGTAGTTTGTCTTTGTGCAGTGTACACTTGAAAGCATGCATTAAGTCCAGTAATCTTCCTGCCTTTATCCCTTTCTCAGATGCCTTTGTTAGGTAACTGAGCATCCCAGGGGGATACCTCCTCCTCTCTGTTGTTCTGTGTACTTAATGTTCTAGTCTCTAAATGGGAGGTGAAAAAGAATACAAAACTCAGCTCTGGATGGTTCAGAAAATAAGTTTCTGCTCAGTTGGGGGAATGTCACTTGCTTTTCTGGTCAGTGCAGTAGATACTGGAAGGAATCCAAGTCAGTTTCTTTTGCCTTCCTTCTCTCTTTGTGCTCACTATGTTGTTTAGATGATGAAACATGAAGCCTGCAAGGCGAAAATACGTTTCTCAGTTCATCTCCATTGATGACGTTGCCTTTGACTTACAGTTTTCTTCTTTTTTTAAAAAATAAATTTATTTATTTATTTATTTATTTTTGGCTGCGTTGGGTCTTTGTTGCTGCATGCAGGCTTTTCTCTAGTTGTGGTGAGCGGGGGCTACTCTTCGTCACAGTGTGTGGGCTTCTCATGGCAGTGGCTTCTCTTGTTGTGGAGCACAGGCTCTAGGCATGTGGGCTTCAGTAGTTGTGGCACACGGGCTCAGTAGTTGTGGCACGGGGGCTCAGTAGTTGTGGCTCGCGGGCTTAGCTGCTCCGTGGCATGTGGGATCTTCCTGGCCCAGGGCTCGAACCTGTGTCCCCTGCATTGGCAGGAGGACTCTTAACCACTGCACCACTAGGGAAGCCCCTACAGTTTTCTTCATCATTGTTATAAAATTGTCTCTAGTTTTTGTCTTTTATATCATCATTAGAATTTAAATGGGAAGCTGGGAGTAGTTATATCAGACAAAGCTAGTCTGCTTTTAACCTAGAGGTTTACATTTTATTAAAATCTTAAGTTCTTACAAACAGAAGTCTATAGGGAGGCAGGGAGAATGAAAAATGAAGCAGTAAGAGATCTAGACAGAATGGCTACAAAGGCATCATTTTCTACAAGTAAATTTCTCCTTTGCTTTTTCATGCAGTAAGAGATCTAGACAGAATGGCTACAAAGGCATCATTTTCTACAAGTAAATTTCTCCTTTGCTTTTTCATGCTGAGGAAAGATATGAAGAGAAGCATAAAAATATAAAAATTTATATAATTTATCTTTGTTTCTCAGTATAGCCTAAATATATGTTTAATATTTTAATTAACATTGATAGAATTAAACTCAGAATCTGTACTTCTCTCTTACTATGCAAAAAATATAACTGATTCTCAGATGTCAAGAACTCAGTATTGAATCCCTAAAGAATGGTATGATAAACAGTAGTAAAGTTTATAACCATTCTTCAGTATAAAATAATTATACTGTTGGTCTGGTTCAGTGATTTTCAGCCAAGGGTGTGCATCACTTTATGACACTTTTTCCCTCTAACTTTTTTATTGTCGTAAAATACACATAATACAAAATTTACCATCTTCATCATTTTTAAGTGTACATCCAGTGGCATTAAGTACATTCACATTGCTGCACAGCCCTCACCATCATTCATCTCTAGAACTCTTTTCATCTTGTGAAACTGAAATTCCTATTCTTAAACAATAACTCCTGAATCTCCCCTTTCACCAAGCCCCTGGCAACCACCCTTCTATTTTATGTCCCTATGAATTTGACTACATTAGGTATTTCATGTAAGTGGAATTTTACAGTATTTGTCTTTTTGTTATTGGCTTATTCCACTTAGTATAAATGTCCTCAAGGTTCATCCATGTTGTGTATGTGTTAAAAGTTCTTTCCTTTTTAAAGGCGGAATAATACTCCACTGTATAGTCTGCATTTTGTTTATCCATTCATCCATTGATGAACATTTGGGTTGCTTCCATCTTTTGGCTATTGTGAATAATGCTATTTTGACCATGGGTGCACAAACATCTCTTTGGGACCCTACTTTCAATTCTTTTGAGTATATACCCAGAAATGGAACTCCTGGATCATACGGTAATTCTAAGTTTAATTTTTTGAGGAACCACCTTTACTAATTTTGCTAGTGGCTGCAACATTTTACATTTCAACCAGGAATGCACAAGTGATTCAATTTCTTGTTATCTTTACCAATACTTGTTATTATTATTATTATTATTATTATTATTATTATCATAGTAGCCATCCAACTGGGTATGAGGTAGTGTCTCATCGTAGTTTTGATTTGTATATCCCTGATGATTAGTGATGTGGAGCATCTTTTCATGTGCTTATTGGCCATTTGTATATGTTCTCTGGAGAAATGCCAATTCAAGTCTTTTGCCCATTTTTTAATTGTGTTGTGTTTGTTTTTTGTTGAGTTTTAGGAGTTCTCTATCTGTTCTAGATATTAATCCCTTATCAGATATATGATTTGCAAATATTTCCCCCCATTTTGTGAGTTGCCTTTTTCTTCTTTTGATAATGTTATTTTTTTGATCATAAAATTTTAAAAAATTTAAAGAAGTCCAATTTATCTATTTTTTCCTTTTGTTTCCTGTGCCTTTGGTGTCACACCTAGGAAATCATTGCCAAATCCAATGTCATGGAGCTTTTGCCCAATGTTTTCTTCTAAGAATTTTGTAGTTTTAGCTCTTGTATGTAGATCTTTGATCTATTTTGAGTTAATTTTTGTATATGGTGTTAGGTAAGGGTTCATTAGGTAAGGGTTCAACTTCATACTTCTGCATGTGGATATCCGGTTTTCCCAGCACTATTTGCTGAAAAGACTGTTCTGTGACACTTTTTGAAAATATGGACACCCAGCCTACTTGAGACTCAGAATCTTGGCCAGTGAGACCCAGGCAACTTTAATGAGCTCCATATACTTCACACCATTAAGATAGTATTATCAAAAAATAGAAAAATAACAAATATTGACAAGTATGTAGAAAAACAGGACTCTTGTGCATTACTAGTGGAAATGTACTTAAAAATGTATAAGGTGGTAAATTTTATGTTATGTGTATTTTATTGCAATTGAAAAATAATTTAAAGTTGTTTAAATGGCAAATTTTATTTTATTTATATATTACCACCAAGAAAAAAAGAAAAAAGAGCTCCATAAGCAGAGGTGATGTATCTCCTCAGTTTAGAAATACTGTTGTAGTCAAAACGGACAAGGTAAAAACAATTTAAATATATAGTTATCTGTGTCTAAAGACACCCAAAATATCTAGCTGACTTTATCATCTTGGGGAAGAAAAATCAAGTAGATAATTAAATAAACAGCCTGCTTATTTGTTCTACTTTTTAGTTAGTAGCCTGAAACAGGCTTATAAACAAACACAATGTATGGTATGATACACTTCTCCAAACTATCCCATCTGATAATAAGAGCTTTTTACCTCAAAATGATAATTTAGAAAACATACATTATGCTTAAGGAGAAAAATAAACTATTAAAAATTTAATAATACTACCCCCCCGCCAAACAACAAACAGAAATTCTAGCACAAGTTGTTTGGAAAGGTAATCCCCAAAAAGCTATCTAAAGATGAGTTAGAAATAATTTTTCTACATATCAAGATAAGAGTGGTATGATATAATTCCCAGATCCCATCTAGTATCTATTTAAATCTGAATTTATCCAAAGCTAAATTTTTTCTTCAACATAAATTCTGCAGTAAAGACTTTCATAAAATTGATGCTTCCTGGAGTCTAAGAATAAAAAGTTAATAAAATCCTAAAGAATGAGTTTGTGTGCCAAACAGCTAATTTTGAAATAAATCTAATTGATGTTCCTGATTCAGGAAAATTAGAAAACATATGAGGGGGTGGGAGGGAGGTCTAAGAGGGAGGGGATATAGGTATACATGTAGCTGATTCACTTCATCATACAGCAGAAACTAACACAATATTGTAAAGCAATTATACTCCAATTAAAAAAAAAAAAGAAAAGAAAACATATGAAATACTGAAACTGACCCTAAGCAATTCCAAATCTGCTAAAATAGTAATTCAGCTTCAATTTGCATGATGAGTATTAAAACTTGGGCTGAAATTGATAAAGACTTAATTTCAAGGTTTCAGTGAAGCCCAAAATGAGAAGGGGAAAACAAGAGGATCAGTGCAGATGCTAGAAGACAAGTGTTAGGTAAGGAATGAGACACTACTCAGAGGCCAGGTGAGTTGTTTAGAGCCCAGTGAATAAAACTGGTTATAGGTATGCAGTCCCTGAAGCATAGATTCAGGATTTTCATAAAGCACAGGCAAAGACGGGTGCTAGGTATATGTAAAATTTAGGTATTCGTAAAAAAGGAATTCATGGGTCAAAGTTAGATGGGCTAGGATGAGGACAGGACCTGACCCTGGCCATAGGGAAGGTGAAGATAGTGTGGGGAGGTGGGAGCGAGCAGGTAGAGACGAGGAGGAATAGAAAGTGGAGATCAAGAACCCATCTCCCAGTGGAAATAACCACAGAAATCAAAACCTGGGCTTGGCAACACTGAAGACTTAGATAAATAGAAGTAGAACTAGCAACAGATCCCAACCGGATCTGACTGGATGCCACCAAAAGAATTCAGACAGCAGCGTGCATGCGGCACAGAAGAACACCTGCTGCAAGCTGCTTTCACACTGATCTGAGCAACTGAGGTAGGGGCTCCTTTTCCGGGATTCCAGCCTAGACTAGGACAGAGGCCAGGGTGTGGGCATCTTTGCCAAGCATGTTCTGCACCCTTAGCATGCAGGTTCGTGTTTATTTGCGGCAATCTCACTAAGGGTTTGGTATAACCGGTCCTTCCCTTTCATTCTCTTAATCACTTCAACAGGGCAGGTAATCTCTAAGGAGCATCTGGGGAACAATGACACCTACTGTTTGAGCTACTGTAGCTGCAGTAAACTTGCCACATGGGATGGTGGCAGGTGTAGATTTGTAGCTACTATTTCTTTCCTTTGCAAAAAAGGACAAATGGCTCTATGGTGAATTAGGTTAGGTTGGAGAAGTACTGGAATGAAAGAAGACAGAGTTCTTATCACAGAAGACTATTCATCTAGAATGAGAACATCTGAGTGCATGCCTATTTATAAGAGGCCTACCTTACTACAGAAAGGCCTGAAGGCAGTGGAAACGTACAGCAGACTAACATGTGGTTCAGCCGTAGATGTTAGAATAGCAATCACAGAAACCGCAATTCTACAGGGTGAACGGTGGAGCAAGGTAGTGACTGAAATGGCCCCTCTCGGCCTCTGTTCCTGTAACCGACCTCCCTACCCCCAGCCACAGGAAGGACCCTCTCTTGTTGCTATAAATAATGCACCTCGTCTCCACTCCAATTGCTGGATGCCTGTCTGATCTACTGTATCTGAGGTCCTTTACAGAGCAGCTATTCTCCTTCCTCTGAAATGGGAGGCCTGCTTTGCCCTCATCTTCTCTCTGTTTTGATTTGGTCTACCTGAAGACAGCCCACTCCCAAACTTGCAGCCACTGAGATTTGCCATTCTACCTTATGTCGGACCTCTCAGAATAAACCACAAAACGGAATACCCCTCCGTTAAATACCCCATCCCCTCTGCCTAGCTGCTTGTGGCTGAATCTACTTCTGGTGAAGACCCACCTCAGATGTGTCTCATCTCTTGATTGGGCCTTTCCTCCCCTGAAAAACCCGACCAATTAACACTGTCAACACATAATATTTAGTATTCAATATCCTTAGCCAGGGAAGATAGCATTTTGCCACTACCAATCATTTTTTACTTTTCAAAGGCACAGAAAAAATTATTTTGGATTTAAAAGAGCCAACTTAGTTTTTCATCATGTTAATCATCATTATGAAATTCATTAGTCATGTAATGGCTCCCCTTTTCTAACACTGCAGCAAAGGAATTATAATAAAGTTGGAGGGAAAGGAATAGAAGACAAGGACATTACAAAAATTTATTTAAAATGTTTAAGCATTCATTTGCTCTTACTAGAGGAAGCGCAAAAAAAAAAAAAAAAAAGTGCACTGATTTATAAATTAAATTATCAGTGGACATGTTTCTGTTTCTAGTCCCAAAATCTAGAACTTAGTCATAATCAACAATCATGTTTTCCTTTTTCTACTTGAATTCTGTACGCTAGATTAACTCAAGAAAAGTCAATCTCAAACCAGCCATGCAAATAATTTAAAAAAAAAGTTCATGTTTTATCAATAGATTCTCCCTATTTCATGTCAAGTGGGTAAGAAAAAAAGCTAAGTTAACTTGTACCAACCTAATTCTTACATAATTTTTAAGATTATCATGTAATGTTATTCAGAAAAAGAAACTACATTTGAAATTTTTAATTTCAGGCCAAATAATTACGAGTTTTGCATTTATGAAATATCTCCACTTAGTTTAAATTCCCCTCACATGAAAAGAATGCCTGCTGGTAACTTTTCCTTTCTCTGCAACTTTACCACTACTGTAAATGTGGGCTAGTATGCACATTCATTTTCTCCCCTACTTTGATCATATTTTAGTTTTTATGACTCTAAACATTGAAAGGTCAAATAGCTTCTATCGAGAGTTCAGTAAATATACTAATTTTCTTTACATTTTTTTGCTTTCATTTAGGAAGTACAGAATTTCTTTTTTCAAGACTACAGAATTACTCTAGATAATTACAAAATTTACAGTCTAAAACACAATTATGTGTATCTGAGGACTTACAACTTATAAGTCCATTTTCCCCATCTGCTTTTTAAAACAGTAGTAAAAATAAATAAATAAAATTCAATACTATGTAAAACATAGATTGATGCTACCCAGAGTAATAAAACTAAGACATTCAGAGAATAGTTTTCATTAGTTGTCATGATCTGGTGCTAGAGTCTTCTGTACTGTGTAAAACCTGATTTCCATTAATATATGATAATCATTTGTTTGATATTACTGTGTGTATTTACATAATGAGTACTAGCATCACTGTGTACCCAGCAAGGATGTCCTCATGGGTTTACAGTAATTGCACAGTCAAGACAGCCTATGAACCAGAATGTGCTGATTTGGTTGGCAGGAAACCAGGATGAAGCAAATGGACCACCATGTTGTCTCAAACTGAAACCTCAGATGTTCCCTGTCTTGCCACAAAGTGATTACGCAACAAGCTTCAAGTCGCTAAAGGGCAGAGCACTACTGCAAAGCAGTTACTTGGCCAAGCCTGACGCCCTATGACACATTTCGGAACTGTGGTGGTTGAATTAAAGTCTAAATCTAACACTGAGACTATTGCAACAAATCAGACTCAAAAACAAAATATTTATGTGATACCCTGACACTGCTTTTTTTTTTTTCCCACATCTTTATTGGAGTATAATTGCTTTACAATGGTGGGTTATTTTCTGCTGTATAACAAAGTGAATCAGCTATACGTATACATATATCCCCATATCTCCTCCCTCTTGCGTCTCCCTCCCACCCTCCCTATCCCACCCCTCTAGGTGGTCAGAAAAGCACCGAGCTGATCTCCCCGTGCTATGCGGCTGCTTCCCACTAGCTATCTATTTTACACTTGGTAGTATATATAAGTCCATGCCACTCTCTCACTTCGTCCCAGCTTACCCTTCCCCCTCCCCGTGTCCTCAAGTCCACTCTCCACGTCTGCGTCTTCATTCCTGTCCTGCCCCTAGGCTCCTCAGAACCATTTTTTTTTAGATTCCATATATATGTGTTAGCATACGGTATTTGTTTTTCTCTTTCTGACTTACTTCACTCTGTATGACAGACTCTAGGTCCATCCACCTCACTACAAATAACTCAGTTTCGTTTCTTTTTATGGCTGAGTAATATTCCATTGTATACATGTGCAACTTCTTCTTTATCCATTCATCCGATGATGGACACTTAGGTTGCTTCCATGTCCTGGCTATTGTAAGTAGAGCTGCAGTGAACATTGTGGTACATGACTCTTTTTGAATTATGGTTTTCTCAGGGTATATGCCCAGTAGTGGGATTGCTGGGTGGTATGGTAGTTCTATTTTTAGTTTTTTAAGGAACCTCCATACTGTTCTCCATAGTGGCTGTATCAATTTACATTCCCACCAAGAGAGCAAGAGGGTTCCCTTTCCTCCACACCCGACACTGCTTTTTAAAAAGTAGAATTCAAAATTGAGGAAAGGTTAAAAGAAAAACAAAAAAAAAACTTCAGCAATTTAAACTTGAATTTATATGGTCATATTACTTTCAATTATAGTTTCTAAGCCACTGAAGTGGGTAGGTAGTGAGGAAAGCAATGCAGTAAGAAAAGCCTGGTTCTAGGTTATTATTGATACCTAAGTGGGATGGTTCACTGAAAATCACATCAATACAACAACTTCTTAGTCTGGAGGGAAGTGATCTCATCTAACATCTACTCTGATGTAAACTTACATGTTTTAAGAGTTGTCATTCTGGCTTTATAAACTTTAGAAAATAATCCTGAACTCTAAGAACTTGCTGAATATTAGTTTCACACTTCACTACTATCTAGAAAATGACCTAACATAAGCCAAGACTTCTTCAGCAAGTGAGGCTTAGGCTCAGAACCCTCCCCACCTGCATGTATGTAAAGAACAGAGATTTTAAAATTTAGGTTACACCCTAATCATTAGGCAGATTTTGAAATTAAAATGGCTAGCTTGACATCTTTGAATTTAAAACCAAATATCTTATTTTAGTCTTTTCAACTTCGTTAAAATTTGTTCTAAGATTTCTTAAACAAAAGAGAAGAAAAATATAGCATGAACATTATGGTGAGGGATTCCAATAAGCTTAGTCTGGCCACATCACAGAATATTCTATTGAAAAGAACTAACGTGGGCAAATAAACCCAAAGAAGCCTTAACCCTCCGCAATTCCCTGTAACAGACCAATAAAAATCAAATAAGTACCTCAAATAGAAAGGTGACATAGGTCTTTCATCTTCCTGCGAACTGAAAGGAAAATAAAACTTGAATTAATATAATTCCTGTTAATATCATAACATCTCAATTTTACTAAAACTCTGTTCCACCTATCACGATTTTTCTTTTGACATATTAGAGCTAATCTCACAATGGAGTAAGGTTAGTAAAATATACTCTATCTTGGACCTAGCCAAGGCCAATTACTTCCTCAAGGGAGACCATCAAGAGAGGTTTCTTTCAAGATTAGCCTAAGGCAAAAGTAATTCACATCACCCTTTGAAGAGGAAGTTTTTTACTACCTTATTCTACAAGCCCAATCCAAGTATTCATATATTACACATAAACCCTTAAAATGATTACATACTCAGTTATCTCAATAAAGCTAATTACAACTCATTAACGTGATGAGGAAAGTAAGACACAGCCAACAAAATATTCCTGTTAAGTGTATGATGCCCTAGCAATGAATGCTAGGGCATCAGTAAACAACACTCAGGCTCTCTGTCTTCTATAGTTACGCACAGTATTAATGAGGGTGAATAACATGAAAGGACACAAAGGAAACTATAAAAAATAGTTTAAGGGACTTCCCTGGTGGTGCAGTGCTTAAGAATCTGCCTGCCAATGCAGGGGACATGGGTTTGAGCCCTGGTCCAGGAAGATCCCACATGCCGCAGAGCAACGAAGCCTGTGCGCCACAACTACTGAGCCTGTGCTTTAGAGCCCCTAAGCCACAGCTACTGAGCCCACATGCCGCAACTACTGAGCCTGCGCTTTAGAGCCCCTGAGACACAGCTACTGAGCCCACATGCCGCAACTACTGAAGCCTGTGCTCCACAACAAGAGAAACCACCGCAATGAGAAGCCCGCACACCAAAATGAAGAGTAGCCCCCGCTCGCCACAACTAGAGAAAGCTCGTGCGCAGCAATGAAGACCCAACGCAGCCAAAAAACATAGTTTAAGTTCCTCAAACAGCACTGAAGCAATATGAAGCTTAATATAAAAGTATTTAATTAAAAATATGAAATATATACTATAGTAAAATATTTTTCCTTTCTTCTACATGTTTTTTTCTTCTGATAAATGACCTCGAATCAATGAATGAGTCTCTCTTCAGTGTCTACTGGAGTGGTCTTTGAACATTTTTGATTACACACTCATATAAAAATTTGCTTTTAGGCAGCTACTCCCCTTAATATATGACTAAGTATCTATTTATGTTAATTATGTGCATCATTAAACAGATAAAAGTAGAAATGTGAAGTATCAGATAAAATTAAGAAGCGCAAATATTTTCATCTTGTACCCCTGTGGTATATACCACAAGCATCACTGATGAAAAGAGAAATGTTTGCTTCAGTTGGTAATATCCTGGCAATCACCAAAAATCTTATTACAAGTTATAGTGTAAAACACACACACACACACACACACACACACACGCACGCACCCCTGTCCTGGAAGTTGAAAAGGTCTTAACATTTTAGTTGCAAGACGGCACATAAAATACGGCATGCTATTTTTCACTCTCTCATGATTTTGGTTTCCAATGTCAATATTGCTTAACTATTCTAGTGTTTATCTTGCCAAAGATTTTGTTTGTAACTGACTGTGCCAATTCTTCCCAAGTGAAAGGTAAGTGATAGATCAGCTTTATTCTTGACTCTAATGTTAATGGGCTGAAGGCAAAGCTTGACAAGTTACAGGCACTAACACCTGGGAAATGTCCAGGTGTCTTGGGAAGAAACCACCTGGAGCGGTGCTATTACAGCAGTGACTCCTTTAAGCCAAACTGATACAAGGGGCTTACACATTTGACTTCAAAATAGTCCTTGAAAACACTTAACAAATTATAAACATGTTAGAATTGGGTTTGTTTCCTAATCAAGGGTTCAGTGTCAGAAAGTACTAAGTGTGACCCCACTATGCAAAAAGGCTGCAACAAAAAACTTATAATGATTTTACTATTATGGGAACATTGCCTCCATGTGAAACGGAGCGGGGCCTGTGGGGCTCCCAGGCACAGAGGCCTT
This sequence comes from Balaenoptera acutorostrata, assembly GCF_949987535.1. Lineage (NCBI taxonomy): Eukaryota > Metazoa > Chordata > Mammalia > Artiodactyla > Balaenopteridae > Balaenoptera > Balaenoptera acutorostrata. The sequence goes on from NC_080068.1 coordinate 9,783,857, forward strand.
TTTGTTCCCCATTTCTTGCAGGCAAGACTCCAGCCTCCATGACCTTCCCTGAGTTCCAAAGGGCAGATTCGAACAGTTGCAAATCAAGCGGGGAGCAGCCAGGAAACCACCTGAGGCAAGATTAAAGGGCCCCAGAGAAACTCATCAAGATTAGCAGACTGACCACCTGAGACCCTGCACACACCCTAATCCTGTCAGCAACCCCACCCTTCTGAAACTCTGCAGAAGAAAGAAGAATGCAGGACTGTTACTGCCTTGATCCTTACTGCATACCCCTGACCACAAGCCCTGACTGTAAGACCTCCCCCTATTCCCCAGGGAGGGGGGCACTGTTCTTGAGGTGCTAGCCTGCTGTGTTCCCCTCTTTGCCTGGCAAAGAATAAAGCTACCCTTTCTTTCTCCTCCAAAACTCCGTCTCTGCATCTCATTTCTGCATCGGTGTACAGGCAGCCAAGATTTTGGTCACACAAGTGTTAGAAAACGAGCGCTGTACTAAATACTTTTTTGCCCAGAACAGATCCTTAACTCTAACATGTAACCAATTATAATGAACATTAACAAGGGTACTTTAGTGACCATTCAATTAGCAGTACGGTTGGTTTTCTTAGAATTCAGGAGTGCTTTGGGAGATGATTTAATGGTACAGAGTTCTGAACACAGCTGTTATGTGCTTTGGCTAACACTTTTTGTGTGTGCCTGAAACTTTCCTTGTAGCCAACAGGGGGAATCAAAATCAATCTTTTCTTTCTTTACACCTTCTCTCCCTCAGACACTTATTCATCAGCCAGGTACTATCAGGTGCTTGACATTAATTATCTCATGTAAATCCTCACAAAAATCCCTCCCTGGTACTTGCCCCTCCCTTGAGAACAGCAGGCTCAGAGTGGGCACACAGCTTACCCGGGTCACACAGCTAGTGATGTGCAGACAACACACTTTTGTTGTCTACTGCCTTGCCTTCAATGTTAACTTATCAAAATATTATGGAGTGAATGTCCTCATTCTGGCACAAGATCTTGTGGACTTTATAATTTATAAGCTCCATGCCATGCTTCGGATTATAGCCACTCTACACCGACCTTAGTCAAAGTCCATTCACAATGCATTATGCCTGATAGTGCGTACAAGGTGGTTAATTTATTAAAATGTATTGGCACCATGTCAAGAACGTCTCGAAAGAAACACAAGTGTTTAATCATGAGCAACTATTTTTCAGGCTGCATGTGTATAAGGTAAATTTGTCAATGAAAGGCAAAATCAGAAATTCTTAATTTCGATATGTCCCTGAATTCTGAGCAGTTATAAGTGTTCCAAAAAAGAAAATGAAAGCACTGTTATTTAAATGAAATGAAACAGACTCAGTAGTAGATGTGCTTAGTCAGTAGCAGCCAACAGGGCAGCAATCCATGCGCAGTACCCAAGAAGAACAATATAATTTGAAAAGAAAATGAGGATAAATAATTAATTTTGACACTTAATTAGCCTATTTCTTTCTTCCCTTTCATAAAAGTACCCTTGGCCCGGGGTTTAGTAATGTAATCTTGACAACAGTATAAATTATGAAACAACTAAAGCATTGATTTCAAATTGATTAAGTCACTTAATTCTAAAAATCAATTTTATGCATTGACTTTAAAGGCAATTTGAAGGAAAAATGGCCGAGGACAATTCTTCCAAATAGAACAGAGAAAACAAACTTTTCCATAAAATGTACACACTGGAATGCAAAACATTTGAAAACATCACCATTTCTACCTCTGTGCAAAATGAATACTGGACTATTATTACATGTGCCCAAACACCTATTTATAGAGATATTTATGCCTGTTCCTAGCTTTACATCAATCTCAGACATGTCCAATATTAACTGAGTTGTAATTTTTTCCCTAAATTTTAAATTGAGAATTAATTCAGATTTACTTTCAATTTTTAAAAATAAGCACATGTACTGTGAATGAAAAGGGGAGTCCTTGTCATGAAATGAAGCCAATGACAAACTGTAACAACTTGGAATTCATTCAGTTTCCGCCTTGGTTACTAGTATAAACCCAATGTGTTAATTATTTCCTGTTTGCTGACTCAGAATAATAGCCAAGTTTAAGCGGCTAATTAGTTTGCCTTTTTTTTTTTTTTAATTCAAATACATTGAGAGATTTGGGCAATCCCCTCATGTATGTCAGGCCACTGGGCGCTTAACGTCCTAGACATGGGGTGTTATGGTCTCTCAAAACAGCTACCTGTGGGAAGAACATTTATCAAATAGACCCAAGTAACCGTCCAAATCTAAGAAGCTACAACTGAGAAGGGCAATAACAAAGACAGGAGGGTTTTAGTGGGGGCCTAACTTACCTTTTTTTAAATTTAATTTTTATTTTATATTGGCGTTTAATTGATTTACAATGTTGTGTTAGCTTCAGGCCTACGGCAAAGTAATTCAGTTACACATATACATATATTCATTCTTTTTCAGATTCTTTTCCCATATAGGTTATTACAGAATATTGAGTACCGTTCCCTGTGCTCTACTAACTTATCTTTTTATGTGGTTCAACATTGGTTGAACATAACGGCACGTAAACGGATGACACCTAGACTTACAATCTCTTCCTGAGCTGCACTCATTTCTAAACTGAAGCCACAGAATGCAATCCCTATCAACTTAATTACACAGCAAGCTAACCGAGATTGTGAAAAGCATGGCGTTTTCTGTGTCTAAGAAAAACCAAATACCGTTGGGAGAATTCCCAGACTGAGGTATTCAGAACGGACACTCAGTTACTGGATCAAACCACCATTCCATTCAATTCCCTTTTGAACTGTCCTGATAAATGTTCCAATTAGTCCAACTTTCTAATTGGTTAATGTGGCTGGCTACCCCCAAATTAACATAATCTGCATATTTAGCGACATACTTTAACTACATTTTCAAGTGATCTGAGCTAGGAGAGATAGTTTGTAAGTGTTCCTTGGGTACTGAAAAGTACAGCAAATAGGTAAAGGCTAAGGATTAGTTTCCATTCATTGAAAAAACTAGAAAAACCATCTCCTGGGGCTTAAAAACAAACAAACAAACACAAAGAGCCAAGGGGAGAGAGAAAGGGAGGGCCAAGTGAAAGGACAAACTTTAAAGTATTAAGTAAACATTTTCTCTGGAATTCAGGTTTTTCCCTCACGTTGCAACAGAATGTACTAAGTGGAAGAATTTTCATAGATGAATTTTCTTCGAGGACGACGAGGTGAGTGAAATTAGCGTATTTTCTTTCCTTCCTTCCTCTGCAAAATATAAAGCGCCATACTGGAGCCTTTTGATTTATCCACAGTCTCAGGCATTAACATTCATAACCCTCCATTTATAGCGTTTATAACCCTCCATTTGGGGTGTGCTGTAGCAGCTGGCGTTCTGCTGCTCAGATTTTTGGTTCAGCTCCATTCAGGAACACGGTAGAAAACAATCTCCCTGTTCCTTTTGGAAAACAAATCAGTTCTGGAAAACAGATCAGTTTGTAGCCAAGTGTTTGCCCCTGTAATTTCAGGGGGCATTTTTGTAGATGTATGTATACTTCTTTATTATAAACCCAAGCAACTTTGTTTACAGTTATATTACTTGTGTGTTGTAACTAAGAATGCAACACCTAGCTGCCAGTAGAAATAAAAACAAACCACTGAAGTTCAAGAGCAAATATGTTTTCCTGACCAAAGGGTAAATGCAAAGAGCTGAACTGTTAACGTTCACGGGACTAGAAATTTTAGCTAACACGAAGAGGTATTACACTTCGGAAGCAAAACCAATCAAAAGACTTCCAAACATTTACAGCTTTCCCCCGAATAAGACAGGAAAATATTTCTACTATTTTCTTGATTGCTTAGTAGAAATTTGAAATACATTGTTAGGGGATGAATTGTGTCCCTGCAAAAAGATACGCTGAAGCCCTAACCCCCAGAAACTCAGAATGTGATCTTATTTGCAAATACAGCCTTTATAGAGGTGACCGAGTTAAAGTGAAGTTACTGTAGTGGGCCCTAATTCAATATGACCAGCGCCCTTATCAACAGGATATCTGCACACAGGGAGCACGCGTTGTGAAGACTGGAATTGTGTTGCCACAAGCCAAGAACTCCAGGAAGCGAGGAGAGAGGCAGGGGACAACTCACTCCCCAGGGTCTTGAGAGGAAGCACAGCCCTAGCCAACATGTAAATTTGGGACTTCTGGCCTCCAGAACTGTGAGACAAGAAATTGCTGGTTTTCTGGGCTACCCTGTTTGTGGTACTTCATCACAGCTGTGCTAGGAAACTAATACATCTACTAAAAAAATGTTTTTTCCCCAAATCCGGAATTAAGAACCTGACGAAAGTGTCTCCATCTTATGTAAAGGTCGTGCTCTGGAAATTCATTTGTAGGGATGCTGGGACTAGAACAGATTGCCCACACTGACGTGAGGATTCGATTTCCAGGCCTGTCCTAACCTCTCGTTCAAATAAACTATCCTCAGTAAGCAGTCCAGAGTCAGTGTTTTGAAAAACTTTGGCCACGATCCAGTTAGAAACACATTTTACATCATGATAGTGTACAGACACATAAAAGGGACACGTGTCATAAAATTATTCTTACTTTGGATATTTTCTAGTTTGTTATACTTCGCTTTATATAAAACACTGGTCATAACCTGCTCCATTGGTTTTATGACCACCAATAGTTCATGACCCACAGTTGAAAAATGCTATGCTAAAAACACATCTCCCTTGCTTGATGTGTAATTAATACTCAGTGAATGTTGCTGAATTAAGATCTATGTTCTCATAGGACAGAGAACAAACACTTTTTCTTCTCTGCCCCACTGCCAGAATCAGCTCTGGGCCAAAGAAGTACAGATATTGTTGAGCCTGGATGGTACCGAAAATCAGAGAGGAAGCGGGTCCAGATATGCCCAACAATGGGTGCGAGAATGTTGTTCTAGATGACCATGGTGGAGCTGACAGAGGATTTCCAGGTCTCTCTCTCTCTCTCTTTTTTTTTTTTTTGAATTTTATTTCATTTTATTTATTTATAGATTTTTTGAATTTTTGAGTTTTATTTTTTATACAGCAGGTTCTTATTAGTCATCCATTTTATACACATCAGTGTATACACGTCCATCCCAATCTCCCAATTCATCCCACCACCATCACCCCCATCCCCGCTGCTTTTCCCCCCTTGGTATCCATACTTTTGTTCTGTACATCTGTGTCTCTATCCAAGTCTCTTTTAAATATTCTTTTCCTGCTTATACCACAGGATGGTGTCAAGGAGACTCAGGGATCCCTGGTTTTTTTGTTTTTTTTGTTTTTTTTTTGATTCCTCCTTACTTTGTGACCACAGCATTCTTTATCACCTGTATTTTGGTCTCTTCAAGTCAAAGAACTATTATACTTGGAGGGAACTAGGGAGCATCTCATTCTAATTCAATCCCTCTACCCAGCTAGTTCCACCCGTGGATGCCCTCCTGATGACCACCTTTCGATCTCTAGGGAGTTGGAGGGGGGTGGTGAGGGTGTGTGCTTGTCAGGGAAGGGGAGTAAAGTTTTTAAGCAGGGAGGGGTGGGATTGCTTCACCTTCCGTCTCTTTTGCATCTTCCCTACAGTGAGAAGGTCAACAGGAAACTACCACCACCTGTGGGCACAGCCAAGAGCATCACATTCACTTTACAGGGGATCCTGGCTGGAGATGTGTTTAGACGTCACGGGACAGAATCCTCATGCCTGTTACAATATTTAAGTTGTATTAATAGGCCAACTGCTCTCCTTAAAAAAAAAAAAAGTTTATCCCTTACCTCCACACGTGGTCAATCACCAGACTGTGTTGATTTCATCTCAGAAAGAGTCAAGTCTTCTGAATCTGATCTTTCCTTTCCATTTCCACTGCCTTATAGTCTTTCATAGGGGCAGTACTCTTTTTTCCCTGCCATCCAGAGCAGTTTATCCTTAATACTCCCACCAGATTTATCCCCCTAACCTAAAAGCCTCCCTGCTTCCCCTTCGTCTCTGGGGTAAAATCCAGATGTCTGCACCTGACACAAGAGTCCTCCCAATCTCAGGGCAGTGAGCCTCTGTCGACCTCTCACTGCACTTTCATAACTCTGTCTGTACGTGCTGTTCCCTCTATCTTAAATGCTTCCGCCACCTCTCTCTGTCTGGTAAATACTTCATCTCTCAGCTCAAATGTCATCTAATCTGGGACGCCATCTCCATCACCCTGGAGAGGGGAGCGGCTTCTCCCTCCAGGCTCCCGGACACTGTTCCCAGCCACGAGGCAGTGCTTATTAGCACATGACGCCAAAATTCCTGAGTTCGGATGCTTGCCCCACCTCCTGGATTTGTCTTTATCTTTGCCCCACCAGCACCTAGCAAGGTACGTTCCGGGTGCTCAATCAGTGGCTGTGGAATAAAACCAGCATCATCAAGACCCTGCTGAGTGCTGACACTACCGTGCGATTACATATTTTTAAAACATACACTGTTTATAATTTGTAAAAGTAATTTTGCCAGCTGGAAGCATTCTCAGAGAGCTGTATGTTGATTAGTTTAAGTTATCTTCTTCCCTGCGATTCCGAACTTAATGGAAGTTCAACTGTGCCATGGGTTTTCTCCCAGCCTTATTTAGAAAAGAAAATTAATTTTCTCCCACTGCACAGAGGGGGAGCTCTGCCATTGTGCCAGTAATATAAACCCTGTACTTTCTGTAGGGTACAGTGAGCCCAGAAAAGGATTTGTTCAGGCAAGGCAATGTTTGAATATGGCCTTGCCACACACTCTATCTGTTTGTTCTGGCTTGAGAGCAGGAAAAGAAAATTTTTTTACTTCATTGCAAACCCAAAGGTTTGGGTGGAGCTTAAAGAAATTTTTGGTTTAGTCACAAAACTATTTTCAATGTAGCTGGAAGCTCTGATTTGTTTTTGAGATTCTTGTTCAGCAAACTGATGTTTATCATTATTATAGACATAGCAATATCGCCTTAGGGAGGCAGTAGTTTAGAATGTAAAAACACAGTAACTTTCTTTTTGAGGGCGCTGATATTAGTGGATAAGAGGATATTTTTAGAACATTAGCAAATCAGTTAAAATGCTTTCTAATCTTTAGATACTGAAACAAAAGCAAAAGAATAGGGGGTTACCTGCAGAAGGGAAGAAGGAAACAGGAAATTGTTTTTTTACTAACTTCTTTCAATTATTACCTTTATTATAACATTCTTAATGGCTCGTTAATATAGTTTTTATTTAACAGGTATATAATTTCCCCGGTCGTTAACTCTGAATGCGGATTTCTTGAGGCACACGAAACTGTGCAGAAAGCAATGCGAATTCGCCTGTCACCTTCCAGCCAGTGAACTCTCCCTCTGCCAGAGGAAGGCTCTGCACAGAAAGATGAGTCAAGGACTTGTATCTGCACTGCCATGATTTTACACCGGTTTGCAGGAGGACGAGTGACCGGTGAGTGTACAAAGGTTGATGTCCACCCAGGCTCGAGCTCTGTGAGCTTCCAAAACCAGGGCCGGTGCTCACTCAGCCTTTTTCGAGTGTCTACTACTTATCAGAGCTTATGATAGGGGCTGGAGATACGCAGGCTATTAAGATATGGGCTCAACCTTCCCAGAATTTATAGGCCAGCCGAGAAACAGAAACTTGACATTTGACCATTATCATAAAAAAAAAGGGATCCAGAGCTACCAGGTACTGAGAGCTCGCCCTAATAAGCCAGGCCTTGGGCTGAGAGCTTCATGTACATTATCTCACTCTATCCTCAGTGACATCTTTGGAGGAAGGTATTACTCACCAGATTTTTCAGATAAGAAAAGTACGTTTTAGAAAGGTTATAAGCAACTGGTGGAAGGTCACGGAGCTGGGCGGGGCTGTGATTCACATCCTGAATCTCAGGTCTGTGGAAGCCAGAGCTCCAGACCTTAAAGTCAGAAGCTCGGTGCAGACCCGCAGGTTAGGGGAGCTTAGGGGACGTAAGTGACACCGGGAGTGAATTGTGCGGGTCACACTGGCATTATTAGGACAAAGATAATGAATGGACGGGAGAAAAGTCCTCCAACAAAGGCAGAGGATGTGTGAAGGCGTGAGGAGGCACGGCAGGGAGCCCAGCGCGGCGGACACACGTGTGTGCCAGGCGGCGGCACTAGAGGAACCGAGAGAGACACAGCGACAGACAGACAGACACACACGCACGCAGAGGCAGGCACTTGAGTTTTCGCCAAGTCAAGGCGCTGAAAATGAAGGAGAGTCCCTTACAAAAACACAGCATAGTTTATCAATGGTCTCCTCTGGCTGGCTTTTGGTTCCTAATTATAGTTTCTGGGGCCATTTTAACCTAGACAGCAAAGTTACATTTCTTCCCATCGTCATTTTGCTGGCAGCAAAAATACTGAGGTATCATCTTAAGCGTTTCCTGAACCCTTCTTAACTTTTTCTAGTGTTTTGGTTCCATTCAATGGGATCTGAGAAAAGCAGGTCAGTTCTTCATTTTTATTTCTATGACGTTCAAGTGTTCTGATTTTTATTCTTATATTTGATGAGAAGATACCATGTTTTCCTGACCCCAAACCTTCAAAGGTTTTCATAAAATGTATCCTGTGTCTCTTCCCTCTCCCCTTACCCAGTAGTTTTATTTCTTTTACTGGGGTCACTTACTTTAAAAAAAAATCAACTTCTAGGGCTTCCTACTATTTCTTTTTACTACCGTCATCCCCACTATTTCCCATCAATATATCTTTTCTATGCAAGAAATAAAATCAGTTTCCACATCTGGCTTCTTGATGATCTGTTATAATGTAGTATCTAGAAAAGGCAAGTCTATAGAGACAGAAAGTAGATTAGCAGTTGACTAGAGGTGGGATAGGGGGCTTGAGGGTTGCTTTGGTCAGTTTGGGCTGCTATAACAAGATACCACAGATTGGGCGGCTTCAACAACAGAAACATTTACTTCTCACAGTTCCAAAGATTGGAAGTCTGAGGTCAGGGTACCAGCACGGCAGGTTCTGGTGAGAGCTCTCCCTGGCTTGCAGACTTCCACCTTCTTGCTGTACCTCCACGTGGATGGGGGTGGGTGGGGAGACTGTGCTCTGGTCCCTTCATCTCCTTGTAAGGGCCCCAATCCTATCTTGGGAGCTCCACCTCCATGGCCTCAACCAAACCTAGTTACCTCCCAAAGGTCCCACCTCCAGATACCACCACACTGGGGATTAAAGCTCCAGCATATGAATTTTGAGGGGCACAAACATTCAGCCCACAGTAGGGATTGAGAGCTAAAGAGCACAGGGTTTCTCTTTGGGTGACAAAAATATTCTAAAATTGACTGTTAGCGATGGTTGCATAACCTTGCGAATATACTAATAACCACTGAATTGTATACTTTAAGTAGGTGAAGTGCATGGTATGTAAATTATATCAATAAAGCTATTACTGAAAAAGTTATTTCTGGTTCTTGTTAAGGGAAGAAAAAATAGTGCTTTTAAAAGGTTTCATATAGTACGAACTATTTTTTGGCAGTTCATTCTATCATCACATAAATATATAAGTATTATAGGAAAATCAGGGTAAAAGGTTTTGAGAGTTTCAAGAAATTTGGTTCTATGGTATTTGCAGTGGTACTTCCCACAAATCACGCTTTAGGTCGCTTTCTACTATTCACCCAATACAATGCAACGGTAGAGCATCACCTTAAGTGTAAAGCACTCTTGCGTCAAGGAACTGAAAGACAATGCAAGCGTAAGAGTAACAAAATCAAAAGAAAAGCAATATGCTACTACTCTTTACATTTGAATAGTTACCATTTACAAAGAACTATAATATTCTTTAACTACAAAATTTCTCCTCTAAGTAAGTGTGGTAGGTATTATCATCGCATTTTATAGGTGAGGAAAATGACCTGCCCAAATTCACATGGCGAATTAGCTGTCAGTGTCTGGATACGTTTCTTGACGGCAAGTTTACTATCTTTCCAGTGCTTTCCCCACTGTTTAGTGTTGACTCTCTAACGCCTCTCTTTCAGTTTTTCAGTGGCTTAGACAGGGTGATCTCTGTAAAACTGAAGAATACCCTCACCTTAGTTCATACTATCTTCTTTATCTGGAGTAATTAGCAAATATTTAAACTCCAGAGGTACTGCAACCATCACATGAGAGTAGAGCCCACAGAGGTCTGTCTTGTTCTCAATGATTCTTGTTAGTACCAAATACAGACCACACTGGTGATGAAGTCCAAGTTCAGATATTCAACCCCAGAAGGGTTAACCCAGACTTGAGGCGAGGCAGCTTTTAACCCCGTCTTAGACTGTGTTTGTGGAGGAGGAGGGCGGGGAGTGCAGGAAGTGCTATCAGAGTGCCAACAAGTTCGGAATAACACGGGTTGAAGAGAGAAATTAACTGAAGGAGTCACCACCACAAGCAGTAGAGGGCTCTCTAACATCACCCAGAAGACTCACAAGCAGGACCATCATTGCCTGGGCTGTTCCCTGGTTAAATCCCACATCATCCCCATGTTCCCAGTGTTTACTTGTTTGCTAAAGGACATTCTAAACACCAGTGCTTGGAAAAGACCAGATGAATTCTGCTGATAAGAAGATTCAGTGAAATTTTCCCATGCTGGATCACTAATACATGTTAACTAATCCTGTTGCTATAAACCTTCTTCAAGAGCCATTGCAATTTAGAAGTATGGTGTGTTTCACCATCATAAAATGAATATTCAATAACGTATGTTGAACACCATAATTTGCTAGGTAAAGTAATGAAAAAGAGAGTTACACTGACATTGTTAATCTCAGTTTCCCACTTTGATAAATAAACCAAGGGAAAAAAGGGATGCTAAACCTGTGAAAACAGATGTCAATGCATTAAAACCAAAGGAATCTAGATTAATCACTAGTGCTCTTAATGTCATCCATCCATCATTAGTCTTTGTGGATATAAGATGAGTGAGTGACTATTTGAAAGTTAATCTAGCAAATCAAAATCCTGCTGTGAAGTTGAGAGTTCTGTCATAGACATAAGAGTGAGTGAAGACTTTATTGCTTAGCCTACTGAAGTCTTTCTATACAGAAAATGGAGATCCTTACCTACGGATCTGTAATATCTAAGGGAAAACAAGCCAATGGCATATGAATCATGCAAAGAGTCTGAGGTATAAGTAAAGCCTAGAGTCTGATAAAACATACTATCTCTTTAGTGACAGAAAGTAAATTTAATACCAGAGAAAAAACCTTTTATTTAAATTCTTAATATAGTTTCTCTACTTATTTATGACATTATTTTATTTCTTTGGAAGAACTTTTCAGTTGGCAAGAATATCCATATAATGCTATACAGTGCAAATATTTTAGTATTTCTAAAAATGTTTGGGAAAATTTAACCATCTCAAAAGACATATAAGATCCATCGTTAATTTAAGCCATTTGAAGTGAACTTTAAAAACTGAGTCCTTCACTCTACAGAGGGTCACATTTTCAACATTCAGCCTCTGCAGTTTTTCTAAAAGATCATGAGTTTCTGCATAGCTACTCCCACCCTGGAAAGTCTGCAAATTACATTAAGTTGTAAACAGATAGCAAAATACATTAAAGCGAACCCAGGTATTTATTTCAGTCTTAGCCTCCAACCTCATCTGTTAGTCTCATCTTAGTTACAGATAAGCAGTAACAGATTTATCTTCCAGATACTTTCACAACATGCTAAGAAAGGCTAAAAAGTCACTCATGGGAATTATAAGCTAAGTAGACACTGAGATGCAAACATGCCATCTGATAAGATCATATGCTTATATGAGGTTACATAGGGTAATATTATCCACGCAGGTGCATCTCTACTATTATGCTACTTATACTCTCCATTACTGGATTCACCACAGTAATGTAACTGTAACGGTCTGGTAATGTGTCTGCGTCCTCACTAGCATGTGACCTCTCTGAAGCAGAGCTGTGTCTTAATTTACTGGCAGTATAGGGTAGTGTTCGGTCATAAAGAAAATATTAAAAAACACTGTAAGTATGCTTTGTTCTAATAGGTAGCACTGACCGTCTAGTAAATGAAAGCATCAATTATGACAAAGACACCTCACATAAGGTCCTGATATTAAATATGTTATTTGGGGATGTTGAGTAGTATAGCGTTAGCGTCTTACATCTTGACACCTGCTGTCAATGGCTTTATACAAGCTATACTCATTAACCAGAGTTTAGATCAGTGTTTCTCTGTGTGGACCATTTGTACCAGATTCGCTTTCAGGAAGCTCGTTAAAATGTTGATACTTTCCCTGTCACACCCAGATTCAGATTCAGTAAGTCTAGGGAAGGAAGGCAGCAGGAAGAAGCTGATTTTTAAAAAATAAGGTCCCTAGGTAATTCTCATGCACCTAAAGAATGAGAGGCATTGGCCTCTCTGCTCAATGCAAACATGAGTGAGCATGAGTTTCTCTAACTGGTATTTAAAGCTATTCTTTCCCTCACCCTTCTTTTCATTCAGTTTCTAGCCCCTCAGTGCTCTTAAAGAGAATAGAGCAAAGCATTCATCCCATCAGCCGGCATGTGCACCACGAGGCTCTGCAACTTTCCTGTTCCGGGCGGGGTAACAGTGCGGGCTGTTGGCAACAGTCATCTTTACTAGAGGGTCACAGAAATCCTTAGCCAAAAATATTGAATTGGGCTTGGAGGAAGCTATTATACATAGGAACAGGAAAGTTTTCTGCATAAGCACTTAAATTCACAAGAGGTCCATAACGAAGTGAACAACACAAACCTACCTGTTCCTTGCCTTCAAGAAGTACATAATCACAGGCAGGCACAGGCTGGAAGTGAGGATTGCAGGGTAATCAATCAAATTAAACTCTCAGAAACAGGGAGACAGTGAATGCACTGATCGGCAGTCTTGAACGCAAAGTCAAATTATTCGTCTTACGTAGGCTTATTAGTAAGGACTAACAGTGCAAAATAATTTTGCAGGAAATTACGCTGATTCTATTTTAGCTTTCATCAACTTAACTCTCTAAACAATATTTTAGCTGAATAAAGATCTGTTTGCTTCTTAACAGTGATTATGTCACTGAGCAGCTTATTACAGAGTTCAGTAAGAGCCAATATGCTTATCTAGAAAGGACTTGCTTAAGACACTTAAGACCTGACACCATTATAAGATAAAACAAGGTCCCAACTTTAAAGTTGGAAACCAAATCAAGACTCCAAAGAGTGTACATTCGTTTTTAGTCTCTTGCAAGTTTCAAGCATGTGGACATTTCCACTGAATTAATATAGACAAATTTCAGATCTATCCATAAATCACTCTGTGCTACCTTGGGTTATCAATTTTAGAAAAGGAATTCTAGGGACACCCCCATCAAGCTCCCATGACAGCGCACTTGTCATTACAGTGAAAGGAAAACAACTACACCGTTTTATCTCACAGGGTACATCTGCAGGAACCATTTTCCAAACGAACACTCAATTTTTGTTTACCTTATTTTCATGTTGAAACATGAACATCCAGTAAAATATGGGTGGCATGGTTTTTAAAAATAAAATTCACTTTTTTGTCTAGGTTTTATTCAATCTTATAGATAAACCACATTCACCATTTGACTTTTAAAATCACTTCCACGAACAGTTTTCTTAAAGGAAGCGTTTACATGGAATCAAATGCCACTGCATGTAGAGCAGGTGCGGCTGAAATAGGATAATATGATTGGCAAAAGTAATTCTAAAAATCCTAAAACATGACCTTGGGCAACTGAGACTTCCTTCAAGCCTCAGTTTTCCTGCTGTGAAACTGGAGGGCTGGACTCCATCACCACGGAGGTGACTTCCAGCTTCAACATTCCGGGACACCTTATTCACGTATTAGCTCACCAGCAGTGTTCTTTTTAACAAGCCCTTTGTTTAAATTTACCTTTTTCTGCACTGGTATAACTCCTCCACCTCACCCTCCACAATCCATATTACAATCATTAATGAACAAAACAGCGCCTTGAGCTTAATCATTCTTACAGAGCAGTGTTTTTGTTTAAAGATGTCATCTGTGTAATAAACCTATCTAGAATTATTCATGGGGAAATAATAACCTTCACGTTTATGTCCACGTATTATAAAGCACTTATTGATAGAAAATCCTTGCCTAGATCTGAACTCCAGCAGAGAGTGCTCCTAAGATGCATTTTAAAGAGGTCTTTCGCCTGTCGACATCCTTCAAAATGAGCTTAGAGCTCACCGCAGCTCCACAACATTGCTAAGAAGCTGACTCAGTTTTATTTTAAACCCGCTCGATACATTCTTCACTTTCTGTTTTTCTTCAGATGTCAAAGCCGCTTTCTTATATTTATTTTCATTCGAGGAAGGCAATACCTGAACAGACGAATCAAGTGAAGAAGATGAGAAGCTGGGCATTAAGTGTCAGCAAAAGAAGCGGTCAAATAGCTACATACACTTCTCTGGTCTCGGGGAAGCACGTTAACGTCCAAGGAACTCTACACAGTTTGCAGCACAGGACTGAAAGATGCCAAGTACTGGCAAAGTTACACGGTTTTGCAACATTCAGAAAACACAGAAGAGAAGAAGAGAACCAAATAGGAAAGCACACTACCTTTGCAGGGGCATGATTTCACAAGCCATCCTTGTCTGGAAATTTGCAAAGGGACCCTCACAGCTGTGTCTTCGGCGCCCAGCAGGGCGTCTGTACGGGGCGGGGGGCCAGGCTGCTCTCAGCGGCTGGGCTGGGCTGGGGGCGCGAGGCTGCAGCTCGCCGCCGGAGAAGCAAGGTGCTCTGCCGCCAGCCAGCGTCCTGCGGTTCGCAGCCCCCCGAACTTCCCCGGGCGGAGCTACAGGGCTGCTCGCTCGCTGCCTCTGCACGTTTCCACCGCAGTCCACTCTGACCTTTGTTCCAGGGAAGCAGCTGAGCCCGCCAGCCAATCAGAGGAGCAGCTGCCGCAGGGCTTAAAGGCGCTGCTGCTTCTGCTGCCGCGGCTTCTCGGCGGCGGCGGGCTTGCCTAACGCTGGTAACTCGAAACTCTCCTCCGAGCCCTTCCACAGACGGGCTTGTCCGTCTGCGCAAAGCAACCAATAACTGCAGCAAGAGCAAAGGGTCCCTCAACTTCTCAACGTTTCGGAGGACTGCCAACAAGGAAATCCATTTGTCAAGGAAAAGACACTGCCTCCGAAACGGAAGGTTTCTGTGACACAAGGCGTGAGCTATGCTCAGTCTCCTTTCTTCCTTAAAATAAAACAAAAAAAAAATCAAACCACTAGCATTGGAAGGCGTGACACTTTTCTAGAAGGCACACAGGCATTCTTCTAGACTCCTGCCCTACCCATATTTATTTCCTGCTGATGTCTGTTTACATTGCGGTGGTTACTAGTCCCTGGGGACATCTCCCAAGGCACATAGCTCTCGTTTCTGGGGAGGACACACGTCCTAAGACCGCCCACCGTCTCAAGGGATCAAAACGGCTATTCCCACGGAAGTATTTCAACTGATTATTTCTGTTTATCTTTATAAAGTTGAATGTGTTTATTTAAAGAGTCATTTTCCTCTAAGAACATCATCAGCCTTTTTTTGGTTGGTTGGTTATTTATTTATAGATTTTTTTTTTTTTTTACAGGTAACACCAAATCAATTTCTCATAAGGTCTGCTAAATGCCTGTTAATTATCCAGCTCTCCCTTAGTTTCCTCTTCAGTGTGGAATACTAAAGTGTTATTTTAGGAACACAATTGTTCATTCACAGGTTTCAAACGTTGCAACAATAGTAAAAATATATTTTAATAAGATTTCTTTCATATCATAGGATTTGCCGAGAGTTACAACAAAGTCCAGAGCACAGCTTTTAGTAGAAGAAAGGGCAGAAAGCTAGAGTCCATGACGTTCAGAAACAGAGCGGAGGGGGCTTCCCTGGTGGTGCAGTGGTTGAGAATCTGCCTGCCAATGCAGGGGACACGGGTTCGAGCCCTGGTCTGGGAAGATGCCACATGCCGTGGAGCAACTGGGCCCGTGAGCCACAATTGCTGAGCCTGCGCGTCTGGAGCCTGTGCTCCACAACAAGAGAGGCCGCGATGGTGAGAGGCCCGCGCACCGCGATGAAGAGTGGCCCCCGCTCGCCGCAACTAGAGAAAGCCCTCGCACAGAAACGAAGACCCAACACAGCCATAAATAAATTAATTAATTAAAAAAAAAAAAAGAAAGAAACAGAGGGGGCTGGTACGACCAAAAAAGTATCCTTCTCCCCTGTATTTTTTCCCAGATTTCTTACAGATCACTCATAATTCTGAATTTAGAACACGAAGTCCTTTTGTAAGCGTCTGCTCTCCTTTGCTATATAAAAATATTTCATTGTCTGACTAAATCCTCCATCATATTTATGAAAATGGATTAGTTATCCTGAAACTTATGTTCAGACATTATGACAGAATATCAGTAACTAAAATCAGCCTTTTAAAACACTGGAAGTTGAGTTAAGTCCAGAACTTACTTTAAGTTGTCAATATATTCTTTGTTTTGATTCTAGATTTAGAAATACTAATTGGATTCTCCAGTAACAGTAACTTAATTCTATATATTTGCTTAAGTTTTTTATCTTTCAAAAATGCAACTTTACATCTTGCTTAACACTTCAATTAACTTCTTGAGTTAGGAAATCACTATTATATATCATAATATCTATTTTATTGATGAGTAAACTCGGTACTAGAAAATTAAGTAATTTGTTCAAATTCACATGGAAAGTTAGTGGCAGAACAGAAATTGGATTCAGAATTTCTCAGGTCTGCTTCAGAACTCTGCTACATAGCATAGTGCTTACTCTATTCTACATGAGTTTTTAAAATATTTCACAACAAGTATTTTTAGAAATAGTTAAAATTCAAATGACAGAAATAATATTTTGTCTTTTCTAATTTTATGAACACATCAATACTACATGGCTAAAATAGACATATGAGTTCAACAATAAAGGACCCAGCATTTCAGAAATATGTTAAACCAAACTATAATTTACATTCAATACATACTAGCGGTAAAATACTGATGAACAGGGGCATTCAAATTTAAAATCTGATTCCACATATATTTCCTGATAATTTAAGTCTTGCTATCAACATCCCTCGAACATGCCATACTAGTAGCTAGATGTCAGTGGTCATTTCTGAAAATCACCTAACACTAGAACTCAGTAATTAGCTGCCTTTTCAAGTCTCTATTATTTATTTATCACAATTCCTCCTTTTTCTGGTTTCTGGTCGATTTTGGGGGCATGACTTGATGATCATTTTTGAATTTGTACCTGGACCGGAGCTCCTCCTCTCAACTACACCCCCTGCCAGAGTCCTCAATCACTGGAATAGCTTTATTACTCTGTGTCCCACATCCTCACGTCAGTTCTTCACCGTCAGGCAGCAGGAGTACCACTCCTTGAACCCTGCTGGTTCCAGCTTCTCAAACTCTGATACCCTGCCTGCATTTCCTCCGCACGAGCCCCCGGATGTGCATCCCTCAGAACCGTCCTGCCCCTGCCTCCCCCGTTCCTCCTCCTTCTCCTTAGCTACTCAGCTACGACTGTCCATGTCTGCAGAGGACAACCTGCACCCAGACCAGCTAACGTGCAGCTTTAAAAAAGGCGCATTCCTGGCTTTCCTCAGCATTTAGTTATTTCTAAAAACAGGTTCACTAGCATCCTCTGCTTCTTCACCCTGTATGCATCCTGCCGGCTGCATGCCCTACTAAAACACTAAAAGCCTCCAAACTTCTAAACGCTAAAACACTGCAAAAGGAAGTCACAGAACCTTGGCAACGGGGTAGATTAAAATTTCCTGTTATTTCATCTTGGCCTGAACCTCAGTACTCCGGGGCAAACTCTGTAGTTGTCTTTGACTGATTTTTGACTACTTTCCCACAGAAACTATTGCTGACCTTCTCCAATGGCACAAATCTGAATCTCTCTCGGTCACTAATTACCCTGCCTCCTAAATTTACTAAGAAAGTCAAGATCAGCAAATATGAGTGAGTGCCTTTGATCGTCTTTGCATTAGGGGTTGAAGTACCACCACCGCCCCCCGGCCCCCTCCAAACACACACACACACACCTTTGCCTCCTTCTTTTTGACTTCTTCCTAGTCTAGGGGAACATGTCCCCACTCACAGGACTCAAATTTCTTACCCATGTATTGGATCTCATCATTTTATCCTTCCGCAGGAAGAAGCCTCATGTCTCCTCCATCTTAAATCTGTCCCCCTTCCGACAGGCACCCGAATAAGTGCCCCCCAGCCTTGAAAGCTTTTCCTCGGCAGTCTTACCCTCTGGTGACACAGCTCCATTCCCCTCCCCTTCCCACTGACAGGCTCCCCAAAGCCCACCTCTGCAGCTCCCACTGCCTCAGAAATTACTCCTCTGCCCCATGTCAATGGACTTCAGACTTCACCACGTTTCTGAAACTGCTTTTAAGGCCACCGATGCTCTTTTGGTCACTAAATCTAAACGCTTCGTCTTAGATGCCTTTTTTACTCTCAACTTTTCATTAACACCCACCTTCAGTTTTCTGAAAGTCTTTGGCTCTCTGTGATCTTTCCCGGGAATTCTCCAAGTGTCCCCAGTCACTCCATCCTCCTTTTATTTCATCTGTCTTTCCTCCTGTCTTACGCCCTTCCTGCCTCACCTTCCAGCCCCACATCTTTCAATACAGGCATTCTACTAGGGCTTAATAAACTGCGCTCTGGAATTATGCTCCTAGGGATTGGTTTCTGACTCTGCCACAGACAGGCAGCGTAAACCTGGGCAAGCTGTTTAAAAGCTCTGAAATGGCTCTGAGGAATAAATGGAATCACGCATGTAAAACACATAGGATAGTTCCTGGCAAGTAAGTGCTCAATAATTATTAGTATTATCGCCCTAATCAACACTTTCAAAGCCTCATATTATCTGATTCTTAAAATTCTCCTCCTCCTGGACCCTTTTGTTAATGATGTTATTATTCTCTTTATGAATCAGATTCAAAGCATGAGTCATCTTTACTCCTCCCTTTCCTCTCGTTAACCAAATCTGTTGATTGACCTGTCATGTCTCTTTAATCAGTAGGCCTTGGTCATCTGCAGTATCATGATAACCTTCAAAACGATCTTTCTGCCTCTATTCACTCTATCCCCAGTGAATACATTTCACTATTAGAGTGAATTTTCTACTGTGGTTGTGATCTGGTCACTCACTCCTCTTCTCGAAAGCTTCAACAGCTCTCAGCTACCTCTTAAATGAACCCCAGTGTCCCCCTCCAGTTCAGCTGCTTATACCTCCCCTAAGGAAGCCACTCCAGATGTACCTGGACACTTTTTTCAAATCTGCTCTGAACTTTTCTACCCCAAACATTTACCTTTTGTCTGGAGTATTTTCCCATTCCATTTTCTCCCGGCAAAATTCTATGTATACTCAGGCTTAGGCCAGATGGAACAAATCTCTTGCCCCTTTTAACTCAGATAGCCCTTTGCATCTCTTACGATATTTATCTTTTTTTCCCAGCACACCATTTTATTATTACTTGAATCTAAATATTATCTCCCTATTAGAACGTAAGTTCTCCAGGGCAAGAATTGTATTTTTCCTGCAGCCGTTACACAGAACAGACACTCAATAAGTGCTGACTGAATGAATTGATACGTCAATCACTCTTCACCAGAGACTGAAGCATAGTTCCTTTAATTAGATTTTAACTTATCAAGCAATATTTCTACCCACTTTTTAATATTTCCCATCGTAGGCCTACACTAAAGATAAAGTAGACACCTCCTGGAGTTTCAAATGAAGGATAATGATAACGAACAATTGACTAAAGAAATAAACTCTTGGGGTTATACATTGATGTGCAACCATAGAGACGCAAAAAGTTAAGATTCTATCCAAAACTTTCAAAATCTTTTAAGCATTTTACATTATCCAATTTCTCCTGGTGTGTTTATTTCCTTTTCTACACTTCAGCTGGCTTGCAGACTTCTAATTTTCTTACATAACTTCTTCAGCAGATTCCAAGTGTTTGGCAATATGAGTTTGCACTTGTGCTATCAAGAGCAGCAACTGCTCCAAAAATGATGTGTCTTCATTTGTTTTAATTTCAACATCAATTTGAAGCAACCGAAGAACCAAGACCATTTCTTGGCCACATTAATTTGTTTTCATATATTGTTTTAACATCAGATCGATTTGTTTCCTAAGAAAAAATATGTTGCAATAATTTCTTTCTTACAAGTTTGGTAAGAAGGTGCTTCTCAGGCAAGGTTTCTTTCTCATATTTTTTTTTTAATCAATCTTTATAAATTGCACTAAGGAGCAAAACCTTCCACAAGATGCTCGCATAGTATTCATAAATGGTAATGAATAAATCTGACAGGATTTTCATAATCACAAAGCCAGGATTTTCAGGGCACATATAATTTAGATATCCTGGTACTGCTGCAAAGGATCCTGACTAAACTTGCTCTCTAGCAATCTGGGTTAGAACACTGGTGAATTTCAGGGCTCATCAGAGGACTTCATCACCACTGACAGCAGCAAATGTCAAAAATAAAAGAGTCGGGGGGAGAAGGAACTGAAAGGGTGGTATATGTAAGGCAACCGGCACTTATTGAGAAGTTATGCTGCGTTCATTTTCATAGATGTGGAAATGAAGAATTAACTTGAGCACGCAGCTAATAAGTGCATGACACGAAGCCAGCATCTGAATGCTACAGCACTGCCACCATACGAAAGCTTTTAAAGATGGTAAAGTATTATACTCACCCATCGATAACACACATTATCAACTGGCTATAGGAAATAAAGAATCCTTTCTTTTGGTCTGAGTTTTACCTTTTGATGAGTGCATATATATTAAATAAGGTCTATACAGTCTAATAATGGCTGTCTGAACCAAAGATATACAGTGGACCAGAACAAACCTCTTTTGCTACTCTGAGCCAACAGTCAGAGAGAGAGAGTGTGTGTGTGTGTGTGTGTGTGTGTGTGTGTGTGTGTTGTGTGTGTGTTGTGTGTCGTGTGTGTGCTGTGTAACGGTAGAAGCCAGCTGTAGTTGCAGTGGGGGAAGGAAGTGGTTGCCACGGGGTGTTGAAGGAAAGAGGAAGAAATAGAAAAGATGGAAAATCAAGTTTTCAATTGAATTCTTAATTGTATTCCTCTAAGAACATATGGAACTGACAGGTAGGCCGTCAGTTGTTTTTATGTAAAAAAACCCACAAACCTACAGTATTTCTTAACTCAAAGAATTATTATAAAACCTCATTAAAGATTTATTTTAGAAAGCAAAACAGTGACATTTAAACCAGGTTCATGCTAATAGGAATACGGAATTTCTAGTTAGGTAAACTATTTTTCTTCAGTCACAGCAGAAACGAAGAAGCTTGCTTTACTTAAGGCCCCAATAAAAATAACTAATAAAATTAACATAATTAACGTTTCCTCACTTATTTATTAGACTTATTTAGTGTATATTAGAAGACCACTGGAAAAAATCCCATGGGGATAGAAATTATATCATTGTTTTTCCAAAGACACACCTCTTTAATTCTAATGATGGATCTTGCTTTTAAAACGGTGTATGCGGTTATTTCATTAAAACGTATCTGATTGGCCTTGGGGGAGCCTACAACGGCACACAGGGTTCACGACGGGTTCTAAAATCCCGTAGAGCCGCCGTTGGGGGCAGAGGAGAAGGCTGTAAAAAGTGAGGCAAGGCTGAAAGTCCTCCAGAGCTGAAGAGGCACTACTCAGGGTTCCCCTTTCCACCCCACTGACCCCTTGATTTCACTAACTGATTCCAGTGTTCCCAATATGAGTCAAAACCTTCGCCAGAAAGACTGAGTAATGATTTCAAATCAAAAGACAAGTAATTGCAGTACATACTCACGGGGGATATGGCCAATAGTTTATAAAAATTGTAAATGGAGTGTAATCATTAAAACTGTATAAAAATTAATAAAAAAGACAATTAGCTGTAACTTATGGCATGTAAATACAGTTATATAGAAATTCAAACAGAGGCTCTATTTTTTCTTAAAAAAGTGAATTTCTTCTAACAACGGAGGGACTGCAAGTTCTTCATAAAAAATGGTTAAAAATAAATTCTTTGAAACAACTTACATAATTGTTCTCCAACTTTCTGGGACAGTGAAAAATCCACATTTTTGCCAGATGGAATCTCAGTTAGTGATCACTGCCAATAAATAAATGCTTGAGCACATTTTCCTGGAATGGGACTCCCTGGGCATGACTTTCTCCAAATCTCCCTCAGGAGCCCAGATAATAGTGTTTCTGTTCTCACAAAATAAGTCGTGTCCCACACAACAGCTGCTACCACACCTGAGATCAGCTACCTCGGACTGTCCCAGTGACCTTTCACCCTGTTAAATGGTATTTCCTGGCAGGGGAGAAGCAGGCTTCAGCGGGGCTTCCTTAGAGAAACGTCAAAACTGGTTAGTGTGCAATGGTAACCGATTGGTAATCACAGCTGACTCTGTATCCCTCAGACATAAAATAAACTTTTCAGATTTCTGAGATACGAAATACTTAGCATGAGCACAAAATCTCTCAACGGCAATACACTGGCTGATAAAATTAATTTACTTTAAAGTGGCATGCTTTGCTTTCAAGCAACTCAGTAAATGAATGAGCGAAAATATATTAAGAAGGAAAGTGAGAGGAAAGTGATTATTTGTTATCACCAAAAATAGGTCACATTAAAAAAATCACACAAATACAAACAAATTAATATAACAAAGCAGAAACAGACTCACAGACAGAGAGAACAAATTAGTGGTTACCTGTGGGGAGAGGGAAGGGGGAAGGGCATGATAGGGGTAGGGGATTAAGAGGTACAAACTGCTATGTATAAAATAAGCTATAAGGATATATTATTATACAGCACAGGGAATATAGTCACTATTTTACAATAACTTTAAATGGAGTATAACCTATAAAAATTTTGATTGCTATGCTGTACACCTGAACTATATAACACTGTAAATCAACTATAGCTCAATAAAAAAATAAAATTAAAAGAATCACAGTAATGGTGCCTTAAAGTGTCAACATCTCTAGAGCACTTTAAATGACTTGATTTAAAAAACCATTTTAAATTCAATGTTTCAGAGAATTGGACCCACTGCATTAAATAACTGCATATGTGTTAACATCTTCTTTCTCTAGTGCAATTCATGTGTAGATATTAGAATTCATAAATGAATCCGAAAACTTTTTCCACATTGAATTTTAGTGAGGAGATATACAAGTTGGACAAAGAAATTTCAAATAAATTAGGAAAAAAACTAGACTTATACATAAATTCATACGTAAAGCTAATAAAAGCAATGGTCCCCTCCAAATAGGCAATGCAGTTAATTCATTATTTAAATAGGTGAAAAAATACATTGAAAAGTGAATTATAATTCCATAATAAGTTTCCAAAATGCTGGTTCAGGAAGACAACACTGAAATGTAAGTCAATCCAATTCGAAGAGTCTGGAAACAACCTAGTGAAATATTTTTGGACAAATATGCGTACTGCTGGAAATAACATCAGCCTAGACTTCAAATCACTCTGTGTAGAATAGATAGATGGTAATGAGTTTGGCCAAACCGAGTGATAACTGAATGGATACTCTGTTACTAAGAGAAGCTTAAATGAGATAATATTGCCTCTCTTATCCTCAGTGAGTTCACTACCACCACCTATTCTTTTCCATTTCCTTCACCCCTCCCCCTAGTTAAAATTTTTATTACTTAACCTCTGGATGATAGCTTTCATATTAGGTTTGGTCTTTGGTCTTTCCCACCACAAATCCAAACTGTACAGAAGTGATCTTCCCAAAACGCTGCTTTAATAATATCAGAAAGCTCTGATTGCTCTTCATAGCTTAACAAAGTAAAATTCAAATTCTACACACACAAACAGGGCCCTTCTACTCCTCCATCTCCACACACAATATCACTCTCTCCTTCACTTGAACTGGAGGTCCAGGCAGGCTGAGCCGTGCTTGCCCACTGTCGGGCTCTGCTGCCCAATTGTTTCCTGTTCAGGCATTTCTCCTAGCTTGGAATCCTCCTCCCGAACCCATACCCTCTCATCCAAACACAACTCAGCCTTTCTGGGCTTCCCTGGCGGCGCAGTGGTTAAGAATCTGTGTGCCAATGCAGGCGACGTGGGTTCGAGCCCTGGTCTGGGAAGATCCCACATGCTGCGGAGCAACTAAGCCCGTGCGCCACAACTATTGAGCCTGCGCTCTAGAGCCCGCGAGCCACAACTACTGAGCCCGCGTGCTACAACTACTGAAGCTTGCGCGCCTAGAGCCCATGCTCTGCAACAAGAGAAGCCACCGTGATGAGAAGCCCACGCACCACAACGAAGAGTAGCCTCCACTCACCGCAACTAGAGAAAGCCCGCACACAGCAATGAAGACCCAATGCAGCCAAAAATAAATAAATTAAATAAATTAAAACAAACAAGAAAACTCAGCCTTTCTGGGCTACTCATATGCTGCCCTTTCCGATTCTCCTACTCAGGGGATTTTATGCTCTTGAATGACTGAAACCATAATTGTCAAGTCCAAAAGCAGTTCAGTTGTCACTCTATATGATTTCTCTAAAATCTGACAATTACTATGTCTTCCTTGAAACATATGTCATCTTTTAATTAAAAGACAGAAAAAAACATTTTTCTTACTGCAAACTATGCAATCTATGCTCACACAGAAAATTTAGAAAATACAGAGAAAAAGAATGTAAAAGTCAAGCACAATCCCATCACTTACATAACCGGTATTTAATACGATTCTATGTTCTTCCATTTTTTTCTATTTGTATATAATATATATAGTTATGTATAAAGATGGGACAAGGTGAAGGTACTTAATGCCACTGAACCATATACTTAAAAATGGCTGCAATGGTAAATTTTATGTATATTTTACCACAATAAAAAATTTAGGACTATGCAGTATAACATACTGTTACAACATACTGTTTTATAACATTAATTTTCATTTAATAATCAGTAATATATTTCTGTGACATTTCTAATCCTCAAAAATACTTTTATGCTTATCTTATCGTTTTTTATCCACGATGATAAGTTTAATCATTTGGTTCAAGTAGTGACTGTGAGATTTCTAAATTGTAAAAGAACCTTTCCTCTTTGTAATGAAAAATTATCTGTGAGATGATGATTTGAGACGGTGGAAATTTAGATTCCAGATGTTTGAGCATATATTTTGAAGGCAGAGCCAATAGGACTTGCTTATGGATTGGCTGAGAAAACTGGAGGAATCACAGATTTTTGGCCCGAGTAACTGGGTGAATGGTGCAAATTATTGAGATGGGGGAAAACCTGAGTAGAAATGGGATTGTCTTTTTTTAGGCAGAATTGTAAATTAGGAGTTTTGTTTTATATAGATTGAGTGTGATATGCTCATTAAATATCCAAGTATACTTGTCAGGTAGCCAATAGGCAGGGCTGGCCTCATAGGTATATGAAATATGCAGTTTCACAGGGCCCACACTCAGAAAGCCCCATATTTGGTTTAATGCTCTGCTGTTGTCATCTTGAAATTCTCAGTAATTTTTAACAGAGGGCTCCACATTTTCACTTTGCATTGGGGGGCACCCCAAAGTTAAGTAGCTTGTCCAACCAATTGGATATAATAATTTCTAATATAACAGAGAGGCTGGAGCTGGAGGTATAATTTAGGAGGTCATAGGAATAAAGATGGTATTCAAAACTGTGGACCTGGATGAAAGCACGCAAGATGAGCACGGCTTGAGATGAGGTCATAGGACTGAGCCTTGTGGTGCTCTAACTTTGAGAGGTCTTGGAAAAGAAGACAGATTTTGCAAATAGGACTAATAAAGGGTGTCCAATAAGACAAGAGGAAAACCAGGAGAGTGTAGTATTACAGAAGCCAAGTGAAGAAAGTGCTTCAAAACAGAGTCATTAGTTGGGTCAAATCCTGCTGAGAGATAAGAGTAAGATGAGAACAGTAGACTGACCTTTGGATTTGGCAAGATGGAGACTGCTGCTGTCCTTGACAAGAACAATTTCGGTGGTGTGTCGGGTGAAGAAAGAATGGGAAGAAAGCCTATAAAGACAGCAAGTACATATAATCCTTTACCAGAGCTCTAGAAGAGAAGAGGGATATTGTTTCTAGGGAGGATTAAAAAATATTGAGAGCTATTATAAAATGTTTCTATGCTGATAGGAAGAAACTGGAAGGGCAAAATTGATGTCATAGGGGAAGGGAGTGATTATTTTAACTTAGTCCTTGAGTGAGTGAGAGAGAATGGGGTTCAGAGTACCAGCACAAGGGTTGACCCCAGAGAGGTACAAATTTGGTTCATCCATTGAGACAGGAGAGAAGGCAGAGTGTAAGGGTACAGGTATGGATACACTGGTAGATTTGGGAGGTAGGAGGCTAATAGGCTTTCCTGATCACTGTGTGAAATAGGATAAAATCTTTGGATTGTGCTGTAATATTTTATAAATCTAAGCCATGCTTATTTCTCTACTAAACTGAAGTTCATGTTTTTAGAAAACAACGGTGGTGAGAGAAGAAAAGAGCTAGTAGGTTTAGCTTTGTTTTTGTTATTCTAACATCAGACTCAGATGTTTGACAAGGAAACCAAAAAGACAGTTTAATGGGAAAGGAATAATCTTTTCAGCAAATGGTGCTGGGACAAATGAATATCCACGTGCAAAAGAATGAAGTTGGACCTGTACCTCACACCATATATAAAAATTAATTCAAAATGGATGAAATACCTAAATACAAGGGCAAAACTATAAAACTGTTAGAAGAAAACATAGATGTAAATCTTCATGACCTTGGATTAGGCAATGGTTTCTTAGATAGGACATCAAAATCATAAACAAAAGAAAAAAAAGATTAATTGGACTTAAAATAAGAAACTTTTGTGCTTCAAATGACACTATCAAAAAAGTGAAAAGACAACCCAAAGAATGAGAAAATATTTGAAAATCATATATCTGATAAGGGTTAGTATGCAGAACATATAAAGAACTCTTCCAACTCAACAGTAAAATGACAAACAATCCAATTTCTGAAAATGGACAAAGGATTTGAATGGACATTTCTCCAAAGAAGATATACAAATGACTAACAAACACATGAAAAGATGCTCAATATCATTACTCATTAGGGAAATACAAATCAAAACCACAATGAGATACCATTCTTCTACACCCAGCAGGATGATTATAATAAAAAAGACAATAACAGGTGTTGGTAAGGATGTGGAGAAACTGGAAACATCATATATTGCTGGTAGGAATGCAAAATGAAGCAGCCACTTTGAGAAACAGCTTATCAGTTCTTCAAAAAGTCAATCATAGAGTTACCTTATGATCCAGAAATTCCACCCTTAGGCGTATACCCAAGAGAACTGAAAACATGTCCATAGAAAGACTTCCACACAAATATTCATACTAGTATTATTCGTAACAGTCCAAAAGTAAAAACACCCCAAATGTCCATCAACTGATGAATAAAAAAATGTGGTGTATACATACAATGGGACATTATTCAGTCATGAAAAGGAATGAAATACTGATATATGATATGGATGAACCTCCAAATCAGATACTAAGTGAAAGAAGGTAGATCCAAAAGGATCCATATTCTGTGACTCCAATTATATGAAATGGCAAGAGTTAGTGGAAGCTTCCTAGAGGAGATGAAAATTCACCATGGACAAAGTGGAACAAGCACACTCCAGATAAAGGGCACACGTTAGCAAAGATACAGACATGTGAAACCACTGGGATATTTGAATAATGTCTTTGCAATGTAGCCTGGGTATACAATAAAGAACTGTGGAAGAGTAAGTCAGGAATGTAGGATGAACCAGATTTTTAAAGGCCTTGAATGACTTGAAATTTATTCAAAGAGAAGTCCTCTTTGCTTTTACAGCACATCTATTACGTCACTTTAAAACCTTCTGCAGGAGGAGCTTCAAGATGGCAGAAGAGTAAGACGCGGATATCACCTTCCTCTCCACAAATACATCAGAAATACACCTGCACGTGGAACAGCACCTACAGAACACCTACTGAACGCTGGCAGAAGACCTCAGACCTCCCAAAAGGCAAGAAACTCCCCACGTACCTGGGGAGGGCCAAAGAAAAAAGAAACAACAGAGACAAAAGAATAGGGACGGGGCCTGCACCAGCAGGAGGGAGCCGTGAAGGAGGAAAGGTGTCCACACACTAGGAGCCCCTTCGCGGGCAGAGACTGCGGGTGGCGGAGGGGGGGAGCTTCGGAGCCGCGGAGGAGAGCGCAGCCACAGGGGTGCGGAGGGCAAAGCGGAGAGATTCCCGCACGGAGGCTCGGCGCCGAGGAGCGCTCACCAGCCCGAGAGGCGTGTCTGCTCCCCCGCCGGGGCGGGCAGGGCTGGGAGCTGAGGCTCGGGCTGCGGTCAGATCGCAGGGAGAGGACTGGGGTTGGCAGCGTGAACACAGCCTGAAGGGGCTAGTGCACCACAGCTAGCCGGGAGGGAGTCCGGGAAAAGTCTGCAGCTGCCGAAGAGACAAGAGACTTTTTCTTACCTCTTTGTTTCCTGGTGTGCGAGGAGAGGGGATTCAGAGCGCCGCCTAAACGAGCTCCAGGGACGGGCGCGAGCCGCGGCTGTCAGCACGGACCCCAGAGACGGGCATGAGACGCTAAGGCTGCTGCTGCCGCCACCGAGAAGCCTGTGTGCGAGCCCAGGTCACTCTCCACACCGCCCCTCCCGGGAGCCTGTGCAGCCCACCACGGCCAGGCTCCCGTGATGCAGGGACATCCCCGGTAGAACGCACGGCACGCCTCGGGCTGCTGCAACGTCACGACGCCTCTGACGCCGCAGGCTCGCCCCGCCTCCTCCGTACCGCTCCCTCCCCCGCCTGAGTGAGCCAGAGCCCCCGAAGCAGCTGCTCCTTTAACCCCGTCCTGTCTGGGCGGGGAACAGACGCCCTCAGGTGACCTACACGCAGAGGCGGGTCCAAATCCAAAGCTGAACCCCAGGAGCTGTGCGAACAAAGAAGAGAAAGGGAAATCTCTCCCTGCAGCCTCAGGAGCAGTGGATTAAAGCTCCACAATCAACTTGATATACATTGCATATGTGGAATACCTGAACAGACAACCAATCATCCCAAATTGAGGAGGTGGACTTTGGGAGCAATGATATATATATATTTTTTCCCTTCTTCTCTTTTTGTGAGTGTGTATGTGTATGCTTCTGTGTGTAATTTTGTCTGTATAGCTTTGCTTTTACCATTTTTCCTAGGGTTCTATTTTTTTTTTTACTTTAAAAAATATTTTTCTTAATAATTATTTTTTATTTTAATAACTTTATTTTATATTATTTTAATTTATTTTATTTTATCTTCTTTCTTTCTTTTGTTCTATTTTTTCTTTTATTCTGAGCCATGTGGATGAAAGGCTCTTGGTGCTCCAGCCAGGCGTCAGGGCTGTGCCTCTGAGGTGGGAGAGCCAACTTCAGGACACTGGTCCACAAGAGACCACCCACGTAATATCAAATGGCGGAAATCTCCCAGAGATCTCCATCTCAACTCTAAGACCCAGCTTCACGCAACGACCAGCAAGCTACAGTGCTGGACACCCTATGCCAAACAACTAGCAAGACAGGAACACAACCACACCCATTAGCAGACAGGCTGCCTAAAATCATAATAAGGTCACAGACAACGCAAAACACACCACCGGACACAGACCTGCCCACCAGAAAGACAAGATACAGCCTCATCCACAAGAACACAGGCATTAGTCCCCTCCACCAGGAAGCCTACACAACCCACTGAACCAACCTTAGCCACTGGGCACAGACACCAAAAACAATGGAAACTACGAACCTGCAGCTTGCAAAAAGGAGATCCCAAACACAGTAACTTAAGCAAAATGAGAAGACAGAGAAACACACAGCAGATGAAGGAACAAGGTAAAAACCCACCAGACCAAACAAATGAAGAGGAAATAGGCAGCCTACCTGAAAAAGAATTCAGAGTAATGATAGTAAAGATGATTCAAAATCTTGGAAACAGAATGGGGAAAATACAAGAAACGTTTAACAAGGACGTAGAAGAACTAAAGAGCAAACAAACAGTGATGAACAACAAAATAAATGAAATTAAAATTTCTCTAGAAGGAATCAATAGCAGAATAACTGAGGCAGAAGAACGGATAAGTGACCTGGAAGACAAAATAGTGGAAATAACTACAATAGAGCAGAATAAAGAAAAAAGAATGAAAAGAACTGAGGACAGTCTCAGAGACCTCTGGGACAACATTAAACGTACCAACATTCGAATTATAGGGGTCCCAGAAGAAGAAGAGAAAAAGAAAGGGACTGAAAATATTTGAAGAGATTATAGTTGAAAACTTCCCTACTATGGGAAAGGAAATAGTCAATCAAGTCCAGGAAGGGCAGAGAGTCCCATAAAGGATAAATCCAAGGAGAAACACACAAGACACATATTAATCAAACTATCAAAAATTAAATACAAAGAAAACATATTAAAAGCAGCAAGGGAAAAACAACAAATAACACACAAGGGAATCCCCATAAGGTTAACAGCTGATCTTTCAGCAGAAACTCTGCAAGCCAGAAGGGAGTGGCAGGACAAATTTAAAGTGATGAAGGAGAAAAACCTACAACCAAGATTATTTTACCCAGCAAGGATCTCATTCAGATTCAGTGGAGACGTTAAAACCTTTACAGACAAGCAAAAGCTAAGAGAATTCAACACCACCAAACCAGCTTTACAACAAATGCTAAAGGAACTTCTCTAGGCAGGAAACATAAGAGAAGGAAAACACCTACAATAACAAACCAAAAACAATTAAGAAAATGGTAATAGAACATACATATCAATAATTACCTTAAATGTACATGGATTAAATGCTCCAACCAAAAGACACAGACTGGCTGAATGGATACCAAAACAAGACCCGTACATATGCTGTCTACAAGAGACCCACTTCAGACGTAGGGACACATACAGACTGAAAGTGAGGGGATGGAAAAAGATATTCCATGCAAATGGAAATCAAAAGAAAGCTGGAGTAGCAATTCTCATATCAGACAAAATAGACTTTAAAATAAAGACTATTACAAGAGACAAAGAAGGACACTACATAATGATCAAGGGATCGATCCAAGAAGAAGATATAACAATTGTAAATATTTATGCACCCAACATAGGAGCACCTCAATACATAAGGCAAATACTAACAGCCATAAAAGGGGAAATCGACAGCAACACAATCATAGTAGGGGACTTTAACACCCCACTTTCACCAATGGACAGATCATCCAAAATGAAAATAAATAAGGAAACACAAGCTTTAAATGACACATTAAAGAAGATGGACTTAACTGATATTTATAGGACATTCTATCCAAAAACAACAGAATACACATTCTTCTCAAGTGCTCATAGAACATTCTCCAGGATAGATCATATCTTGGGTCACAAGTCAAGCCTTGGTAAATATAACAAAATTGAAATCGTATCAAGTATCTTTTCTGACCACAATGCTATGAGACTAGATATCAGTTACAGGAAAAAATCTGTAAAATATACAAGCACATAGAGGCTAAACAATACACTACTTAATAACCAAGAGATCATGAAGAAATCAGAGAGGAAATCAAAAAATACCTAGAAACAAATGACAATGCAAACACAATGACCCAAAACCTATGGGATGCAGCAAGAGCAGTTCTAAGTGGGAAGTTTATAGCAATACAATCCTACCTCAAGAAACAAGAAACATCTCAAATAAAAACCTAACCTTACACCTAAAGCAGTTAGAGAAAGAAGAACAAAAAAAACCCAAAGTTAGCAGAAGGAAAGAAATCATAAAGATCAGATGAGAAACAAATGAAAAAGAAATGAAGGAAATGATAGCAAAGATCAATAAAACTAAAAGCTGGTTCTTTGAGAAGATAAACAAAATTGATAAACCATTAGCCAGGCTCATCAAGAAAAAAAGGGAGAAGCCTCAAATCAATAGAATTAGAAATGAAAAAGGAGAAGTAACAACTGACACTGCAGAAATAAAGGATCATGAGAAATTACTAGAAGCAACTCTATGCCAATAAAATGGACAACCTGGAAGAAATGGACAAATTCTTAGAAATGCACAACCTTATGAGACTGAACCAGGAAGAAATAGAAAATATAAACAGACCAATCACAAGCACAGAAATTGAAACTGTGATTAAAAACCTTCCAACAAACAAAAGCCCAGGACCAGATGGCTTCACAGGTGAATTCTATCAAACATTTAGAGAAGAGCTAACACCTATCCTTCTCAAACTCTTCCAAAATATTGCAGAGGGAGGAACACTCCCAAACTCATTCTACGAGGCCACCATCACCCTGATACCAAAACCAGACAAAGATGTCACAAAGAAAGAAAACTACAGGCCAATATCACTGATGAACATAGATGCAAAAATCCTCAACAAAATACTAGCAAACAGAATCCAACAGCACATTAAAAGGATCATACACCATGATCAAGTGGGGTTTATCCCAGGAATGCAAGGATTCTTCAGTATATGCAAATCAATCAATGTGATACACCACATTAACAAACTGAAGGATAAAAACCATATGATCATCTCAATAGATGCAGAAAAAGCTTTCGACAAAATTCAACACCCATTTATGATAAAAACTCTCCAGAAAGTAGGCATAGAGGGAACTTTCCTCAACATAATAAAGGCCATATATGACAAACCCACAGCCAACATTGTCCTCAATGGTGAAAAACTGAAACCATTTCCACTAAGATCAGGAACAAGACAAGGTTGCCCACTCTCACCACTGTTATTCAACATAGTTTTGGGAGATTTAGCCACAGCAATCAGAGAAGAAAAAGAAATGAAAGGAATCCAAATCGGAAAAGAAGAAGTAAAGCTGTCACTGTTTGCAGATGACATGATCCTATACATAGAGAACCCTAAAGATGCTACCAGGAAACTACTAGAGCTAATCAATGAATTCGGTAAAGTAGTAGGATACAAAATTAATGCACAGAAATCTCTAGCATTCCTATACACTAATGATGAAAAATCTGAAAGTGAAATTAAGAAAACACTCCCATTTACCACTGCAACAAAAAGAATAAAATTCCTAGGAATAAACCTACCTATGGAGACAAAAGACCTGTATGCAGAAAACTATAAGACACTGATGAAACAAATTAAAGATGATACAAATAGATGGAGAGTTATACCATGTTCTTGGATTGGAAGAATCAACATTGTGAAAATGACTCTACTACCCAAAGCAATCTACAGATTCAATGCAATCCCTATCAAACTACCACTGGAATTTTTCACAGAAGTAGAACAAAAATTTCACAATTTGTATGGAAACGCAGAAGACCCCGAATAGCCAAAGCACTCTTGAGGAAGAAAAACGGAGCTGGAGGAATCAGGCTCCCTGACTTCAGACTATACTACAAAGCTATAGTAATCAAGACAGTATGGTACTGGCACAAAAACAGAAATATAGATCAATGGAACAGGATAGAAAGCCCAGAGATAAACCCACGCACATATGGTCACCTTATCTTTGATAAAGGAGGCAAGAATATACAGTGGAGAAAAGACAGCCTCTTCAATAAGTGGTGCTGGGAAAACTGGACAGCTACATGTAAAAAAATTAGAACACTCCCTAACACCATACACAAAAATAAACTCAAAATGGATTAAAGACCTAAATGTAAGGCCAGACACTATCAAACTCTTCGAGGAAA
Source organism: Balaenoptera acutorostrata (assembly GCF_949987535.1). Classification (NCBI taxonomy): domain Eukaryota; kingdom Metazoa; phylum Chordata; class Mammalia; order Artiodactyla; family Balaenopteridae; genus Balaenoptera; species Balaenoptera acutorostrata. The sequence continues at coordinate 9,817,675 of NC_080068.1, forward strand.
ACATAGGCAGAACACTCTATGACATACATCACAGCAAGATTCTTTTTGACCCACCTCCTGAGAAATGGAAATAAAAACAAACAAAAACAAATGGGACCTAATGAAACTTAAAAGCTTTTGCACAGCAAAGGAAACCATAAACAAGATGAAAAGACAACCCTCAGAATCGGAGAAAATATTTGCAAATGAAGCAACTGACAAAGGATTAATCTCTAAAATTTACAAGCAGCTCATGAAGCTCAATAACAACAACAAAAAAAAACAACCCAATCCAAAAATGCGCAGAAGACCTAAATAGACACTTCTCCAACGAAGATATACAGATTGCCAACAAACACATGAAAGAATGCTCAACATCAGTAATCATTAGAGAAATGCAAATCAAAACTACAATGAGATATCATCTCACACCAGTCAGAATGGACATCATCAAAAAATCTACCAACAATAAATGCTGGAGAGGGTGTGGAGAATAGGGAACCCTCTTGCACTGTTGGTGGGAATGTAAATTGATACAGCCACTATGGAGAACAGTTTGGAAGTTCCTTAAAAAACTAAAAATAGAACTACCATACCACCCAGCAATCCCACTACTGGGCATATACCCTGAGAAAACCATAATTCAAAAAGAGTCATGTACCACAATGTTCATTGCAGCTCTATTTACAATAGCCAGGACATGGAAGCAACCTTAAGTGTCCATCAACAGGTGAATGGATAAAGAAGAAGTGGCAGATATATACCATGGAATATTACTCTGCCATAAAAAGAAACGAAATTGAGTTATTTGTAGTGAGGTGGATGGACCTAGAGTCTGTCATACAGAGTGAAGTAAGTCAGAAAGAGAAAAACAAATACCGTATACTAACACATATATATGGAATCTAAGCAAAAAAAAAAAAGGTCGTGAAGAACCTAGGGGCAAGACGGGAATAAAGATACAGACCTACTAGAGAATGGACTTGAGGATATGGGGAGGGGGAAGGGTAAGCTGGGACAAAGTGAGAGAGTGGCATGGACATATATACACTACCAAATGTAAAATAGATAGCCAGTGGGAAGCAGCCGCATAGCACAGGGAGATCAGCTCGGTGCTCTGTGACCACCTAGAGGGGTGGGATAGGGAGGGTGGGAGGGAGGGACACGCAAGAGGCAAGAGATATGGGAACTTATGTATGTATAACTGATTCACTTTGTTATAAAGCAGAAACTAACACACCATTGTAAAGCAATTATACTCCAATAAAGATGTTAAAAAAAAAAAAGTTACAGTGACCAAAAAAATAAATAAATAAATAAAAAATAAAACCTGCATTTTTTATCATTGTTAACCATGTATAAGTTTGCCTCACTTAATGGACTAGGAGACCCTTAAAGATTAGAGACGGTGCCTTAGTTCTCTTTGACTTCTCAGGGCCCAGTGCAAAATGTGCAGTACAAAGAATGTGCCCAATAAGAATCTGTTGACTTTGAATTACTAAAATAAATTCAGTTAAGACCACAGCAGTCCAGATATACTCTGGTGATTTACATGTTACTAGAAATGATCTGCAGGGACTTCCCTGGTGGCGCAGTGTATAAGACTCTGAGCTCCCAATGCAGCGGGCCCGGGTTCGATCCCTGGTCAGGGAACTAGATCCCAGATGCATGCTGCGACTAAGAGTTTGCATGCCACAACTAAGGAGCCCATGTGCTGCAACTAAGGAGCTGGTGAGCCACAACTAAGGAGCCCGCCTGCCGCTACTAAGACCTGGTGTAATCAAATAAGTCAATATTAAAAAAAAAAAACTGGTATCAAAAATACTTCCAAGTTAATAATAAAAAATAACTCCTTAAATTTGTGTAAAAAAAAAAAGATCTGCAAACATGATAATAAATTTCTTTACCATTACTTACCTTCCCTTACCAACTGCTCATACTATAAATGGAGTTTAGAAAAAAATTTTAAATTGAAATTTGCATTCCAGTGAAATGCCAAAATTTTAAGAGAGCAATTGTATTGAGTGGCAGACTTTGGTGAATAGGTAAATTGTTTTTTAATAATCAAAATAATTGAAGAAATCTCAGAGACTTTCATTTTCAATTATAGGAATAAAGGGAGATTGAAATTAAACACTAGAAAATATGTTTAATAGTTATTCAACATATATGAAATAGTTTATCTAAGATGACCCTGGAATATTTATCATGTGAGCTAGTGGTGGTTAAGAATAGATTAGAAAACTATCTGTAGAAATGGAATTAGATATTTTTTCTAACCCAGCCTGGGACCCTGGGGACTTTTTCAAACCTACGTTCCTATTCATCTTTGTTACGAAGGCCAGGGAGCGTAAATACCTCAGAAAATAGTAGCTCTGTAGGTGAACTGTGTGGTGAGACTTACCACTATGCTTTTCACAAGGTGGTTTTAAACTTTCCTTTCCTCATGTGGGACTTATTGGAGAAAACCTTGAAGAGTCAGCAGCACATTTATATTTGGTAATTTTTCAAATTATACTGTACATGATATGGTTATGAATCTTGTAGCTAAGAATCCTAATTTCATTTCAGCTTCACTAGTCAGTTAAAAATTCTGAAACTTTTTCCAAGTAGCAGAGAGTGGGACACTATGGGGAACAAACAGGTGTTCAGGAAGTAACTAGAATGCCCTTCGTGAAGTACAAACACAGGATAATTATGGCTGCTTTCTGTTGCTGGCTTGACTTCAGAAATGAAGAAAGTCATAGTTGATTGCCAGAGTTAACAGATTAGCTATCTTGAAAGACAATGGGTACAGTTAATATTGTTGAATATTGATTCATTATTAATATCATTGGAAGTCTGAATCTTAGGAGGTCTACTGTTGTAATGTGACTAAAATATGAAGTGTCATTTGGCAAACATCACAAGACACGATTTCTGCTACAAGGGCAGAGAGTTGCACAGAGATGTTATGAGCCTCATAAAACAATGAACGTCTCCTACATAAATACGCAGCACATTACTGATAGAAATGCAACATCAGGGCCAGAGCCCCCGTGGGGAGACGGCACAGAGATTAAGTGGGGATGATGAGAGGGCACAGCTGCCTGGAACTCTGTGGCATTTTCAAGGGTGGCCAGTGCAAAATAGCCAAGGAACACTTTCCAAGGACCACAAGAAACAGAATTAACACATAAAATTCTACCGTTTTAGAATCAGACCTCAAAGTCAGAGAGGTTTAAGTCAGCTAAGAGGACGAGAGTAGAATTTAAATTCAAATTGAGCACGTGTAATAATATTACAAGAATAACGACTATGGCAGGAGCAGCTAAGTATATACCTACCAGGTACTGTCATGGATGCAAAAAAACCACATAAGATGCAGTCCCTCTAGTTCAGGAAGTCACAATCAGGTTGAAGAGAGAAGTATAAAGACATGAAAGGGCGACGTATATCAAGGTAGAAGACAGGCAGGAAATAATTGTAAAATAATCAGAAGACACATGTTAATCTCAGCCTGCCAACTATGCAATCTTAGATAATTCACCTAACTCAATAAATATCTGTGAAATGAATAACCTTTTCAGAATCATAGTTTCTTCATCCAAGATTACTTTTCAGATCTGAAAATCCTTTCACAGGGTCACCTGACAAAACTGTGATGTAGACAAAAATGTTACACGTAGGGTTATTTAATTTTTTCTAGCATTACTGAGATATAATTGACAAATACAAATTGCATATATTTAAGGTATAAAATGTGATGATTTGATATGTGTATACATTGTAAAATGATTACCACAATCAGGCAAATCAACACATCCGTCACCTCACAGCTACAATTTTGTTTTTCTGGTAAGACCAATTAAGGCTGACGGTCTTAGCAAATTTCAAGTATACAACACAGTATTGTTTATTATAGTCATCATGCAAAACATTAGATCCCCAGAACTTACTCATCTTGTAACTGAGTATTTTTAACCCTTTGACCAACATCTCTCCTTTTCCCCAACACCTCAAGTCCCTGGCAACCACTGTTCTACTCTGCTTTTATGAGTTCAACCTTTTTAGATTCCACATATAAGTGAGATCATACAGTATTTGTCTTGCTCTGTCTTATTTCACTTATTTCACTTAGCGTAACGTCTGTCAGGTTCATCCAAGTTGTCGCAAGTGGCAGAATTTCCCTTGTGTGTGTGTGTGCATGTGTGTATAAATATACCATATATATATATATACACACACACACACACACAAGAAATATACAAGCAATGTATATATACACACACACAATGGCATATTATTTATACCATGTTGACTTTATCTATTCATCCCCTGACACTTAGGTGGTTACATATATTGGCTATTATAAATAATGCTACGATGAACATGGGAGTGCAGATATCTCTTGGAGATACCAATTTCATTTCCTTCAGATACATACCCAGAAGTGGGATTGCTAGATTACATGTTGATTCTATTTTTAATTTTTTTGAGGAAGCACCACACTCTTTTCCATGTGGCTATACCAACTTACATACCTACGAACAACACACAAGGGTTCCCTTTCCTCCACATCCTCGTCAATGCTTGCTATCTCTTGTCTTCTTGATGGCAGTCATCCTAACAGGTGTGAGGCAATAGCTCATTGTGGTTCTATTTTACACTTCCTTGATGATTAGTGATGCGGAGCACTTTTTCATATACCTGCTGACCATTCCTATGTCTTCTTTGAAAAAATGTCTATTCAAGTCCTTTGCCCAGTTTAATTGGGTTAACTGGATTTTTTTTTTGCTATTGAGTTATATGAGTTCCTTATATATTTTGGATATTAACCCTTTCTCAGGTATATAGATTGAAATATTGATATTTTCTGCCATTCCATATTTGCCTTTTCATTTTGTTGGTGGTTTCCTTGACTGTGCAGAAGTTTTTTTAGTTTGATGTAGTCCCACCTGTTGATTTTTGTTTTTGTTGCCTGTGCTTTTAGAGTTGTATCAGAAAAATCACTGCCAAAACCAGCATCAAGGAGCTTTTCCCCAATGTTTTCTTCTAGCAGTTCTACAGTTTCAGGTTTTACATTTAGGTGTTTTATCCATTTTGAGCTAATTTTCAAGTGTGGTGTAAGATACGGGTCCAGTTTCATTCTTTTGCATGTAGATATCCAGTTTTCCCAACACCATTTATTGAAGAGCCTATCCTTTCTCCACTGTGTATTCTTAGCACCCTTTTCAAAGATTAGTTGACTGTATATGCTTAGGTTTATTTCTAGGTTGTCTATTCTGCTCCATTGGTATGTCTCTGTTTTCATACCAATAGCATACCGTTTTGATTACTATTCTTTTGTAACATAGTTTGAAATCAGGAATACGATGCCTCCAGCTTTGTTTTCTTTCTCAAGATTGCTTTCGCTATTTGGGGTCTTTTGTGGTTCCGTATAAAATTCAGGATTTTTTTTTTTAATCTGTGAAAAATGCCATTGGAATTTCGATAGGAATTACACTGAATCTGTGGATCTCTTTGGGTAGTATTTTTTTAAATTATTAATTAATTAATTAATTTTGGGGCCTGCACTGGGTTTTCGTTGCCGTGCGCGGGCTTTCTCTAGTTGCAGTGAGCGGGAGCTACTCTTCATTGTGGTGCGTGGGCTTCTCATTGCGGTGGCTTCTCTTGTTGCGGAGCACAGGCTCCAGACGCGCAGGCTCAGTAATCGTGGCTCACGGGCTTAGTTGCTCCATGGCATGTGGGATCTTCCCAGACCAGGGCTCGAACCCGTGTCCCCTGCATTGGCAGGCGGATTCTTAACCACTGCACCACCAGGGAAGTCCCTTGATGAGCTTTTAAAACATGATTTAAAAAAATACTTTTCAGGAAATGTGTCTATCTCCATTTATTTGGTTTGGCTATTGGAGCTTTACTAGCTTCCTTTTGTGGTGTCACGTTTGCCTGATTCTTTGTGATATGTGTAGCCTTGTACTGGTATCTGCACATTTGAAGGCGCAAACACTTCTTCTGGTCTTTACAGACTGGCTTTGGCAGGAAAAGACATTCTTCTTTTAGGTCCCTGAGCTGATGGAATTGCCTCTGGGATCCCAGTTAAGCAGGATTAAAGCCATGTCATAGGGCTGCTGCTGGGTCTGCGGTTGGTGGACTTAGGCAGGTGTGGATCCTATCTGCTCCCTGGGATGATGCAACTGCCTCCAGGACCTTGGTTAGTAGAGCCGGCACTGGGACAAGGGTCTGCCTCAGGGTCCTCAGACAGTGGCCTGTTCCCAGATGTATGGCTCCTGCCAGGTCTATGGGAGGGTTCCTGCCCGGTCCTGGGTGGGCAGGACTGCCCCTGGCCATTGCTGAGAAAGGCTGGAACTGAGTCACGGGACTGCTTCGGGGTCCACGACCAAGCCTGAGGTCTGGATCCCTGCCTCTGGGTATATGGATGGATGAGCCTCTTGCCAGGTTCCTAGGTGGGCAGGACTGCCCCTGGCCCATGGCTGAGCGGGGCTGGTGCTAGCTAGGTCATAGTGCTGCTTCAGAATGCACAGTCGGACCAAGCTCAACAGTCTGCCTCTGGGGGCTTGGAGAAGCATGTCTGCTGCCAGGTCCCTGGGTGGGCAGGACTCGTCTTGGAGCACAGCTGGTGGGAGCCGGGGCGAGTCGCGGTGCTACTTCAGAATCCTCCGTCAGACCGAGGTTGGCAGGCCTGCCTTTGGGGAAATGGACAAGTGTCTCTCTTGCCGGATGCCTGGGTGGGAGGGATTATTTCCAGATTAAGGCTGAGAGTGGCTAGAGCCAGGTCACAGGCTGCTTCAGGTCTACAGTTGGGACTGAGGTCATGGACCTGTTACCCAAGGCGTGGGTGGGTGTGTTTCCTCCCTGGTCCCTTGTGTGGTACTGGTGGTGGAACCAAGGCCAAAGGGGGCCACAGCTGAGTCCACAGGGGAATGGGCCTTTTCCCAGGCCTGTAGCCACCATCATGAAACCATGGTTTGTGAGCCTGCCACCTGGTTGAGGGTAGGTTTTCTCAAAATGACCTTCCTTAGTCTTGGGCTATGCTGGAGTTTTGCAACCTCTTACTTGGATCCCAAAGCTCCTACAAAGGCACTTTTGTCTATGGATGGCTGCCAAGTTATTGTTGCTGTGGGGGGAATATGGGTGGGGGACCTCCTATTCTGTCATCTTGCTGTAAAATTTTTTAAGCAAATATCAAGACAAAGTCTGACACATGATTTAATCTTGAAGAGGATACATGTGAAACCAAGATAGTCATGGAAAGTATGGGTTATATGGTGGCTGTAAGTATGAGAAAAAGGCAGCCGTAGAGGAGGGAGAAGGGGCTGGAAAGACAGGTAGAGAACAGAGAAAGGATTTTCTTGTAGGCTGGGCACATGTAAGCCACTAAATAGTTCTGAGAAGGAGTATGATCTGCATTTGCATTTGCAGAGGTGGTAAGGAGTAGGGTAGTAATGAGGCAAATATAGACAGTGAGACTGTCAAAGAGCATTCTGGGATTGGCTGGCTATGGATGGGGTAGGGGGCAAGGGAAGGGTCTGTGGTATCTTATGGATAAGGTTGACACATCTGCTGCTTAAGAGTGACATACAATGCAGGATTCTGAATGGGAGATATAGATCCAGAAGTCACTGTATAGAGTTAGGAGTTGAAAACAGAGGCATAGGACCAACTTGTATGAAGAAAATAAATCCAGTAGGTTAGAGGAGTGCAGAAGATGTAGTAATTGTCTAACCACAAGGTGATGGAGGCCTAAATTACAGTTGAGATCATGGGGGAGAAAATGGGGAAAAGTATGTCAGAGATACTGAAAAGGAAATACTGACAAGATTTGGTGACTTATTATATAAAAGGTTTGAGTCTAGTGGTTGAGAGAATGCAACACATAGCAAAGTTGGAGGGAAAGATGAGAACATGAGTTCTGTTTGGGCACAGTGAGTTTATGGTAAAGGCTGAAGTAGAGATGGCTGCAGGCCCTGGAAACTTAGAACTGAGTTCAGGTCCAAGATACTGATTTGAATATTATCATTCTGTGACTAGATTAGCTGTGGAAGAGACAACAGACAGAGGAGGGAGTAGGCAATCAAGGAAGGAGAGTTGGAGACCACTGAATACCAAGGTGGGAAGGAAAGGGAAGGAACGACACAGTAGGAGGAAATGATACAGGAAACTGGAAAATTTCAGGAGCACGTGAAGCGTCACAATACATTCAGTATCATGAAAATTGTTTCCTAAAAGGTGGAAAAGTATGCAAACTATACCCCTGTGTAAATACACTGAAAGAAGTCTGGAAGAATATATAATTAAACCCATAATAACAGTTATCTCCTGGAAGAGAGGGGAGGGAATTTGAATTGTAGAGCAAGAGAGGCAAGGGGAACTTTAGTCTTATCAGTGGTATTTGAAATTTTTCTAAGAAGAATGTATTCCTCATGTAATTCAAAAGTATTGAAAAATGGAACAAATAGACAAAACTTTCAGAATACAACAATGCTTTCAGGCAGAATATGCTATCCCAGGGAACGATTTGTTTTTAATACACATTGAAAAGAGATTTTTTGTAGTTTCCCTCATTTACCTATCAAATTAAGAACACCTCTGTAACATAAGCAAATATATTTTAATTCTATATTCTTCATAGTATTTTAGGTAAATGATTGGCATAGTGGTAGCTATTTATTTATTCCTATTACAGAAAATGAAAGCATTTTAATCACTCTTATTTGCTTCATCTCTTTATGTAAGAGCCAAGTACAAAACTTATTTTCATTGTCAATGTGTCTATAGGACACTCACAGGAAAGGAGACCATGAACCTCTGTTGACAGAAGTATAGTGGGTAACTTTTCTGCTTTATGAACAATGGACCTATGATTTTCTTTGTGGAACTCCCAAGATGTTGGAGCTTTTCCTTTCTGTTTCTATGTCTCCCTGAAATACTGATCACTTCAATAACTTTTGATTATAGCACAGTAAACCACAACCTGGAATCATTCCAGGGATGAAAAAGCAAAGAGCTTTTCCCCTCTCTACCTTTCTCTCCTTATGAATTGCATTTCAAGAGGACCTGACCTTTATTCCTGCCACCATGCTGTCATAGTCAACGAAAAGTACAAAGGAACAAATGCTCTTAAAATGTAGCAAACACGATTCTCTGCAGAGAGCATTTACTTATAACAATAGTGGTATCTCAGCAATTTGCACTCAAGTGACTTTCTTGGTAAAGCATATCCACTTCTCCTTACTCCAACTTTTTTTGTATTTGTATTTTTTTAAACAGTGTTATTGAGGTGTATTTTACATATCATAAAATCCACATTTTCAGGTACACAGTTCAGTGATTGTTAGTAACTTTACCGAGTGGTGCAACTATCACGATAAATCAGTTTAGAATATTTTCATTCCCCTAAATAAGGTCCCTCCAGGCATGTACAGTTAATCTCCTGAACATATACAGTCCCTTCCTGGCTCCCCACCCCCTGACAATCACAACTCTACTTTCTGTTTCTATAAATTTGCCTTTTCTGGACATTTCATATAAATGGAATCATACAACATACAGCTTTTCTTGAGTCTTCACTCTGATTTTATAGAACAAAACTAGAAATTTTCCTTTGGCCTTTAAGAAAATCACACATTTAAGGAAATGCATAACCTTTCAAATAAAACATTACAATAAATATTGTTTAACATCTAAAAGACTAAAAATATTAATCCTCTTCTTTAAGTTCTAAAATTAAATTCTGAAAGTAATAATATAGTGCCAGTAACATGAAAAAATAATCATTTATCTATTTCACATGTTGAAATAGATAGTAATATAGCTATCCTTGAAGCTTCAAATTATTGTAACATCTTAAACTTTACATACAGATCTTTTCCTTTTACTTTTTTAGGATGGATGTGTAACTTTCCCTTCCAGGAAAATTTTTAAGTGGCCTGTTTACTAACCAAGTTAACACCTATAGTTTAGTTCTTGTGTAAATGACAAAACAAATATTTTCCTCAATATTTTTAAAAGAAGCAAGGTAAGATTATCATGTGTAGGGAGAGGGACTGGAATATTCCAGCCTTGCCTAAGGGAGGCATCTGTCCAACAACATCCTCACTTCTGTGCGTGCCTCTAACCCACCAAACTTGTGCACTGTTCTTACACGGCGGAGGAGGACAGGCCTTTACTCTTCTAAAGTCAGCATGTCAGATTAGGAGTTATGCCTTTCAGTCTACTGTGAGTTTTGCTAATGCCAACAGCTGGATTACAAAAAAGAACTCTTGACAATATTTTAGAAATTGCTGATGTCAGATTTAGATGATATAAATGGATTAGCTAAATGCCTTTATTGAATGAAGTGAACCTGTCACTAAGCACTTCTGTCCTTGCCTGCGAATCCAGTATAAAATAGCTCCACTGAGCTCTAACAAAATCAAGAGATAGTTATTCCCAAGCTTTTCTCATGAAGCCATTTTAATTATGAGAGAAAGATTCTATGAAGACTAGAAAAATGATTGTTTATATGATTACATCCTCAATGCCAATTTTAGACAATTACAGAAATACAGAAAAAAGTTATTCATATAAATAATGTTCCAAGATAGAAGTCAGCCAGTAAGCAATACATGATATTGAGCTCCTCTTTGAATGCTCATTTTAAAATGTGTTACCGCTTTATGCTTTTATTTCTACTGCCACTATCTGAAGAGCAGAAAAACAATCAACACTTGCTGATAAAAATTCATATTTCTATTACATCTCAAGAAGCAATGGGACTATGTTTAAGATTTGAAACTAAGAAGAAAAAAGATCAAAGTCAGCCAACCTGGGAAAAAATACTGAACAAGGTCTAAACTCTAATAATTCCAAGTTATCAAGAACACACTGTTAGCCAAAATCACTTCTCAAAGCCCTAGAAATCAAACCTGTTGTTGAAAAATCATAGGACACTTCATCATTCTGTACATTTCAATACCAAAGGTTCTTTCTTGGTTTTATCTTTGTTGTTAACTGATATGGTAGCTCCACTGAAAATCAAACTGTTATGTATAAATGTGTTGCAATGATTTTATTAATAAGTGCAAAGAGAATTGCTTTATTTTTTGTTTTGTAAAGTAAATCAAACTTACCAGATCATAGGTCAAACAAGAATAGATTTTGCTGAATTGCTTTTTTTTTCTTTTAATAGGAGCAACTAAAAAATAAATCAATACTATGAAAAGCTCAGATGAATGCTTCTTGACAATTCCTTGGAAAAGTGTTGGTAAGCCAAAGTAAATACTGTATTTAGAGAACAAGGGCATAGCAAAATACTTAATACAACACTGCCAACCTCTGTGGTTAAGACTGAGGCAACCAATAAACTGTTAAAGAGAAAAATGGAAACTTCCCTAAAAAAAGATTTAGAGAAAGTTGAGTGTGTGTACCAAACACAGGCACACTTCTTTTTTTCTAGCTCAAATTTATGAACTAACCAATAACTTGTTTTAGAAAGCAACCACAAATGAAAACATCTTCGTAAGTTCATTTTTGAAATAAAAATTGGCACAATACCTATTCTGCTACTTCAAGACATATAAAGGATTTAAAAGTTATTTTTAGTTAAATTCATTTTAATGATCTCTATTTGTCTTTTGATAATTAGTCACACAATCTATTAAGAGGTATATAAAAATAAAAAAGTAAAAATCTCTGCACAGACACTCCAGATTTACGGATAGAGACAAGAGACTGAATGAGCTTCTGCACGATGGTGGGTAGCAAGGTTTGACAGGGACGTGTCGTCCTATCTAAATCTTTACGGTTGCCCAGCGGGAAGAAGTTAGTTCTTTAAGACCGTACTTAAAAAAAAAATTGGAAGGTACAGAAGAAATTAAAAAATACTAATATGCATTTGTTTTAACTGGAGATCTGCCAACCAGAGGGACAAACGGAGGCCAGAGCAATGTTAGCTGTGCCTTCTCTCCATAATCTCACTTCTTGATTTGTGTCTCAGAAACACACAGGAATTTATAAAATGCAAGTCTGTTTCTATCATTTTCCTGCTCATATTCCTGTAATCACCCTCTGCCAGTTTTAAGAGAAAAATCCAAGCTCCTTAATATGGGGTACAGTTGCTCACACTCTGACCTATTCATCTTCGTCTCTGACCCCACCTGTAGCCCCTCTGCCAGTCTCAGTTCCAAAATCCAGATGCCCTGTCTCCCCGCCGCACTCGCAGCTCTCCTCCAACCTGCCCTCACTGCCCTATCTGTCCTTGCACGTGTGCTTTTTTCTTCCAGAAGCACCCTTCTCTCGGTTTCCCTGCCCAGTACCTCCACGAATCCCACTAGCCCTAGTTCAAAAATCACCCTCTTTCTGAAACTTCTGAACTCCAGGTCCCCACCTGGTCTGTGCCCTTCCTCTGCTCTCACATGGCAACCTGCGGACGGTTTTCAAAGCGCCTTAAGAGAGGCACTCGAATCTTAGGTATGACTTTATCACCAGCCCATTTCACAGTGCCTGGTACGCAACAGGCACTTAGCGAAATGTCTATTTAATGATAATTATGGAATTTTTACTCACTTATCCTCTGTCTCCCCAAGTGCAAGGCATATGTCTCTCATTCTCTGAATCCCCAGCACCCAGCAAGTAAATGCCACACAACTAGATCTCAGTGAAAATTAATAACTGTTGAAGGAACCAACACCGTACCAGCCTCCAAGCTCTCCTCTTCCAATCAAGCCTGCAATGCTGATGGAAGATTCCTTTTCCAACATACCAACTTACCATGGCTCCCATCACCTAACCCTACCCAGCTGGAACTTTCCCTGGTTTCCTGTTACCTGTAGCAGGAAGCTAAGCTTCCCTACCTCAGTTCTTTTGCATAGAAATGCTCTTGCCTTGATGTCCACAGGATCTCTTCTCTCCCGCCTTCTTGTCTCAAGTCAGGCTTCCCCTGCCTAAGCAAACTAAAATGGTCTTTGGGTCAGTCTATTACGTTAACCTACTTGTTTCTTAACTCCCCCATTTATTAATGAGCTGAAATGGTCTTCACAGGCTTTTTGTTTGTTTTTTTTCCTATGTGTCTTGCTATTGCCTCCCTCACTAGAACATAAGGTCCATGAACTCCAGGGTCTGGCTGGCTTTGTTCACTGCTGCATCCTCTGTCCTAAAGCACTTCCTGGAAGCAGAGGTCAAGTGCTGAACATCTGTTCAGTGAGGGGCAAGCCTGAACAAGAAATAACTGCAGGCTGGCATTCGAGGTCCTCAATGGCTTGGCCTTACCCCACCTTCCCAGCCTTTTTCCCCACTGATTCCTCACATGACTTCTGTTTGGTATGTCCCAGATACACTGTACCTACTCTTGCCTCCTAACTGGGCCCATCTACAAGAGCCTTGACTTCTTTTTCTTCATATTTAAAGTATCTTCATTTTAAAAATCCAGCCCGAACTCCATCTTTTCTATAAGGCAATCCAAAGTGGCAAGCTCTTTAACTGTATTATTTATATAATGTCTTAAAAATCTTTCCATTCTTTAGAGCTGTCTGTCTCATACTTGTAATGACATTTTTTAAATTATAGAAATAGGTTGTCAGTTATAATAAAAGATGAAAAACCTTTAAAAGGAAAAATTCTATATGTGAGGAGTAAATAAGATTCAGACCCCATTTTACCTACGTTAAGAAAATTGTATGCCTTTTTCCTCAAGTGTACCAAAGAAGTTTGCTTTCAGGTTTAACGCGCAACCTAAAGGTTAAAGGGCAACATTCAAAATTTGTGAGCGAGAGTTGGTTCTAGTAACAACTGTGATGTCCACTTTAATTGCAAATAATATTGACCACTGAACATACTATGAAAAGGCATCTAAAAAATAACTCTTCCAGCTTTTAATGTGAGCCTAGCACAGTCCGACTGACTAAATAATTTGTTTTAATCCATAAAATAAAAAATAACAAACCAGGAATGCTTGTGTGATAAGAATGCTTCTGTGATAAGAATTACTAGTCAGAAATTTTTCAAAAGTTACAGTAAGTTTTAAATAGTTTTACTGATCTGTATCCCAATGACCCCGGTGATGGATACGTGCAAACATACCTGCATATGCGGGCCTGTATATCAGCACAGATGATGCAATACATGATGTGTAAACAAAGGCAACATGCTAACCTGGATGGCAATTTGGCAGCATTAGCATCCTCTGCTGAATTCATGTCATCCCAGCAGGAATTTCTCTGACTTAGCTGCAGGCTGACCTGAGGAACGCCATCAGACAGCTCTGGTTGCGGTACCCTGTGGGCCTGAATAGATCCCTCACTCCTAGATTTTGGGATCTAAAAAATAAAATAAAATAAAGAAGAGAAGAATTTTTAAAAGTCTTTCCAATTAAGTTATTGAAGATAATTTATTCGAATTTATTAATAATCTAATGTATTAATCACACTCCAGAAAAATATCAACCGAGGTATAAAATTGAAAATGCATATAAAAATTCTTATATAGCAAAGGGCACAGTGAAGGGGAGATACCAATATTCCTGAGGGGAACTTTCAAACCATTATGGCCCATACCCCTCTCCTGGATTCTCATGCAAATCTTCCCCAGGCCTAACCTCTCCTTAGAATAATTATTCTATGTAATGAGAGATTATGAGAGTATATCAGACTGCAACCTAGAAGGAGAGAAGAAATAGTCAGAAAGAGGCAGAAAAAAAAAAAAAGGCTGAGAACCACTGAAATAGAGAATGCCAACGTGAGAAAGGTGTCCGGAAATATTTACTACCAGCAAGCAAAATACACACCAGTTGGCAAGTTTCTATTGTAATCCTCTGTTGTAGGGCAACGTATGGTGTAATAAATTTTGAATTAAGGAAATAAATAGGAAAAACACAACTTTTTTACTTTTCTTCTATGTCTGGAATCATGGGCAACCCAAGTGCCGAATGAATACTGGGTGTATTGACTTTTCATATCTGAGGTCTCTCCGACCCCAGAAATACCTTCATGCTCTCTTATTTTAGGTCAGAAAAAATGAGAATACAACCAATATTCTTTTCCTAAAAATGTGTAAAAATCATGTCAGAATTTCAGGAAAGTTTCAAACCCTTGGATCAAAAGTATTCATTACACTGGAAGCTTTTTCTCATCTCTAGGACTTTTCTCTTGCTTGTCCTTTCATCTACAATGTCATGTGTTGATCACTGGCCAATCACCAACCAAACCAAATCCTAAACTCCTTTGAGGTTGAGATAAGAATCCACTGCCCACAGAGCAATCTGGGCAAACTACCCTCAGGTCTAAATAACCTTTCCCAACTCTGAATTCCTGTAACTCACCACCACACAATCTACACTTGATTGCATGTCATCTGATACCGTAATCTTAGTTATCTCAAGTTTCTAGGTCACGTGGCCTCAACCAGATCGCTCCTCCTACCTCGCCCTTCTCTTCTCCTTCTTTATATTATTTGTAACATTTTTACCAAGAAGTCAAGCAAAGTTTTGAACCCATTAATAAATACTTATTGTCAGACAAACACTCTTCAACTACAAGATATTCCCAAGACACTGACTGACCAAGAGGCTAGGATAATGGACAATTAAAAAGAGTAACACGGACAATTATGGACATAAATATTTAATAAATTCATACCACTATGAGGATTACATGAAAATAATTTAGCAAAGAGTTACATTTAACACAAAACAAACAGTAAATAAAAGCTAGCTTTTATTAATATTGTTGTTATGTAAAATTTGCCCAAATCTGATGACTGCCAATTAATTGTTCAGTTGCATTTCTCTGTAGAGCATTTGTAAGCTCATGAAAATCAAAGGGAAAATTTTTTAAAATTATGAAATAACTATAGCTCATAGCTATATTTGCCAAGAATACTTCTAAAAGAAATACTCAGATAAACAGCAACACAACATGAAAAGTGTAAGCATATGCTATTACATATTTCATAAAATAGACATGAAAAATCAATAAAAACCACTGAAAAAGCAGTACGATTTCCAATTAGTTAGCTAAAAAAAATCTCACATCCACACTGATATTTGTTTTAATATTGAGAGAAAACTAAGAACAGTTGTTTGGCAATATTTCATGGTGTTAAAATAATGACATGACATTTTAGGTTCAGTGATAATTTGCGTTCTAAATCTGATTCAACAATTTATATAAAAAAATATTCTAAGGTAAAAAAAGGTAATATGCAGCTTATTCCATCTTGCCAGTTTATATTAAAATAGACTCCATAACGCCATAATAGAATTCACATACCAGCAACTACATCAGCTACATTTATCTAAGTGTATTTCCCAATGATTTAATTTCTATAGAAATAACAGACATGATTGTCATTAACCATTAACTTTAAAATATAAACTCATTATTTACACCAAAGGAGTGCAAAGAATTGAGCTTGTGCACAGAACACGAAAATACTGCATGAAGTTTATGAGAACAAAATTGTTAGAAAAGAAGTGGCTCAATAAGTCTAAGATGACTAGAACTGTGGAATATATACACATTTTTAAAAGGAATGCACAATTTTTAAAGGTGATTAATGATATCTTCTTGACGATGTACCTTGAAGACTATACGTTTTCACTATAGAGATGACGACTACAGGAAAAATTAATAGAGTGATAAAGTTTTAAAACCTGCCGTTTTACTGATGTAATTAATTTTAGTACAAATGTATTAACTTTGAGAAAAAGGAAGAGATCACTTTCTTTAGCTGGAATTGAGCTTTTTAGGGACACAGAGTTTAAGCCTTGGCGTTATAACGTTGGTAGAGGAGTGGTTTTATTTCTGCGCTTCCAGGTGTCTATTTCGGATTGCATAGAGTTCAGGGGTGGACTTTGAGATGGTGTTCAAGGCCCCTTTCATCACAGAACTCTCTGAGGAATATGACACCAGTTGGCCAAAGCCAAGGGTACAAAGAGACATGTTATTACACTGTGGCCTTAGAGAGCAGGGGTTCTCACCCAGAGCCAGTTTTGTCTAGAGACATTTTCGGTTGCCATGAACAGGGGTGAGGGTATGTGATATTAGAATCTAGTGGGTAGAGGCCAGAGATGTGACTAAACATTCTATAATGCATAGGACAGCCTGCCCTGAAAGAGAGTTATCTGGTCCATCTGTCAGTACAGCTGACGCTGAGAAACCTTGCTTTAAAGGGAATGGGGAGGAGAAATCTGTACGGAGGCAGCTCCTCTCTCTATATACACTTTTCTTCTGGTTGCATCCTCCCTTTTCGTCATTGGCATGTAAATGTATAACAGGCCAACATCACCTCTGAGTTTAGCAGGAATGGGCCAAGAAGGCCCAGCAGGCCTGCCTTGTCTACACAAGAGTTGCTAGTGACTCCATGAGGTTCAGCCAAGCTCTGTGGGGCAAGAATTTACTGTAATAAAAATAAAAACCTTACTGTAACAAATGGAGTGCATGTCCTTAGAGAGGCCCATCTGCAGCCTCATAACGTGTGGCCACGGTAGGAAAACGGCCAAGGGTTTGGGATACGGACTGGGGTAGGCAGCTTTCTCTTTCTGCTGGAGATATGCAGGAGTTCACACCACACTTTGCTCCTTTATTTTAGTGATCTTCATGACAACTTTTGCACTTGAAGGTGAAAACTATAAAAGCCCCCCAACCATCTGTGGAAAAACATTTTGCTAAGAATTCTGCCATTGGCTGTTTGAGATAAGGATCTATGCACATGCTGTGTGATTTATGTGTACAACTCAAATACTAGCAATCCTAGGAATCTTAAAGCACATTCCGTGCATGTATTTGCAGGTATGGAAGAGTCTAAGAAGTAATTTGAGATACTTCAGTATTTGAGATGCCAGAGGAAGAGAAACAAAAGAATAATCTTTGAAAATGTAAAATTAGGAAATATCCTCTTAGATACTGTTGCTGTTACTGTTAGGAACAAACATTTAGTGAGTGAGCATCTACTCTGTGCTAGCACGGTTCCAAGAGATTGACATAAATTAACCCATTTAATTCTTACAACAACCTGAAGAGGCAGGGACTACTATTATTAGCATTTCACAGCTGAGGAAACGGAGGCATAGCTCGAGTTGTCTGTCCAGTGAGGAAGTGGCAGAGACACAGTTACACCCCAGGGAGCCAGACCACAGGACCTGTGATTACCACTACTCTCTATAGTTGGTCATATGTTAAACGTTAGAATTGCAAGAAGAAAAGGCACTTTTGGATAAAAGTCACATTATATCCCATAATGCAACCCATTTTCTTCTTTTTGGGGGGGGCATTAGTAATTAAAACTTTCTTTAAATTTATCTCCCTGGCATCCACTGAACCATTCTAGCAATATAATTTTAGGGGGAAGAAATTGGGTATGAGGAAACTATATGGGAAATGTGTTCATTGTATTTTTATTTATAATAGGCCCAAAATGTAACTATTCTAAATAGCCAAATTACTATAAGGTAATTACGGTACATGTATATGATGAAAGAATATTCAGCCATTAAAATATCTACAAAGTTTTTAACAGGACTGTGAAATAATTTTATGATATATAATATAGAATGAGTTCAGTTAGCAAATATAAATGTACAGACATAGTTATACACACACACACATATATATATATGTATATATCTCCAATAATGCTTGGAACATCACCATACTTGAAATATACGTGAAACAAACTCATGGTTACCAAAGGGGAAAGGTAGGGATAAACTAGGACTTTGGGGTTAACATACACACACTACTATATATAAAATAGATAACCAAAAAAGACCTGCTGTATGAAACAGGGAACTCAATATTTTGTAATAACCTATAAGGGAAAAGAATCTGAAAGAGAATATATATACATTATATATATGTTTATATCTGAATCACTTTGCTGTACACCTGAAACTAACACAACATTGTAAATCAACTGTACTTCAATTTAAAAAAACTAAAAATAAATCAAAAATAAAACATACATGAATAAATTTCAAAGGCCAAAAATCAAATTCTGCCACAGTCAACACTATAAAGGTTTTAACAAGGTCTCATCTTTAAAAACTGAACAAAGAATCCAGCACTTGAAAAACATGCTTGTGATACCAGACTCTGATTTACCCTGATACAATGATCTGACTAAAATGAAAGACATAAGAAAGTAAGACATAAAGAAAATAACGTGTGCCTTAATACCTTAATATTTATCCATATAAATCTGTCACTGCGAGGGCACAACCGTGCCCTCTGTCCCGTGGGCAAGTGTTGGGTAGGAGCTGTTTGCCCTGCAGGACTGAAACAGAAGAATGGCGGGTGAGTCAGAAGCAGGAGGGACTCAGTTTACTGATGGGGACCAATGTCTCTGAAATTCGTAGCTCCCTTTCCTTTGTGTAGGTGAATGTTTCCTGATTATTATAAGATTCTTCCTGGAAAAGTGATGTGCATGTGAATCAACTGCAGGAAAATTTATAACAGTAATTTAGCATACTATTATGAAATAGTATTGTTAATACATAATTTTTTAAAGTTTAAGCAAAACAAACTTTAATGTTTTGGTCTTAGGAGTCACCCTAACCACCGGCCAGGTGCTATGCTTGCATTTTGAAATGACAAAAACTGTAAGTCTGTTCTTTTCATCATCAGGTACTTTGGGAGAAGATTAGAACAGGGCAGAAAATTATATTCAAGGCTCAACGATGAAGGAAAATTGTGATAGCAGGATGAAAGCAGAAAAGTTAATGTTTAACATTTAGACTTTCTAAATAAAGTTCACTAGACCTCCTCAATATCCTTGACCTTTTCTGTCTTCCATTTGTCACTTGTATGGAAGAGGACAAAGCCTCTTGCTTTTTCTTCATGTTCATTAAACTCAGCATCTTCATAAAAAGAAACGGTGAGATAACTAAGTACCAGAAAACAGATGTTTAGCTCTGATTTTTTTATTTTTAAAGAAGACAGGCATTCCTAGCTTAAAAAATTAGAAAAAAAAACCTCTCTAAATTAGAAAAAATTGAAATAAGAAAAATTTTAAAAAGGCCTTTGTTTTTGCTCAAAAATCTTTACATTTTGCTTTTCAAAAGTGAGACTTGTTTACTAAATGGCAGCAATCAATTCTCCTGATAAATAACTTGGTCAATCTATTATGTGCCAGCTACAGTGCTAGCTAATTAATGTCCCAGTGGTTTTTTTTTTTTTTTTTTGAGCAAGTTATTAACATGCTTTAGGAAATTAGTTATAACTAATTAAAATCTCATCTTGATCTAAATTTTAGAGTGGATCTATACTTAGCATAAAATCATTTTAACTAAGTTTGTTAGAAAAATTACTCACAGGTGAAAAGACAAAAATTTCACAGTTAAAAAAAAAAGTTTATCTTGAAATATAGTAGATCAGATTAATTATGGTTTCACAGTGGGGCTCAAGCAAGTAACAAACCTCTTAGCATTTGACTTTCCTCAACTCTTTCCGTCTCACCTCCTCACTCCTCTGCAAAAGCTAAATGCCATCACAGCAGAAATTTCTGTCTGTTTTGTTAACTGCTGTAGCCCTGCCTCCTAGAGCTGTACCTAGCAAAATAGTAGGGGACCATTAAATGTTCCTATAATGAATAAATGAACAAATGAATAACCAAACAAACTGATAGTATCTACCTTCCTTTCAGAAACATTGATGCCCTGAAGCACATTAATTCCATTGTGTAAGCATTATTCTTATTCTAAAAGTTTCGTCTATATTCAGTTTCAAAATCTATAAGTCAGTTTAAAAAAATAGCTAAGGTACAGAAATGGGAAGAATCTGAATTTACAGAGCATAGGGATTATTAACGCAAGATCAGGGGCTGGAACCTGCCAATACATTTACTTGGACTAAGTGACCCCATGGTAGAGCCATCTGTCCTGGGACTTAGGCTCAAGTAAGTCTCACCTTTTAGAAGCTGGTCATAGATAAATCTGTACATGACAGTAAGGTGAGGCCTCTTATTAACATCAACACAGTTCCATCTGCTATTTTACGAAGTCACTTGTTCAAGTTCCTGACTTCAGGTCTTTCATCAGAAAACAGTTGAGGCCAAAAGTAACTGTGTAAACTGAGCAGTTTAGAGATTTAAATATAAGATTTCTACAGATTTTCATTCTATTAATAATATAAAATTTTGCTTTGAAAATTTTGATCATTTATCTCTGATGATCAAAACCAATGATCAATCAATGGGAATGTTTGCCATCCAATCCCAAATGCAATCCTTTGGCCTCAAAAGTTCTTGCTAACTTAGAGGACAGGATTACACAGGGTGATGGAGCCTTAAAACAAGATGTTCTCTGGAAGCTTGTTCCAAAGGGACACTACTGACGCTAGCTGGAATGCCGTAAGCAGTGCTTCTTACCCAGGGGTGCACACTGGAACATCCTTTGGAGCTTTAAAAAAAGTGGTACACTTGCTAAAATTCATCCCATCACCTCACTTCCCATTCCCAGGGAACATATCTGAGTTGCATCCTGGGCAGGTGAATTTTTAAAAAATCCTTAGAATAATGTGTGCTGCTGATTCAGAGTTTAAAAATTTGTCAAGTAAATAATTTCTCTTTGAGCTTTTTAAAAATTAGTGTTAAGGTGAAAAAATAAACAACAAAAAATAACTGAATTACTTGATCACAGCTGGTCATGTTTATGCAAGAAAAATTAGGTGGAAAATTCAGAAATTAAATGATTATTTTAGAACCACTCAGTTTTAGAGTTGACGAGAGGTCTACTCCAATCCCTGCATCTCAGAAGTGAAATCCAGGGGCCCAGAGAACTGACATGATTTGTCCAGAGTTGTACAGAAAGTGGGAAACTTGGCTATTAAAATCCCCTTCTCCTGACCAAAGTGAAGGTGAGAAGTAAAGTAATAAACTGTAAAATCCAGGGCAAACTAACAATTAATGGTAGTGCAGGGCAGCAACACACCTCCTGTGGCCTGGAAGGAAAGCAGATGGCAACACCTAGGCTGGGAGGCCCGCATTGCAGCCGTGGGGAGCTGTAAGCTGAAGCGTCCTAGGTCTATGGTGACCTCGAGAACCTCATTACCAGTCCTGGCCTGACTTACAGGTTTTGTTCATTTGAAGGAAATATATTTCTATCTTGTTTAAGCCAGTGTTGTTTGAGGTTTATTTATACGCAAGAACACCTAATCCAAACTGATGTGAGATTTTGCTCAAATGCTGTCTTATCAGTGAAGCCTTCTCTGTCACTACAGAATAAATAGCAAAATTCTCCCTTATGCCCCGCTCCCCATTTGCTTGCCCTTGCTTTATTTATTTCCATTACACCCAATACCATCAAACATACTGTATATCTACTTATGTGTAGTTATTTGTTGCCTTTTCCCCCTAACCAGATGTAAGTTCCACGAGGGCAGGAACTTTGGTTTGTGTTGCAAACACTGTGGGATGGAGGGAGGGTGAAGGAAGGGCGTGCCTCACTCTTAAAGGGAAATCCAACTGCTTACTTTTGTTGGTCAAAATTTAGTCACATGGTGACACACAGCTGCCCGGGAAGTTAGGGAAAGTGGTCTTATAGCTGTGAATCCATGTACGCAGCCAAGGAAGAGAAGGAGACTAGATCTCGGGAGGCCACTAGCAGTCTTGACCACAGACCTAAAGAAATAAAGGAGTGTCTCAGAAGAATGTCTCGGGAGGAGCATTCCAGCTGGAGAGCCGTGCAGAGGTCCTGAGGAGGAAGCATGATTTCCAAGTCTGAGGAAGAGCAAGGAGGCCACTGTGGCTGGCTGGAGACAAACGAGTGAGAACAGTGGCAGGAGGGGAGGTCACTGAAGTAGCAGAGGGCCCGGATCACGGAGACCTACAGGCATTTTTAAGGACGTTGCCTTTTACCCTGGGCGGGGGTGGGGGGGGTACTTTTAGAAGGTGTTAAACAGAGAAGAAACATGCCTGACTTTCATTTTGAAAGGATCCTTACTGCTACAGAGAGAAGAGACTGTTGAAGGGTCAGAGTGATTAAAGGAGACCAATTAGGAAGTAATTGCGATGCTCGTGGGCTTGGATCAGGGAAACGTTGAGATGAGACCAGATTCTGTATATATTTTGAAGGTGGGCTCAACAGGGTTTGCTGATGCACTGGACAGGAGGGAGGAGTCAAGGATGACTCCAAAGTTTTTGGCCTGAGCGCTGAAAGAATGAACTGTCATCATGGAGTTGGAAAAGACAGCAGGAGGTACAGATTTTGGCGGGTAAATCAGGACTTTATTGCTCTGGACATGCTAAATTTGAGATGCACATAAGACAGACAAGTGGAGCTGTCATGTAGACAGTTGGCTATAGGAGTTGGAGTTGAGAGGCGTGAACTGAAAATACAAATTTGCAAGTCATCTATATGTAGATGGTATTTAAAAACCAAGTAATTGGAAGAGATCACCTAGGGCGTGAATCTAGATAGAGAAGGGAAGAGGATTAAGAACTAATCCCCAGAGCACTTAAGGTTAGAGAGGGAAGACTCAGCGTGACTGAGGAGTGGACAATTAGGTAGAGGGAAAAACCAAGAGAGTGTACTGAAAGGCAAGGGGAAAGGGTTTCAACAAGGAAGGAATAAATACAGTTACCATATAACCCAGCAATTCCAAAACATGTGTCCACATAAAGACTTGTACATGAGTGTTCATAGCAGCATTATTCATTATAGCCAAAGACTGGAAACAACTCAAATGTCCGTCAACCGATGAATGGATAAGTAAAATGTGTATATCCATACAATGGAATATTATTCAGTGATAAAAAGGAATGAAGCACTGATTCAACAGAGATGAATCTTGAAAACATTACACTGCATGAAAGAAGGTAGACACAATGGAAACATACTGTATTATTCCATTTATATAAAATGTCCAGAACACATACATCTACAAAGACAAAAAGGAAATCATTGGCTACCAGGGACTGAGTGATGGGAAGTGACTGCAAATGAGTATGGGGTTTCTTTCTGGGGTGATGAAATGTTTGGGAATTAGATAGTGATGATGGTTGCACAACTATGTGAATATACTAAAAATCACTGAATTGTAATTTTAAAGGAGTGAATTTTATGGTATACAAATTATATCTCAATAAAGCTTTTTAAAAAAAGACGGAGTGACCCAGTGTGTCAAATGCTGCCGACAGGGTGAATAAGATGAAAATTAAGACCTGACCACTGATTGTGGCAAAGTGGCATCATTTGACAAAAACTGTTTCACTCTGTAGTAGGATGGATTAGAGTGGTCCCAAAGAGAATAGAGAAGAAGAAGTGAAACAGCAAGCTTATATAATTCATTGAGGAGTTCTGTTGTAAGGAATAGCAGAGGAAATGGGTGAAGGCTAACCGTGGCTGTAGAGGGGGGGTGTTGGAGTCAAGGGAGAGGTTGTTTTGTTTTGTTTTGTTTTTTCTGGTAAGATGGGAAATATAGTATATTTCTATGCTAATGGGACTGGTTCAGTGGACAGACAAAAAAAAAAAAACCCCTGATGACCCAGGAGAGAAGGAAGGGGTAGAGAATTCAGGGAGCAAAGTT
This sequence comes from Balaenoptera acutorostrata, assembly GCF_949987535.1. Taxonomy (NCBI): domain Eukaryota; kingdom Metazoa; phylum Chordata; class Mammalia; order Artiodactyla; family Balaenopteridae; genus Balaenoptera; species Balaenoptera acutorostrata. Next base: position 9,842,151 of record NC_080068.1, read on the forward strand.
CTTACGGGGGTCAGAGGGTATGGGACCTTGTCCACAGTGGAAGGCTTCCCTGGGAGAGGAGCAAACACAGCACATCTCCTGTGACTGGAAAGAAGGAGAGAACATGGCACAGGGGCAGATACGGGATGAATGTGTGGAGAGTCTCTCTGGATGTTCTTAGTCAAATGAAAGTCAGGTCATGAAGGTTGCAAAGGGGGATGTTGGAGGTTAAGGACCAAGGAAATGGTATGAAACAGAGTTTAAAAGAGAGGAAAGAGTGAAAAAAACTGAGGAGAGCGGTAGGACTGCCAGCAAAATGAGGGACCATTTGAGGATGGTAGTCACACATTTAAAGTGAGACATCAAGCCCAAAGTTAGCAGGCGGAAGGAAATAAGAAGGATCAGGGTAGAATTAAACCAGAGACTAAAAAGATAACTGAAAAGATCAATGAAACTAAGAGGTAGATTTTGGAAAAGATAAGCAAAACAGACAAACTTTTAGCTAGACTCAGAAAGAAAAAAAGAGAGAGGATTCAAATAAACAGAAGTGAAAGAGGAGATGTTACAACTGATACCACAGAAATACAAATGGTCATAAGAGACTACTAGGAAAAATTATATGCCAACAAATTGGATAACCTAGAAGAAATAGGTAAATTCCTAGAAACAACAATCTACCAAGATTGAATCACAAAGAAACAGGAAGTCTGAAGAGACCAGTTACTAGTAAAGAGATTGTTCAGAGGATTTTGATTACTGATTCAAACAAAAGTCCAGGACCAGATGGTTTCACTGGTGAATTCTACTAAACATTTAAACAATTAATACCAAACCTTCTCAAACTCTTACAAAGAATAAAAGAGGAGCCAACACTTCCAAGTTCATTTTACAAGAACAGCAAACCCTGATACCAAAATCAGACAAGAACACTACAAGAAAAGAAAATTACAGGCCAATATCCTTAATGAACATACATGTAAAAATTCTCAACAAAGTATTAGCAACAATACATTAAATTCAACAATACATTAAAAGGATCATACACCATGATCAAATGGGATTTATTCCATGGATGCAGTGATGGTTCAACATCAGCAAATCAATCAATGTGATACACTATATTAACAAAATGAAGGACAAAAATCATATAATATTCTCAATAAAGAAAAAGCATTTGTCAAAAATTCAACATATATTCATGACAAAAACTCTCAACAAAATGGGTATAGAGAGAATGCACTTCAACATAATAAAGGCTATATATGACAAGCCCACAGCTAACACCATATTCAACACTGAAAAGCTGAAAGTTTTTCCTCTGAGATCAGGAATAAGACAATGATGCCCACTCTTGTGACTTTTATTCAACACAGGGCTGGAAGTCCTAGCCAGAGCAATTAGACAAGAAAAAAAGTTAAAAGTATCCAAATCAGACAGAAAGAGTAAAATTGTCTCTGTTTGCAAATGACATGATCTTGCGTATAGAAAACCCGAAAGACACCACCAAAAAAACTATTAAAATGAATGGATTCAGTAAAGTTGCAGGGTACAAAATCAATATACAAAAATCTGTTGTGTTTCTATAACTAATAATAAACTATCAGAGAAATTAAGAAAACAATTCCATTTATAACTTCATCAAAAGAATAAAATATCTAGGAATAAATTTAACCAAGGAAGTAAAAGATCTGTACACTGGAAATTACAAGACAGTAATGAAAGGAACTGAAGAAGAAACAAATAAATGGAAAGATATTTCTTGCTCATGGATCGGAAGAATTAATATTGTTAAAATTTCTATACTACCCAAAGCAATCTATAGATTCAATGCAATTATTATCAAAATTTCACTGGCATTTTCCACAGAAATAGAACATATAGTCCCAAAATATTTATGAAAACACAAAAGACTCCAAAATAGCCAAAGCAATCTTGAGAAAGAAGAACAAAGCTGGAGGCACCACACTTCCTGATCTCAAACTACATTACAAAACTATAGTAAACAAAAGAGTATGGTATTGGCATAAAAACAGACTCAGAGATCAATGGAACAGAATATAGAGAGCTCAGAAATAAACCCATGCATATCTAGTCAATTAACTTACAACAAAGGAGACAAGAATATACAATGGGAAAAGAAAAATATCTTCAATAAGTGGTGTTGGGAAAACCAAACAGCCACACGGAAAAGAAAGAAACTGGACCACTACCTTACACCATACACAAAAATGAATTCAAAACAGATCAAAGAGTTGAATATAAGACCTGAAACCATAAAACTCCCAGAAGAAAACACCTTAAGGTGTTAAGTACCTTAACATCAGTCTTGAAAATGGTTTTTGGATTTGACATCAAAAGCAAAGGCAACAAAAGCAAAAATAGACAACTAGGACTATATCAACCTAAAAAGCTTCTGAACAGCACAGAAAACCAACAAAATAAAAAAGTAACCTACTGAATAGGAAAAATATTTTCAAATCATGTATCTGATAAAGCATTAATATCCAAAATATATAAAGAACTCATACAACTCAATAGAAAAAAAGTCCAAATAGAAAATGGGCAGAGGATCTGCATTTTTCCAAAGATGGTCAACAGGTACATGAAAAGGTGTTCAACATGAATAACCATCAGGGAAATACAAATCAAAATCACAACTGAGATATCATCTCACATCTGTTAGAATGGCTATCATCAAAAAACAAGAAACAAGTGTTGCCAAGGATTTGGAGAAAAGGGAACCCTTGTGCACTGTTGGTGGGAATGTAAATTGGTGCAACCACTATGGAAAACAGTATGGAGGTTCCTCAAAACATTAAAAATAGAATTACTATATGATCCAGCAATTCCACTGCTGAGTATTTATCCAAAGAGAATGAAATCACTATCTCAAAAAGATATCTGCAAACCCATGTTCACTGTAGCATTATTTACAATAGTTAAGACATGGAAACAATCTAAGTGTCCAAAGACAAATAAATGCAGAAATAAAATGTGATATATACATATATATATATATATATATATATATACACACACACACATATATATATATATACACACACAATGAAAGCTATTCAGCCATAGAAAAGGAAATCCTGCCATTTGCACCAATATGGATGGACCTTGAGAGCATTATGCTAAGTGAAATCGATCAGACAGAGAAAGACAAATACTGTATGATCTCATTTACATGTGGAATCTAAAAAAAAAAGTGAACCCACAGATATAGAGAACAGACTGGTGGTTGTCAGAGGCAGGGGGTAGGAGGTGGGTGAAGTAGGTAAAATTGATGGAGGTGGTCGAAAGATACAAACTTCCAGGTATACCATAAGTAAGTCCTGAGGATGTAATGTACAACATGGTGACTATTGTTAATAATACTGTGTTGTATGTTTGAATGTTGCTAAAAAGTAGATTTTAAAAGTTTTCATCATAAGAAATTAAAAAAAACCTGTAACTGTGTGATGACTGGATGTTAATTAAACTTATTGTGGTAATCATCTCACAACATATACAGGTGACCCCTGAATAATGCAGGGGTTAGGGATGCTGATGAATATTCGAGTTTAACTTTACTGTGGGCCCTCTATATCTGTGGTTCTACGTTAGCGATTTGACCCATGTAGTACTGTAGTACGTATTTACTGAAAAAAATCTACATATAAGTGAACCTGAGCAGTTCAAACTTGCGCTGATCAAGTGTCAAACTGCATATCTCTCAAATCATTGTGTTGTACACCTAAAACTAATAACAGTGTTATATGTCAACTGTATCTCAACAAAAAAATAAAGTGAGGTATCAGTGTAGTGTTGTGGGTTTCTCCAGCTCCATTCAGCTGCTGGGGTAGGCAAGGAGTAAGTAGCATGTTGGTTTTAGAGAGGGTTGAGATTTTAAAGTAGCAGATATTAGCTTCTTTATTCCTGTGTTGTAAATGCTTGTTTACCTGCCGTCAGCCTCATTAGCTTGAGTGATGCCCGAGTATATGTCTTTCTCATTGTTGTCTCCCCTGCCTGTAACTCTTAGACATATAAGAGGTGATTAATAAATGTTTAATATAATATTTCCTTTCTGAAAACATATTTAGGAATTACTGTGTTCGTTATGCTCCTTCCCCAAAATATAGCCGATGAATCAAGCGAGATGATTTACTTATAAATTACATAAGACTACAGTTTTCCCCTACCAGTTCTTTATATTTATTTATTTATTTATTTATTTATTTATTTATTTATTTTATTTTTGGCTGTGTTGGGTCTTCGGTTCGTGCGAGGGCTTTCTCCAGTTGCGGCAAGCGGGGGCCACTCTTCATCGCGGTGCGGGGACCGCTCTTCATCGCGGTGCGCGGGCCTCTCTCTATCGCGGCCCCTCCCGTCGCGGGGCACAGGCTCCAGACGCGCAGGCTCAGCAATTGTGGCTCACGGGCCCAGCTGCTCCGTGGCATGTGGGATCTTCCCAGACCAGGGCTCGAACCCGTGTCCCCTGCATTAGCAGGCAGATTCTCAACCACTGCGCCACCAGGGAAGCCCCAGTTCTTTATATTTAAATGGAAAAAATTAATATTTTCATAAAGTAGTTATATTCCCTTTTCTGAGAACTAATCAAATGAGTCCATCAAAGTGTTAATCAAACATGAAAACGTCCTTTGATAATGTCATGGGTGAGTTTTAAAAAATATTATCTTAATCTTCTAAGCACAAATATGGGGAGGGGGGGCAGTGTAACGCAGCCTAGGTTTCTCCCAAAGATGAGAGTTAACTCCTCGGGGAAAGATAAGTATTGGGTTGGCCAAAAAGTTCGTTTGGGTTTTCCATAGGATGTTATGGAAAAACACGAACGAACTTTTTGGCCAACCCAATATTTGCAGGATTCCTCGTTGTAAGACTTCTCATACTGTCCAGAAATAGTTGAGCTTCTTCCTCTGGAAAACTTCTAGTATCATTCTTTCTTCCATGTCTGTGAACGGTAACCACCACTATTATCTCGTGATCTGTTTGTGTTTCTGTGATAAATTGGTAAGTAAAGGTACATTTTTCAGGGGAGGGAAAAGCACCTCCCACATCAAAACGGGAAACTAAGATCCCACATGCTACGTGGTACAGCCAAAAACAAAAAACAAAACAAAATGAAACAAAAAACAGTGACGGAATACTGCTTTAAGGCTCTTTCTGAAGGTGCTGTTTTGGTGAGCAGGGCCGCACATTTCAGCCTGCATCTGTTTGTCAATGTGTGTTGTGAGCATGACTGCCAAAAAATGATTAAAGGGATAAAAAAATGCTATTTGTAGTCCAAGCTTTCTTTTAACATAGTTCTTACCATAAACAAGGAAAGCTGATGGAATGTTTTGCACTCCTTTTGCCAAACTCTGAAACTAACGAACCCTCGGCCACAAAGCCACCTGGGAATTACAAGATCTAGAGTCAGTGGGGTCTCTTTCATTTTGGAGGAAGTCTCCATTAGGGCACTGCTCAATGTAACAAACTATGAGGCATTACTAGGTTGTTTGGTTTTGGTAAAATACCCATTCTCAATAGGGTAAAAGCCATTTTCAGGCTTCCCTGGTGGCTCAGCGGTTAAGAATCCACCTGCCAATGCAGGGGACACGGGTTCCAGCCCTGGTCCGGGAAGATCCCACATGCCGCAGAGCAACTAAGCCCGTGCGCCACAACTACTGAGCCTGTGCTCTAGAGTCCATGAGCTACAACTACTGAGCCCATGCGCCACAACTACTGAAGCCTGTGTGCCTAGAGTCCGTGCTCCGCAACAAGAGAAGCCACCGCAATGAGAAACCCATGCACCGCAATGAAGAGTAGCCCCTGCTCACCACAACTAGAGAAAGCCTGCGTGCAGCAACAAAGACCCAACGCAGCCAAAAATAAATAAATAAATAAATTTTAAAAAATAGAGTAAAAGCCATTTTCATTGTCATAAATATAAGTGAGTATTTTATAACATATTCATTTCTGGGGAAGAAACTGGCTTTGAACTCTACGTATTTCTTCCTATTGCTTGCTGCACGATTTTGGGCAAGTCTTCTAACTTCTCTAAAGCTGCACTGTCTCATCTGTATAATTAAAAACCTACACCTCATAAGACGTGATGGAAATTAAATGAGATAATTCATGTTCCATTAGCGCCGGGAATAGAATAAGCATATAATAAATGATAGAAGTGAGAGCTATTAATTTTAACAATAAACAAACATAATAAAGGACTGCAGAACTTGGGACAACATGTCACTATTACCAAATTAACTTAGTGATTTAATCTTAGACAGCATTCTTCAAATTTGACAACAGTGTAATTCAATGAGCATTTATTGAACAATTACAACATGCTGGGCCTCAGGCTAAGTCCTGGTATCATTAGTGATGCAGGCTGCCGTCTTACAGAAGTGGAGAGTCTAGTAGGGAGACAGACACACAGACTCCTACCTCCTGCAGCAACTGTTGGGTGTTTACTGAACAGTAGGCATAATATTTAAGCACTGCATATATATTTTCTCATTTTCAATTAAAAACAACCCTATGGGGGCTTCCCTGGTGGCACAGTGGCTGAGAATCTGCCTGCCAATGCAGGGGACACGGGTTCGAGCCCTGGTCTGGGAAGATCCCACATGCCACGGAGCAACTGGGCCCGTGAGCCACAACTACTGAGCCTGCGCGTCTGGAGCCTGTGCCCCGCAACGGGAGGGGCCGCGATAGTGAAAGGCCCGCGCACCGCGATGAAGAGCGGCCCCCGCACCGCGATGAAGAGTGGCCCCCACTTGCCGCAACTAGAGAAAGCCCTCACATGAAAACTAAGAGACCCAACACAGTCATAAATAAATAAAAATAAAATAAATAAATAAAGTATTAAAAACTATTACATCAGGGTTCAATTTAAAAAAAAAAAAAACAACCCTATGAAATAGATATTATGATTCTCATTTTATCAATGTGAGAACAGAGACACAGAGAACTTAAACTAGCCCAAGGTCACCTAGCTGTTAAGTGACGAATCTAGGATTTGAATTTCTGGCAATCTCACGAAGGAGCCAGCAGCTTTAACTTTATGCCAGCTTGCCTCTTATGTTTTAAAAAACATTCAGTAGCAACAGACATTTACTGAGCATTTACTACCTGTAAGGCATGAGGGAGAATAAATCAGACCTGATTTCTGCACCGTGGCGCTTGCGATACAGTAGGGAAGACAAATGTTCATCACCTAACTACATAAATATATACATACAAACTGTGATAAATGCTAGAAAAAAATTGTAAGTGTTAAGTAAAGAATGTGTAACGTATGCAGCGCTATTTGCAAACATATACAGGGCACACAGTTAATTCTGCCTGAGGCAGACAGAGGTGAGGAGGGAAGGGCTTTCACAAGATAATAAGAACAGGAAGAAAGGTACAAAATAAGAAAGCTGACATGACTGGGCACAGAGGGACTAGAGAGACGGCAGCAAGGGCTGAGGCTGAAGGACGGGGCTGCAGTCACACTGTTGGAGGCATGTGTACTGCGCTAAAGAGTCTGACTTCTATTCAGTATTCAGCGGTGAACAAAGCGTTCTATAATACTCCGGCTACAGGGGTGGAGGAAAGGCTAGGGTGATACTAACACAGTTTTGGACTGAAACTCCCCCAGACACTAACCTTTATTGATAATAGAATGCCCTAGATTACATTCATACCTTTTTCACTTTCTAACTTTGACACTCAGTAAACAGAGCATGTGGAATGGACGATTTTGGGTTGCCTTCCCAGCGCTCATATCCCTCCTCGTCCTCTGCCAATGTCCCCAGTTTCTATTGGGGTGTCATGGGGTTCCCAAGGTGACGCCTCTCCTGGCCCAGGGGTGAACCATGTGACCTCGCCTGAGCCAATTAGTACACTCCTATCTCCCAGCCACAGTAATTGGTTCAGGAAGGCGACTCTCAGGAATTCTCCTGGGAATGCTAGGACAAAAGGTCCTCTCATTTCAGTGAACATGGTAGTGTTAGGAGAGAATTCTCTATAGGTCTCTTATGTTCCTGCATGTCTTAAACAGAAGCACTCACTGCCTTTGTTCTGGATTATCTTTTCAAAACGTTTGTATAGTGAACTGTCTTGGAAGATTAGATAGATTTTGCATCTGGAGCAAAGGCTGGTTTCCTTACAGCCTTGGAAGACAGAGAGAGCTTCTCCCACTGGAGCAAAGGGCAGTCATGCTTACCGCCTGTTATAAAAGAGTCAGGTTCCCTAAATTCAGAATACCTCTCTGGTAGCACAGTTGACTGCTAAGGTATCAACTGAACCTCTCTGCATCACTGTGTGGGAACTGGGGTTTACGTAACCAGCATGAAAAAATGCTGGCTATTGCTACTGCTGGGAGTAAGAAAGTGTCCTTCATCTCAGACCTAGGAGTCTCGTGTCTTCTAGTAGCATCCGTGAAACTGGCAGGTTAACTTGTCAGCTTGCAGAAAGGGTAAAATCTCAGACCCTCACAGTTCTCAGTTGGTAGCATATAGCTCTGGAAGCCACTGGCAGCCATCTTGGGGCTATAAGAGGGGTTGGTTCTAATGTGAAGTTGACACTGTGGAATTCAAAAACATGGAAAGAGATCGGGTCCGCGGTAGACATCATTAAGCTATGCGGTAAAGCTTTGACAGAACTCACAGTATTTCTAAGATTTTTGGTATATGAGTCAATAAATTCTCTTTCTGGCTTAAGTTAAGTTGGGATTGTGTCTGTCTGCTATTTGAAACCAAAGGTATTCTTACTGGTTCCATCTGAATGCTGTTCTTAATTTGAAAGTACATCTGATTTAAATGCAAGCCACATTAACTCTGGAATAATCACCTTACTTTGCTGCTGAAAGCGATAGCGTTATCAATTTAAAGGCCACTGATTAATTGGAGTGCTTGGCAGAACCGGTATTGACAAGATCACTTCCCATGAAAGCCCTAAGTAAAAAGGGCTCAGAAAAGTTTTTTGGGATGTGAGAATACTACTAGTCAAAAGTAGTAGTTTTTAAAAAATATTGAACTCTGCTACTCTGTTTTCAATTGTTTAGCAGGTCCAGCAGTATATAAGAATCCCATTTAAGAGGTCTGGGTAGATTTAAGAATTGCTAGGCTACTTACCAGTCTTCATTATTCTATGCAATATAATACGGTCACAAAGAGAGACTTCTGACTGGGGGCATGATGGGCATAAATAACTATGTCATTTTTTTTTTTTTCCTTTTTCTCTTCCCTCATTTAGAAAAATAGAAAAGAATAGGATAAAGGGATGTGAGGCCCCTATTAACAGGATGAGTAAATAAAGGGCTGGTTAAAGTTATCAGAGTAAGCAAATGATTAAAGAGCTTTAACATGAAGCAGAGGACAAGGTCAAGTACAAATTTTCATGATGTTCTCAGATCCCAAAGTGTATATATGAAAAAGAGAATCAAATAGTGTTGCATTTAAGATCAAGAAGTAAACAAAATGGGAGTAAATTGTGATAACAGAATTAGAGAGGGAGAATAAATCATTTATTCAAACAAGAAGCATTTACTGAATGCCAGGCAATATGTCAGATTCTATATACACAAGGATGAACACCATACAGCCTTATTCTGAAAAGAGCTTGTATTCTACTGAAAGGGAGACAGAGTAGTAGTCAAAAAAATGCCATACTGACATGGAACCCAATAGGTGTGATGATTTCCATCAGGGAGAATGATACCAGGAAAGGCTGCAAAGAAGAGTCACTTGCAAGACAAGTTAGTATTTATTTGATGGGCAGAAGTAGGTGTTGGAAGAGGTTAAAACACGTCTTGATTTATAAAAACACATTTCTTTAAACTTTCCCCTGAATCATACCTTTCCTTAGGAGTTCCTAAATCAAGATAACTGCTAGAATTTCCTTGTACTTGTGATATTTTAACAAGGATTTACCTATGTTTATGTGCTAACTCTGATTTCCTTTATGAAGAGCATTGCTGTGGGATTTTTTAAAAGTATTTCTCTAAGAAACAGAAAAAACTGAAATGTTGTTTTCTCTGTCATTCATAGCTATAACTAAGTAATCAAACTGAAAGGTGATATCCACGAAAACTCCAGACATAAAACCTATGAGGAAATAAATAATATACATCGGGGTACAAACATCCCTAGATATTCCATGACTGCAGAACATCACAGGGTATTTCAAAGAAGTAGCAACTTGTGATAAACATCAGAAAAAATTTTCATATATAGTCACCCAGAGAGAAAAACCAAATATCTGTCTAGGCATATAATTGAGTTCCTTGGGCCATATCAATACATAATTGGGTCTGATGTACTGCCTGGTATAGACACTAAATAAATGCTTGGTGAATGAATGAATGATTTATTCTCCCTCTCTAATTCTGTTATCACAATGTATTCCAATTTTTTGTTTACTTCTTGACCTTAAATGAAACCCTAATTGATTCTCTTCTTCAGATTCACACAATGGGATCTGAGAATATCATGAAAATTTGTACTTGACCTTGTTCTCTGGTTCATATTCAAACTCTTTAATTAGATGCTTACCCTGACTTCAGAAAACAGAAATCAGAAGCAAAGTAAAAGCTGAAGTATGATCAAGATTATAATAAGTTTTTGAAAATGTATTTCCTCAATCCACATTGCCTTTTATTATTTTTGTCCTAGCCAGTATGTCAGCAGAAGCCAGAGAAGCAATTCACTCTAAAAGTGACTCATCAGATGGAAAAGTAAAGGAGAAACCAGTGTGATTTCTTATAATTAATTTAAAAATGAGATGGAATGTGATTTTAAAGTAAAATAATAAATTCATCTGCTTGCAGCTAATAAATAATTTATACTTTATAGCAATTATATAAGTTTTAAAATGACAATACAGTTGTAAAATAGGCCCAAGAGAATACAAAAAAATTTCGACAATACAGTTGTAAAATAGGCCCAAGAGAATACAAAAAAATTTCAACCATATAAATTCTGAGTTTTAGTATCTGGTGTGGTAATAGCAAATGAGAAAAGTGATTAGTTATAATAATTCAGATGTTTACCTTGGTCTATAGCAATTATGCCTCTATGTTGGGACTTGGCAAATATTATCTGTAAAAGGTCAGAAACTAGTCATGGCTTTATGGGTTATATGGTCCCTGTTGAAACTATTCAACTCTGTTGGTGAAAAACAGATTTTCACACTGAAAAAAAATGTGAAAGCAGCCACTGACAATATGTAAAGACAAGCATGGCTGTGTTCTAATAAAACTTTATTTAGAAAAACAGGTACTGGAGTAGTGTTGGCCTGTAGGCCATAATTTGCTGACCCATGTTCTATATCATTCATTTCTTTCACCTTTTTCTTTCTTCTCTATTTTTTTAAAGTGTCCACACATTCATCAAAGGGTCAGCATTGTACATACCATTTTATATTGAATTATTTGAAATTAATTAATTTGACCAAACTTTTTTTTTTTTACATAATTAACCTTTAAAATGTAATTATGAATAGTCCAGAATTCAGCAAACATTCTCAATCCCACTGGATATTAGGAAAATGACATTTTACATTCCAATCAGAGAGATACTAATTCACATCTATCATGTTGATAAACATATAAGACTAATAATATCCCATGCTCACAGTTTATAGAGCGCTGGAACTCCCATATACTGTTGGTAGAAATACCAACTGGTACAACTATCTTAGAGAGTAATATGGCAACATCCAGACTTACTAAAAATGTGTAGACACCTTAGTATTTCACTCCTGGCTACATATCCTGATGAAATATATTAATATAAAATGTTTCTGTAGCATTTTTTATAATTAACAAGTTGAAAATAACTTAAGACAAGGGATCATTAAAATGTGTCATGGTCATACCACAGACTATCTCAAAGCAGTTAGATATATAGCTGGTTCTCGTTATTTGTGATAGTTATGTTCTTTCTTTCTTTCTTTCTTTCTTTCTTTTATTTTTATATTTATTTTTTGGCTGTGTTGGGTCTTCGTTTCTGTGCGAAGGCTTTCTCTAGTTGCGGCAAGCGGGGGCCACTCTTCATCGCGGTGTGTGGGCCTCTCACTATCGCGGCCTCTCTTTTTGCGGAGCACAGGCTCCAGACGCGCAGGCTCAGTAATTGTGGCTCACGGGCCTAATTGCTCCGCGGCATGTGGGATCCTCCCAGACCAGGGCTCGAACCCGTGTCCCCTGCATTGGCAGGCAGATTCTCAACCACTGCACCACCAGGGAAGCCCCAGTTATGTTCTTTAAAGTTGCTTTGAACACCGAATGAGAGAATACTGAACCACTGCTGCCAGAGGAAATACAGAGTTTGGTTCCTATGGGCCTCTGATTCCATTTTTGTCAACTAATCAATATAGAACCTTCTTTTCTATGTGTTTATGTTTAAAGATACCTTATTTAATATACCTGCTGATTTATTAACGTCGAACTCACAGCAAACGGCACTGTAGCTCAGGCCTGAACAAAGCTTATGAACACACATGTTCTCTGTGAGGTACATCACAGCCTTCTTCTGCTTGGGAGCACCAAGAGCTTGGAGATTTCGTCCAGCCAATACCACAAAATCAAGCGACTTTACAAAATACTATTCACGAGATCCACGACAGAAAAATAAATGATTAGACATACGAAGACACAGAACAATGTTCCTCATATACAAGAAACAGGAAACTGAGGGAGTCTGATCTGAGAGTATCCAGATATAGGATTTAGCAAACAAGAGATTTTCAGCAGCTACTACAACTGTGTAAGTTCCACTGCAGTATAACTGTATAAACTCAAGGACTTAAATGAAAATATGCTCAGAATCACTATGTTCAAATAGGAAATGTCAACAGGGAAACAGGATCTATAAAATAAAAGCACCAAATAGAATTTCTATAAATAAATTTTAAAAACAGTTATCTGAGAGAAAAAATTCACAAGATAGGCTTCCCTCAGATTTGCGATAACAGAAGTCATTAAGCTTTAAGACAAACATTAGGTATTATCCAATCAGAAGAACAGAAAAAAAATTAAGTATTTAACAGCACCTGTAGGACAATAATATAAGGTCTAACATAAAGCTACTAAGAACCCCATAAGGAGAAAAGAGAGATTGAGACAAAATAAAATACTTTAAAAGAAATAATAGTTTAAAACTTTCCAAGTTTGTTGAAAGACAGAATTTATAGTTAAAAAAAATTGGAGCAAATCTCAAGCAGGATAAAAGTAAAGAAAACCCATTTAAGCACATCACAGTCAAACTGCTGAAAACCACTGATAAAGTGGAATATTTAAAGCAGCCAGAGACAAATGATATTTTATGTATACAGGTACAATGACATGATTCAGAACTTACCACGAAAAAAAATAAAACAAAAAGAGACCAGAATACAATGGAATGACAGTTTTAAATGGCTGAAAGAAAAAAAAAAAAAAATCAACCGTACACATAGAACTCTATTTGTCAAAAATATTCTTCAAGATTGAAAGCTAAACAAAGTCATCTTTGGGTAAACAAAACTAATATTTCATTATCAGCAGAGTCACACTATAAAAAAATACTAAAGGAGATTCTGTTGAACAGAAATGATAACAGAAACTGACAACTTCAGGAAAGAATAAAGAGCACCAGAAATCGTAACTATACATGCGTGTAAATATAAAAATTATGCTTCTCTTCATTTATTTGAAACACACAAGACTTTAAAGCAAGAATTTTAACATTGTGTTGTAGAGTTATAAAGAGAGAATATATCTGACAATTAGAGCATAAAGAAGTGAAAAAAGGAGGGACTTCCCTGGTGGTGCAGTGGTTAAGAATCCACCTGCCAATGCAAGGGACACGGGTTTGATCCCTGGTCTGGGAAGATCCCACATGTCGCAGAGCAACTAAGCCCGTGCACTACAACTACTGAGCCTGTGCTCTAGAACCCTCGAGACACAACTACTGAGCCTACGTGCTGCAACTACTAAAGCCCACGTGCCTAGAGCCCGTGCCCTGCAAGAGGAGAAGCCACAGCAATAAGAAGCCCACGTACTGCAGCAAAGAGTAGCTCCTGCTCGCCGCAACTAGAGAAAGCCCACACACAGCAATGAAGACCCAACACAGCCAAAAATCAATCAATCAATAAATAAAATTAAAAAAAAAAACAAGTGAAAGGAGCAAAATGGATCTAGGTTACAAGGTTCTTATATTTTACATAAGTAGTAAAACATTAACTCTGAGTAGATGGTGAAATGTTAAGGATGCATACTGTAACAACTAAGTAATAATGCAAAGAGCTATAGCTAAAAAGCCAACAGATAAATTAAAATGAAAAATTTTAAAAAGCTCAGTAACCCCCCAAAACACATAAAAATAACAGCAAACAAAACCAGGGAAACAGAAACAAAACCATGAAGAACATACAGAAAACAAATAATAAAATGGTAGGCCTTAAATCTAACCATATCAATAACTGCTTTACTGAAAGGCAGAGATCAATCAAATGAATAAAAAAATAAAGACAATAAAAATTTGATTATATGCTGTCTATATTACATGTACTCTAAATATAAAGACACAGAGTTTGAAAGTAAATAGCAGAAAAAGATGTATTTATGTAAAAGTAAGCATAAGAAGAGGTTTTATTAATAAAAGATGATGTAGACTTGAAGACAAAGAGTATTACCAATGATAAAGGTGAGCATATCATTATGATAAAAGGTCAATTTATTGGGAATATACAGCAATCACAAATGCTTATGTGCTTTAAAACAGAATATCAAAATAAAAGAACTAAAACTTGACAGGATTAATGGAAAAAATAGGTAATTACCTAGTTGGAGATTTTAACACTGCTTTCTAAGCATTTGATAAAATGTGACAGAAATATCGGTAAAGATATCAGGATTGTGAAGACAATCTCTAAAACACAATCAACCACTGTGACTTCACTGATACTTGTAGAACACTGTAATAAAAAATTGTAAGATACACACTTTTTCTAGCGCACATGCTACATTCACCAAGATGGATCATATGTGAGTCACAAAATAAGCCTCAGTAAATTTAAAAGGAATGAAATCATACAGAGCATGTTCTCTGATCACAACAGAATTAAATTAGAAATATCAATAAGATATCTAGAAACTCCCCAAATGTTTGAAAATTAAATATTTGTACTTCTAAATAATCCGTAGGTCACTCAAAACTGAATGATAATGAAACTATTTTAAAATTTTTGTGATGCAGCTAAGGAAATGCTTATATTAGTGAAGAAGAGAAAAAAAATGTATGTCCCAACGTTTTACCTGAAGAAGCTACAAAAAGAAGAGCTAAGTAAACCCACAGATAAAAGCTGAAACTACAAAGCTTCTAGAAGAAAACAGGAGAATATCTTTGTAACTGGGAGGTAGGCAAAGGTTTCTTAATCAGGACAGGGACAGCACTAAGCATAAAAGAAAATAATAAATTAGACCATCAAAATTAAAATCTTTTAATCAAAACATAACACTATTAAGAAAATGAATAGTTAAGCTTCAGGAAGGGGAAAATAGTCACAAAACATATATCTGACAAATTATTTATATCAGAATATAATACACTCCTAAAAAAAAATAAAAACCCAGTAGACAAACTGGACAAAAGACGAGAAAAGACACTTCAGAAAAAAAAAAAATATATATATATAAATACATACATGAATGGTCAACACACACATAAAAAAGTGCCCCAAATTATTAGTCATCAAAAAATGCAGATTAAAAATAAGTAAGCTGCTGCCACCTCTTCCAGCTCCACCACCGGTGCTGCAGGGAAAGGCAAAGGCAAAGGGGGGTTCTGGAGATTCAGCCGTGAAGCAAGTGCAGATAGATGGCTTTGTGGTATTAAAGATTATCAAACACTACCAAGAAGGACAGGGAACTGAGGTGGTTCACGGAGTGCTTTGGGGCCTTGCTTTAGAAGACCAGCTTGAAATCACCAACTGCTTTCCTTTCCCCCAGCACACTGAAGATGATGCTGATTCTGATGAAGATTTGTAAACTTGACAAGCCTCTTAGACAGCCTCATCTACCAGAGGGCAGACAGCAGAAGCAAGAAGAACTACAATCCCGCAGCATGTGGAACGAACCACATTCACAGAAAGACAGACAAAATGAAAAGGCAGAGGGCTATGTACCAGATGAAGGGACAAGATAAAACCCCAGGAAAACAATTAAATGAAGTGGAGATAGGCAAACTTCCAGAAAAGAATTCAGAATAATGATAGTGAAGATGATCCAGGACCTCGGAAAAAGAATAGAGGCAAAGATTGAGAAGATGCAAGAAATGTTTAACAAAGACCTAGAAGAATTAAAGAACAAACAAACAGAGATGGACAATATAGTAACTGAAATGAAAAATACAATAGAAGGAATCAATAGCAGAATAACTGAGGTACAAGAATGGATAAGTGACCTGCAAGACAGAATGGTGGAATTCACTGCCACGGAAGAGAATAAAGAAAAAAGAATGAAAAGAAATGAAGACAGCCTAAAAGACCACTGGGACAACATTAAACGCACCAACATTCACACTATAGGGGTCCCAGAAGGAGAAGAGAGAGAGAAAGGACCCGAGAAAACATGTGAAGAGATTATAGTCGAAAACTTCCCTAACATGGGAAAGAAAATAGCCACCCAAGTCCAGGAAGCACAGAGAGCCTCAGGCAGGATAAACCCAAGGAGAAACACACCAAGACACATAGTAATCAAATTGACAAAAATTAAAGACCAAGAAAAATTATTGAAAGCAGCAAGGGAAAAACGAAAATAACATACAAGGGAACTCCCATAAGGTTAACACCTGATTTCTCAGCAGAAACTCTACAAGCCAGAAGCGAGTGGCATGATATATTTAAAGTGATGAAAGGGAAGAACCTACAACCAAGATTTCTCTACCAAGCAAGGATCTCATACAGATTCGATGGAGAAATCAAAAGCTTTACAGACAAGCAAAAGCTAAGAGAATTCAGCACCACCAAACCAGCTCTACAACAAATGCTAAAAGAACTTCTCTAAGTGGGAAACACAAGAGAAGAAAAGGACCTACAAAAACAAACCCAAAACAATTAAGAAAATGGTCATAGGAACATACATATCGATAATTACCTTAAACGTGAATGGATTAAATGCTGCAACCAAAAGACACAGGCTCCCTGAATGGATACAAAAACAAGACCCATATATATGATGTCTACAAGAGACCCACTTCAGACCTAGGGACACATACAGACTGAAAGTGAGGGGATGGAAAAAGATATTCCATGCAAATGGAAATCAAAAGAAAGCTGGAGTAGCAATACTCATATCAGATAAAATAGACTTTCAAATAAAGAATGTTACAAGAGACAAGGAAGGACACTATATAATGATCAAGGGATCAATCCAAGAAGAAGATATAACAATTATAAATATATATGCACCCAACATAGGAGCACCTCAATACGTATGGCAACGGCTAACAGCTCTAATAGAGAAATCGACAGTAACACAATAATAGTGGGGACTTTAACACCTCACTTACACCAATGGACAGATCATGCAAACAGAAAATTAATAAGGCAACACAAGCTTTAAATGACACAATAGACCAGATAGATTTAATTGATATTTATAGGGCATTCCATCCCCAAACAGCAGATTACACTTTCTTCTCAAGTGCGCATGGAACATTCTCCAGGATACATCACATCTTGGGTCACAAATCAAGCCTCAGTAAATTTAAGAAAATTGAAATCATATCAAGCATCTTTTCTGACCACAACACCATGAGATTAGAAATGAATTACAGGGAAAAAAACGTAAAAAACACAAACACATGGAGGCTAAACAATACATTACTAAATAACAAAGAGATCACTGAAGAAATCAAAGAAGAAATAAAAAAAATACCTAGAGACAAATGACAACAAAATCACGATGATCCAAAACCTATGGGATGCAGCAAAAGCAGTCCTAAGAGGGAAGTTTATAGCTATACAAGCCTACCTAAAGAAACAAGAAAAATCTCAAGTAAACAATCTAACCTTACACCTAAAGGAACTAGAGGAAGAAGAACAAACAAAACCCAAAGTTAGCAAAAGGAAAGAAATCATAAAGATCAGAGCAGAAATAAATGAAATAGAAACAAAGAAAACAATAGCAAAGATCAATAAAACTAAAAGCTGGTTCTTTGAGAAGATAAACAAAATTGATAAACCTTTAGCCAGACTCATCAAGAAAAAGAGGGAGATCGTGGATAGATCTAGAGACTGTCATACAGAGTGAAGTAAGTCAGAAAGAGAAAAACAAATATCGTATATTAACGCATATACGTGGAACCTAGAAAAATGGTACAGATGAACCTGTTTGCAGGGCAGAAACTGAGACGCAGATGTAGAGAACAAACGTTGGACACCAAGGGAGGACACCCTTGGACACCAAGGGGGGAAAGTGGCAGGGGGTGGTGGTGGTGGGATGAATTGGGAGATTGGGATGACGTATACACTAATATGTATAAAATGGGTAACTAATAAGAACCTGCTGCATTAAAAAATAAATTAAATAAAATTCAAAAATTCAAAAAAAGAAAAAGAGAGAGAGGACTCAAATGAATAAAATTAGAAATGAAAAAGGAGAAGTTACAACAGATACCACAGAAATACAAAGCATCATAAGAGACCACTACAAGCAACTCTATGCCAATAAAATGGACAACCTGGAAGAAATGGACAAATTCTTAGAAAAGTATAACCTTCCAAGACTGAACCAGGAAGAAATAGGAAATATGAACAGACCAATCACAAGTAATGAAATTGAAACTGTGATTAAAAATCTTCCAACAAACAAAAGTCCAGGACCAGATGGCTTCACAGGTGAAGTCTACCAAACATTTAGAGAAGAGCTAACACCTGTCCTTCTCAAATTCTTCCAAAAAACTGCAGAGGAAGGAACACTCCCAAACTCATTCTACGAGGCCACCATCACCCTGATACCAAAACCAGACAAGATACGACAAAAAAAGAAAATTATAGAACAATATCACTGATGAATATAGATGCAAAAATCCTCAGCAAAATACTAACAAACAGAATCCAACAACACATTACAAGGATCATATACCATGATCAAGTGGGATTTATTCCAGGGATGCAAGGATTCTTCAATATACACAAATCAATCAATGTAATACACCATATTAACAAATTGAAGAAGAAAAACCATATGATCATCTCAAGAGATGCAGAAAAAGCTTTTGACAAAATTCAACACCCATTTATGATAAAAACTCTCCAGAAAGTGGGTATAGAGGGAACCGAACTCAACATAATAAAGGCCATAAGTGACAAACCCACAGCAAGCAACATTCTCAATGGTGAAAAACTGAAAGCATTTCCTCTAAGATCAGGAACAAGACAAGGATGTCCACTTTCGCCACTATTATTCAACATAGTTTTGGAAGTTCTAGCCACAGTGATCAGAAGAAAAAGAAATAGAAGGAATCCAAACTGGAAAAGAAAAAGTAAAACTGTAACTGTTTGCAGATGACATGATATTATACATAGAGAATCCTAAATATGTCACCAGAAAACTACTAGAGCTAATCAATGAATTTGGTAAAGTTGCAGGATACAAAATTAATGCACAGAAATCTCTGGCATTCCTATACACTAACAACAAAAGATCAGAAAGAGAAATTAAGGAAACAATCCCATTCAGCATTGCAACAAAAAGAATAAAATACCTAGGAATAAGCCTATCTAAGAAGGTAAAAGACCTGTACTCAGAAAATTATAAGACACTGATGAAAGAAATCAAAGATGATGCCAACAGATGGAGATACACCATGTTCTTGGATTGGAAGAATCAACATTGTGAAAATGAGTATACTACCCAAAGCAATTTCCAGATTCAATGCAATCCCTATCAAATTACCAGTGGCATTTTTTTTTACAGAACTAGAACAAAAAATCTTAAAATTTGTATGGAGACACAAAACACCCTGAATAGCCAAAGCAACCTTGAGGGAAAGAAACAGAGCTGGAGGAATCAGGCTTGCAGACTTCAGACTATACTAAAAAGCTACAGTTATCAAGACAATATGGTACTGGTACAAAAACAGAAATATAGATCAATGGAACAGGATAGAAAGCCCAGAGACAAACCCACACACCTATGGTCAACTAATCTATGACAAAGGAGGCAAGGATATACAATGGAGAAAAGACAGTGTCTTCAATAAGTGGTGCTGGGAAAACTAGACAGCTACATGTAAAAGAATGGAATTAGAACACTCCCTAACACCATACACAAAATAAACTCAAAATGGATTAAAGACCTAAATGTAAGACCAGACACTATAAAACTCTTAGAGGAAAACATAGGAAGAACACTCTTTGACATAAATCACAGCAAGATCTTTTTTGAGCCACCTCCTAGAGGAATGGAAATAAAAACAAAAATAAACAAATGGGACCTAATGAAACTTAAAGCTTTTGCACAGCAAAGGAAACTATAAACAAGATGAAAGACAACCCTCAGAATGGTAGAAAATATTTGCAAACGAATCAATGGACAAAGGATTAATCGCCAGAATATATAAGCAACTCATGCAGCTCAATATCAAAAAAAACAAACAACCCAATCCAAAAATGGGCAGAAGACCTAAATAGACATTTCTCCAAAGAAGACATAGAGATGGCCAAGAGGCACATGAAAAACTGCTCAACATTACTAATTATTAGAGAAATGCAAATCAAAACTACAATGAGGTATCACCTCACACTGGTTAGAATGGGCATCTTCAGAAAATCTCCAAACAACAAATGCTGGAGAGGATGTGGAGAAAAGGGAACCCTCTTGCACTGTTGGTGGAATGTAAATTGATACAGTCACTATGGGGAACAGTACGGAGGTTCCTTAAAAAACTAAAAATAGAACTACCATATGACCCAGCAATCCCACTACTGGGCATATACTCAGAGAAAACCATAATTCAAAAAGACACATGCACCCCAATGTTCACTGCAGCACTATTTACAATAGCCAGGTCATGGAAGCAACCTAAATGTCCATCAACAGATGAATGGATAAAGAAGATGTTGCACATATATACAATGGAATATTACTCAGCCATAAAGAGGAATGAAATTGGGTCATTTGTAGAGACATGGATGGATCTAGAGACTCATACAGAGTGAAATAAGTAAGAAAGAGAAAAACAAATATCGTATATTAATGCATATATGTGGAATCTAGAAAAATGGTACAGATGAACCAGTATGCAAGGCAGAAACAGAGACACAGATGTAGAGAAGAAACGTATGGACACCAAGGGGGGAAAGTGGCGGGGGGTGGTGGTGGTGGGATGAATTGGGAGATTGGGATTGACATATATACACTAATATGTATAAAATAACATTTCAAAAAAAAAATCAAGTAAGATACCACTATATATTCTCCAGAATGACTAAGTTTAAAAAGATGGAAGTCTTGAAACAGGAAAACCTGATTAAAGCAAAGAAAAAAATCAAAAAAGCTATTCCTTCTGGAATGGTAGGAATGGCGTTCAAGTGGGGAAGGGCATCTGGGAACTTTCTGAGCTGTTGGAGGTGTTCTACAAATAATTAAACTCTAATAAACTGCATGCTCAAGTATTTAGAGGTAAAGTGTATGGATATATGCAATTTACATGAAAATACATAAAAAAACAAGATGGAATGAAAGATGGATCAAGGATGGACAAATAGATCCATATGTAATAAAGTACATGGAGCAAAATTATATAATTTTATATTATTATTATATATTAATATATATAATCTTGTAATATTGTTATATATATTAATATATAGAAGTATATAATATTATTGTATAGAATTATATATTATTATAAAAATTATAATTCTATAATCTGGTTGGTAAGTATATGTTTGTCCATTGTAAAGTTCTCTCTACTTTCTTAATATTTTCATATTAAATGTTGGGAGAAATATGTAAGTCAGAAATCGATGTAGTTTTAATCACATTGAAAACACATCTAATATACCTGATCTTGTTTTCTAAAAACATATTCCCTGCTAAAAGGAACCAGGGCTCCTTGGAGAAATGGCTCATTCCAGGTCCATGACAGGAAAGGTAAAATATAAGCTCAAGATTAATGAATACATATTAAAAGTACACAGGAGCCAGTCTGAAAAGTCTCCACTGGCCAATGTGGGACATTTTAAGCAAAGAATAGATTTCAAAAAGGCTTATAATTCATTGAATTATAACGGAACCCCTGAGTCCATGAGTCCATGATGATAGTAAAAAGAAGACTGGGGTGGTATGAACAGGACCCTCTTCTTTACAGAAAAATGCCAGTTAATATAGGAGGAATGCTAGACTTAGAAAATTACTATTTTGCATCTTGAGCAAATTAATTGATTCAGACAAGGATCATCAATGTATGTTTACAACATTACTATGTGAGAGGTGTTGGGGAACAGGATATTCACTTGGTGTCAAAGATTACTTATCAGTTACTCACGGAGAAAGGTAATTTTACAATGGAGAGATCTGGCAGGACCCCAGCTCAACCAAATGATCACACTTAGCGTCACCAAATAATGAAATAAGTAGACGTATGCTTGCTGATGTTATGTGATAGGGAGCACACAACAAAAAGGTTACCCTCAATCTATGAGAAGAAACAATCAGCTAGATCTAGACTGTGGAACATTCCACAACAAGGGTTGGCAAACTTCTTCTGCACAGGCCCAGACAGTAAATATTTTAGGCTTTGCATGTTGTAAAGTCTCTGTTGCAACTATGCAACTTTCTGTTGTATGAACGGGTGTGGCCGTGTTACAACACAACTTTATTTACAAAAACAGGTGGTGAGTCTTAACCATAGAGCTGCAGTTTGCCCACCTTTGTTCTGTCCCCTGACAACTGTCCAAGAGTCTTCAAAACATGCCAATATCATGAAAGAAAAAAAAAAAGAAAAAGGCAGGATGACTATTCTAGATTAAAGGGATCTGATGCTATTACGACAATAAAACAATGTTTGATCCTTGATCAGGTGCTGGTTGGTAAGTATATGTTTGGTAAGTATATGTTGGGAAGTATAGGTGACTTTAAAGACATTTGGGATACAAATGAAGCAATTTGAATAAGGACTAAAAATTATACACTACTTATTGTGTATCAATGTTACAATTTCTTCAGTGTGATAATGGGATCGAGACAATGCCATTGTTTTTATTAGATATATGCTGAAAACATGATGCCTGAAAAATAGTTTCAAAAAGGAGAGGTAAATATGTGGCAAAATGTTAAAAACAAAGTAAGCTATCTGCTAATCTGTGTCCAACAATAAAATGCATATGTCGGAGAAAAACAAACCACAACAGTTCACTGAAAAGAAAACCGATGTCTCTATATATACTACTATGTATAAAATAGATAACTAATGAGAACCTACTATAGAGCACAGGGAACTCTACTCAGTGCTCTGCGGTGACCTAAATGGCAAGGAAATCCAAAAAAGAGGGGATATATGTATACGTATAGCCGATTCACTTTGCTGTACAGCAGAAACTAACACAACATTGTAAAGCAACTATACGCCAATAAAAAAGAATTAAAAAAAAAAAAACGATGTCTCAAAGGGCAACACATAACAGAGACTTTCTTGAAAACTGCAACTACTTTTTGAAACTTTAAGGAATATAGTTACATTTTATCATACCAAGAATCATTTCAAAAGTTTCCAAACATAGAAAGCAAGATAGATTTTGCCAAGGATGTTAAGATGCCTGTACCAAACTGGTTGTCTTGTCTCCATTTCCTGATCTTGAAAAAATAATGATCCACAGGCAGCTGTTAATTTTGGCTAAGGCCTCATCAATACACATGATGCTATGCTTGTATCTGCCCTGTCAAAGCCTATAATGAATGTTCAGTCAAAATATTTTTATGTTAGCCTTAGCATTTTATGAGAGAACCCGTCTACATTTTCCCCAAATATCCCAAACTCCGCAAGGCCCAAACTAAACTCATCCTCTTCCCAGCCCTCAAGTAAGCGCCTTTTTTTTTTTTTTAAACTTCTCGCCCTGAAGAAGGCAGGAAACATCCACCTGATTTGATCTGGAAGGCATTCCTCCATTTCCTTGCCAGGTACCAAGTCCCGAGGCTTTTATCTATATACTTTCCTCCCTTACCTATCACTGCAGTTAGGCCCCTCCCAGTTCTCAACTGGACTACAGCTTCCTTATGAGTCTCCGCCTTTGTAATCCACTCCCTCTGTTGATAGGGGTGATATGACCTTACTCCCTGATGAAAACTGTTCAATGGCTTTCCACTTCCTATAGTCTATAATCCAAACTCTTTGGCATTGCGTAAATTGCACCAGACTATTTCTGCATATCCGTCTCCTGCCTCTTCCCAAGACACACTATACTCTAAGACCAATATTTTTGCAAGTCTATAAACACGCATGCTCTCTCCTCCCCTCCTTCCCTTTGTACATGCCGTTCCCTCTGCAGCACACCCTCTTACAATACAAGTTCTATCTTGGCTGCTCGGTATATACATAACTTCCCTAAGACTTCAACACAAGCATAGCACTAATCACCTGCCTTTCCTTAGTTTTTTCATATTATAAAACAGAGAAGATTATGACAGCTCATTTATGCACCAAATTCCATCAATATGCTAATGATTCTTAAATTTGCACCTCTGTCCAGACCTCTCTCTCGAGCTCCAAACCTATATCCAATCTTGATCTTCAGTTAACATCTCCATTTGGAAGGTCGTGAGGCTAACGCAGAGCTTGCAGAGCATGCAGCAGGGCTGGGGTTCAAACCATCAGGTACATGGTCTCCAACCAGCTTGGTCCCCAGACCAGGAACCTGAGGGTCATCTTTGACACTTCCTTTTCCTTTACCTCTCACCTCCACCACCCAGTTCTAGTTGATTAATAAAGATCCCAAGTAAGCCTACCTCTGCTCGCCTCTACCCGTTCCAGCCTTCCACACATTATTGCTCTGACAACTGCAATTGCCTCCTGATTGGCTTCCTACTTTCATTTTTGCTCTCTCCTGACTTTATTCACTACATCTGAGCCAGATCTATATTTTCTAAACAGACATTTTGTTACAGTTTTCCTTATTTAAAGTTTATCAATGGTTTCTCATTTTGTTTTGGCAAAACGCCCCAATTCTGAATAGCCTAAAAAGCCCTTTTCCAGCCGCACTGGAGGTGCTCTCTGCTGCTCTCACTGGGCTTCGGCCTCCTCCCAGTGGCCTCTGTTCAGCTGTCTGCCTCAGGCCCTTGTTACATGTGACAATGTGTGGAAATTCTCTACCCCCCCCCCCTCACCCCTTCCTCATCTATTCTCCCTCATCTTTGGTCTCAAAAGAAATGTAACCTCCTTTACGAGTTCTTTCCCGGATGCACCAGTTTAAATCAGGTACCACTGTTACATGCTGCCAGTGCATTCTATTCTCCTTCCTAGCAATTTATACAATTTGCAACTAAATATCTGAGTGTTAGCCTCTGCTCCTTGCGGGCTTGAAAACTCCTCGTACCAAGTTTAATATCTGAGTGCTTAGCTCTAGTTCAATGCCTGTCATATGATAGACAATTAGTATTTTGAAGCAATAAGTAAATATTGCAGGCTAAAATAATATAGGTTAAATGCATGGTAAGACAAAGAGAAGAAATAATCAAAACAGATACGACTCAGTATGAAACGACCAAAAGGACTAACGTTGGAAGGTGCACAAAATCCAGAATATGTCAGCAAAGTCACTATGGGCCCAGATGAATTAGAACCACTTACAGTAATTCATATATTTACATCCTTTCTAATCATGCCAATTTTCAAAACCCAAGATTTAACTCTAAACTGAGACTTCGGCGGTCTAAATTTATGTTTCTAGCCTGAGCCTGTGATCTAAAGCAAATTACTTCCCTGTGCTTCCTTCTTAAGAACAGGTAACATTTCTGCTATGAAAATGAACTGTAATGATGAAATTTTAAACTTAAGGGGAAAATAGTTTGAAAAGTACACTATTATCATTCTGTAGTGTGAATGCAAAAGGGGAATTAAAAAAACCTCTGCCCAATATCAGAGCAACATTATCATAAAAAATAATGTAATACAGAATTTGTCTTACTGGTGATTCTGTTCTAAAATCTATTCACTAGACAATAGGCAGATTAATCTTAATATACACTTATGTCTGGTCCCATACTTCTTCACTCACAGACCTTCACTGCCAGTATTTTTAATACAGAATTAATTCATACAGCTTCTTAAGAAAAACACCAAGATTGCACGAGCTAAATGGAGAAGTATGTTGAATTGACAGATACTCCACAAAAGAGGAAATGTAAATAATAGTAAGCCTGTATACAGAAATATGTGGAATTTCGTTAGCAATATATCACAAAGTATGAAATTTAGAACAGGGTCTTATTTTTAGTCCTTTTGGCTCATAGACAAGGATCAAATACCTACTGTTGATAAGGATGTATGCAATTGGCACTCTCATATTTTCCATTGGCTGTGTAAATTTTTATAACTCTAGTAAAAATTTAACTTAGCAATAGGTTTTAAGGGCCATAAAAATATTTATACCTTTTGAACTGGTAAATCCACTTATAGCGATCTATCCTGAGGAAATAATTCTAGCTAAGAAATAAACCTTATGCTGAAAAATGTTTAACCACTCAGTATTTATAATATTGAATCACTGAAAACCTGAGGTACAATAATGAGGAATGATCATCATTGTTATTACGAAGCTTGTACTAACATAGAAAATGCTAATAATAATATATTAAGGGAAAATAGGAGAAAATAAAATTGTTTATATAATACGAATATATCTTTCAAATACATCCACATACATGTAGGCAAAGAGGCAATAATATTATACATCAAAATTCTAATTATGATTATATTAATAGAGGTAGAAAGGAAGGAGCCGAATTTTTGCTGTTTTCCTTTACTGTCTTCTTTTCAATGTCATTTGACTTTTATAATAAAGTTAACAACAGCAACAAAATCTTCAATGGCTCCCCACTGTCGGTTTAATAAGGTTTAAATTTATGAGTACAAATCTCCTATTCAAGGTCCTTCTCAGTTCACCTCCGCTTTCTCTTGAATCTTATCTTAGACTTCTTACTCCTTACACTGTATCCAACCCTTAACAAGTCCCCTTCCAGTGGGCCCAGTGGTGGTGTTCATTCCAAGTTTACTTAGTTGAATAGACAAATCTTTTCTCTTTTGGAACCTTTCCTGACCCACTCCCTGCTGGAGAGAGATATATTTTAGTTAAAGCAATTTGGTACTTTTAAGAGAAATTCTATTTCCATAAAAAGACTGTTTATAAAAGCAGTAACCTATTTAATTTGGAAATAGGCATCAGGTAAAGTCAATCGGGACACTGTACCAGTAATTTTTTTTCTTTTGTAGACATAGAGTAATTGACTTTATTTTCTGCATACCATATGTCTCAAAATAGGAAGGAAGTACAGTTGCTTCAATAAATGAATTTAAAGGAGTCAAGTTATATACCACATCTAGAATTTTGTTCTCTTATTTAAAATTTATTCCATTAACATGTCAGATACGAAAATAAACATAAACATTCTCTCAATATTGGTTTTCAATAAAATTAGTAGGTAAAGCTAATGGTTTAGGATTATAAGAATTAAGGCAGTATTTAGTGATGGCTTTAAGAATCTTCTTTAGCATTTATAAAGCTATTTAATGCCTATAAATTCTAGGTATGAGAGGCCTTAACAAACAAGTACATTTTACAGCTGCATATGATAGTGTGAAACAATAAACAAACATTTATCACACTGGGGAAAAAGTCCAAACTTTATGGCCTGATATGAAACTTAACCTGTAATATTCCATACCGATAGCCATATTATTGGTAAGGCATTGGATTCCTAGGACACCCCCCTAAAGCCTATTTACCTTATTATACTGAGAGTTTGGTAGGATAGCCTGAGGGAATCTGATATCCCAAAACCTTAGTTGACATATAAAATGGTGTTCAGAATGGCTGATAAGAATAAGAAGTCCTGTGCAATCGGCTGCCTTTACAAACAAGACATGTGTAATGTTGGTAACTGAGAAGAGCTGCTGTCATCACAGAGAAAACACAGTCACTACAAAAACAGTTCAGAGCTTTTGCACTTAAGAAAGACTCTGAGTTATGGGTTAAGAAGTAAAAGAAGACAAAAGATAACATCACTAGGCCCTGCAGACTCACTCCATGTCCCAGGCAGTATAACAATTACTTAATTATCTTTAATTCTCACAACTTCTCTGCAAAGGAGACAGTATAACACAGTACACCACGTAGGGCCACAGAAATGGGAGAGGCGCTATGAGGGTAAAGAGTTTGAGCTTTAGGATCAAATATATCTGGCACTTATTACCCATATAACCTTGAGAAAATTAACTAGCTTTTCTAAGCCTCCATTTTCTCATCTATAAAGAAAGAAGGATGATGCAGACGCAGAGAATGGACTTGAGGACACGGGGAGGGGGGAGGGTAAGCTGGGATGAAGTGAGAGAGTAGCACGGACATATATACACTACCAAATGTAAAATAGATAGCTAGTGGGAAGCAGCCGCATAGCACAGGAAGATCAGCTCCGTGCTTTGTGACCACCTAGAGGGGTGTGATAGGGAGGGTGGGAGGGAGACGCAAGAGGGTGGAGATATGGGGATATATGTATACGTACAGCTGATTCACTTTGTTATAAAGCAGAAACTAACACACCATTGTAAAGCAATTATACTCCAATAAAGATGTTTAAAAAAAAAAAAAAAAGAAAGAAGGAAAATTAAGGTATTGGTAAAGTTTCTTCCAGGCATATCGTAGGGTTGTATTTCCTGTTTCCACTGTGGCTGGGTGAGGCAATAGGATTACTTCTGGCTAACGAGTTATGACCAGAAGTGATGAAGTTACTTCTGAGCCAGGGCATTTAATTGCCAATGCAAGATCCTACAGAGCTCTTTCTTTTTCCTCTGGCCCTGTAACTGGCCACATTTGAGATGGGTTGCTCTGTCAGAACGGGTCCTCAAGAAACCATCGTAAGCAGAGCCCCCTTGTCAATCTAAATTGGACGGGTAGCATGAACAAGAAATAAATGTAGCTTTAAGCCACGAAGATTCGGGGATTGCTTTATCATAAGTGTAACCAAGGCAATATGAACTGATAAAGGTCATTTCTCTCCTAAGAGTTATGAGGATTTAATAAACTAATGTTAGAAATATTTTTCAAAGTCTCTAGCAAACAGTACTCAATAGACATCTATGATTACTATTATGTTATTATCTTTTATAAATTAGAATACTGAGATTGCAAAATATTCCATAATGTGCCTCAGGACACACTGCTATTAAGAGACAGAGTTGCTTCTGTAACACTGGAAAGCCAAAGATCTGTTCATTAAAGTCACCCTTCTTTAGTCGTCTAACCCGGCCAAAAACACCCCCAACCTTCTAATAGTTATTTTCTTTTTGTTCATATATGTGTTTTTTTTTGTTGCTGTTCTAAAACCCTCTCTCTGTTGCACAAAAATTAATTTCCTTTTATCCTCTGATTTTTTTCTGTGTTTGCTGTTTATTTTGTTTAATAAATTTTGTCACACAGCATGGCAATCTTTATGCAAGATTTAACAATCACACCCCCCTACAATTTGGCTGCAGCCTATCTTTCAGAATTTATCTTCTACTTCTACCCATGCTACTCTGGTCTATAAACGCTGATCAAAATATGAAATGCTCATTTTCTCCTTCTAGTCTTTGCTTATTATGCCATTCTAACTGAAATTCTTCCTCTGTCCAGTTTCCGATTCTTCTTTTTAAAAATTTGACTTAAACTCTATTTCTTCCACAAAGCCAACTCTAATCACAATTTAATAGCACAGATGGTCCATTCTGCTTATTTGAAACATAATTTCATATGATTTTATAAGACAGCTGTGTACTGCAGGGGTATAAAGCATGGAAACTGCAGTTCCCAGAATCCCTTGCCAGTAGAGTTCTGGTTAATTTCTTCCTATGACGAATTCTTATGAGATCTGAAGGCAGAGGAGGAAACAACATGCTTTGAGGATTTTTACTGCCTCATGGAACTGACTGAAAGCAAACAGGTCAGACACTAATTACGTTTTTACATTTTGAGGGAGTTTACTGTAAACCCCCTTTACACGACAGCAAACAGATCAACAAACCACCGCCACTACCACGAAAAAACGTCAGCCCACGCTAAAGAAGTCTTTGCTGTTCAAGAGGTAAAACAATCCCTGAGACACCAAACTTCCAGGAATAGGAGGCAAGCTGTAGTTTAAAGAAGACATACTCGCTATACACACTTCAAGGGGAATAATGACAAAGAGGCAATTCTAAAAGGTGACGGCAGCTGTCAGAGAAAAAGGACAATGGAGTTCCTCGCAGAAAGTGCCTCCACTGCTTCTGTGCACATGTATGTGTGTGTACTAGAGTGTGAATGGGATTGTTTCGTGTCCCATTTGTATATGGGGTGGATGTGTGTGGAGGGAGGGACAGACAATTTGTCTCTTAATTTCATAGATTCTCAGAACAAGAGGAACCACTTCTAGACCTGATGGAGCATTGACAGGTCTCCCAGATATTTTGGAGATTGAGTTGGTTGTAATGACTGGTTGGTTCTTTGGATTTTTATCCTGGCAGAAGGACTGGGTGTATTTTCTGTAGGGTAAGAGAGAAAATATATCTGGCAAACAGAAGGGCAGGCTGCGGCAGCAACAATATATGTCCTCGTCAATTCCTAGTTCATCGTCCTCTTCCTGGGCACACTGGAAAACTACATTTCCAGACTCCCACAAAGGTTACTGAGTCCTGGAATGTGAGTAGAAGGGACAAGAGTTGCTTCTGTGCTAAGGCGGTTAAGTACCTATGAACTTTGCACACACTTTTTTTCTTTTTCATTCCTAATATTAGAAGCCACCTTTTTAGATGACATAGTTGAAAGATGGAAGCAGCTTGCCATCTGAATCACTGCTTGGAGGCTTGCTACCTACGAATCCCATCCCACCCCACCTGCATCAGACTGTGACAGCAGTGAGAAATAAACTTTATGAATGAAGCCAATAATATCATGGGGCTAATTGTCACAAAAGTTGACGTTAATAATCGTGATTAGACTGCTCATAATTATTGAACAGGACAAACCAGGGGAAACTGGAACCAAAAGGTCAGTGAGAACTTTAGGGTTAGTGAGAAATCATGGCAACCAGGCTAAGATTTGGTTGTTTGCAAAATAGGACAGTGAACCCAAAGGTAGATCTGAGATCAGAAAATCAGTCTAGCACATGTGACGTCTTAATTTTGTTGCTTGTATGTATGTCTGGGCTCCAGTTCCTTCCAGTAAGAGGCAGTGGCTTTTCAACTTTGCATCCCTAGCACCTGGTGCAGGACAGATGGGATAAAATGTCCAAACTGAGCATAAGCTTCAGGGTGTTTATCAAAGCAGGGCAGATATACAAGAGGAGATGATTTTGGCTGGGGAGAGTCAGGGATCAGGTTTCTATACCCAGTCTTAGGCAGCTGGGTACTCAGGACCAGTGGGTCCAGGTCAGCTATGCCCTGTGTGCTACAGCAGTGCTAGTCTAGAGATACTTCATAGAGGTCCTTGCATTCCTTGGCCTGGGGTCACTTCAGCTTATAGCATCTGGAAAGAGGCTAAATATAGAGGTTAAATGAGCCAAGTTATTAGATTAAGAGATTAGGCAGGTACACCCAGAAATACCATCATATTTGCATTATTATTTAAAATAACTATTTAACCCTGTATTATTTTTTACTCGATAGTATAAATATATGTTATAAAATATCACGGAACATAGGAAAACATTATCCAAATAACTGAATCTACATGTCATTAATTCTAGAGAGATTCCAGGAATTCTTCAAATAGATTAGTGGTGATTTAGGAAACTAAAGAAAGAATATGCTTGTAAAAAATAAAAGATTTAGTCATAGATATAACTGTAGTAATAAATGAACAGTCATTCACTTTTACAATTTTTATGCTTCTTAACACTGAAGAGACAGCTTTGCAAAGTGATTTCCCAAGATAATGAAAGAGGCAAAAAAGAAAGAGAATTTTATCACCCAGCACCTATAGGGGAGATGGAAAAATACGGAACATTTTCTATCTAGTGAAGTAAACATACATTCATATATACAAACATATGGGGGCAGAGAAAGCAGATGGGAAATTATTACAAGAAAAGCTCTAAAGAGACAAATCAGGAAAAGAAACACATAAAACCCAGAATCTTAAATTCCAGAAATAATTATGTATTTAATGGTTATTGAACCCTTTCCAAAGGAAAAATGTACTAAATTTTACTAGATTTTTACAAGAGCAAATTCTCTTTAACCTCCCCCCCAAACACACACACACTGACACTCACTGCTTTCATATAAAATAAGAGAAAAAATTGATTGATTTATTTGTTCTTTCTCAAGTATTTATTGAGCATTCACTATGTGCCTGGCATTGTGAAAGTATTACCAAAAAAAAAAAAAAAAAAAAGGAAAGAAGAAAATGACATGATTCTAAAAGAGCTCTCTAATGTAATAAAGACACTCAACACATCGGAAGAGGCTGTCAACAAACAGAGCAAATACACTTAAAAGGACTGGTTATCGAATTTCAGTATCACATCCCATGGAAAACGTATTAAAATATATGTCTCTGGAGGAAAAGGTGACAGACATTAGGAAAAAAAAAATCTACCTTATGAATAATAGATATAGAGAAAATAGGAAATAGTAGCAGAGATCGATGAAACGGGAAATAGCTACAGTAGAGAATCTGTAAAACTAAAAGCTGCAAAGACTAATAGACAAATTTCTAGGAAGCCTAATCAAAAGCAAAAAAGAAAATGTCCCAAAATATTAAAAATGAAAAAAAGACTATAACTACAGATAAAATATTGATTTTTAAAATAAGAGGAAACATTAAAATATTTTATGCTGATTAATTAAAATAGACAATTTCCTAGAAAATATAACATCAAACAACTAAAAATAGAACTACTGTATGAGCCAGGAATTCCACTCCTGGGTATATACCCAAAGAAAATAAAAACACTAATTTGAAAAGGTACATGCACCCCAATGTTCATAGCAGCATTATTTACAATAGCCAAGACATGGAAACAACCTAAGAGTCCATCAATAGATGAAGGGATAAAGATGTGTGCACGCACGCGCACACACACACATATATTTATATATCGATAATGGAATACTATTCAGCCTTAAAAAAGAACGAAATTCTGCCATTTGTAACAACATGGATGGACCTAGAGTGTATTATGTTTAGTGAAGTAAGTCACACAGAGAAGGACAAATACTCTGTTACGACTTACTTGTGGAATCTAAAAAATAAACCAAATGAATTAACAAAACAGAAACAGACTTATAGATATGGAGAACAAACCAGTGGTTACCAGTAGGGAGAGGGAAGGGGTGAGGGGAAAGCTATGGGTAGGGGATTAAGAGGTACAAACTACTATGTATAAAATAAATATGCTACAAGGACATACTGTACAGCACAGGGAATATAGCCAATATTTTATAATAACTTTAAATGGAGTATAATCTATAAAAATATCAAATCACTATGCTGTACACCTGAAAGTAATATAATATTGTAAATCAACTATACTTCAATAAAAAACTAATAATTCAGAATAAATAAAAAATATGAGGGACTTCCCTGGTGGCGCAGTGCTTAAGAATCCGCCTGCCAATGCAGGGGACATGGGTTCAATCCCTGGTCCGGGAAGATCCCACAGGCCGTGGTGCAACTAAGCCTGTGCGCTACAACTACTGAGCCTGCGCTCTAGAGCCCGCGAGCCACAACTACTGAGCCTGCATGCCACAACTACTGAAGCCCACATGCCCTAGAGCCTTGGTGCCGCAACTACTGAGCCCACATGCCACAACTACTGAAGCCCACACGCCACAACTACTGAAGCCCACATGCTCTAGGGCCCGTGTGCTGCAACTACTGAGCCTGTGCGCTGCAACTACTGAAGCCCGTGCACCTAGAACCCATGCTCCATGACAAAAGTTCCGCTATGAGAAGGCCGCGCACCACAAGGAAGAGTAGCCCCCACTCGCTGCAACTAGAGAAAGCCTGCGTGCAGCAACGAAGACCCAACACAGCCAAAAAAAATAAAATAAAATAAAAAATAAATAAATTAAAAACATGAATAGGACTATAGGCACAAAATAAACTGAACCAGTAGTTAAAAATCAACTTGCCAAAACAAATTTAAAAAACAAAACAAAATTTAAAACAAATAAATCAATAAACCTCACTAAACCTAGACACATTCTGCCAAATATTACAGGAACTGATAATCCTCCTCTTAAACTGTTTCAGATTACAAAAGGCTCTCCTCAGTTCATTTTATTAAGATAGCGCAACCTTTATACCAAAAGTAGACAAAACAAAAAAATTTATTAACCTAGATGCAAAAATACTAAACAAAATATCAGCTATCCAAAACTTTCAAGGTGTTTAAAAATAGGTATCAGGGCCAGGTTCAGAACTGGTTTATTCCAGTGATGCACTGTTGGTCTAAGGTTAGAAAATCTATGAATATGACTCTCCACAAAAAAGAAAATGGGAGAAAAACCATGCAATTATCTTAACAGATGCAAAGGAATATTTGCTAAAGTTTAACATTCACTCAAAATAAAAATTCTTAGCAAAATATAAATTTATAAAGCATACCTACCAAAGACCTAAAGTAAACACCATAAACCTAATGAGTGTATGTGTGAAGAAAAAAATGCATGAAAACATACTGACACTAACTACTTTCATATGAAACAAAAAAACAAGAAGCAAATATTTATGTGTTCATTTTCAAGATTTTATTGGAGGTCTGCTATGTGCTTGGCATTTTGAAAGAATTGCCCGCCCTCGCCCAAAAAAAAGGAAAGAAAGAAAGAAGACAAATGCAATTATAATATGTAAAAGCAAAATGTAGAAAACGTCCCTTAAAATCAGGAAGCAACTCAAGAAGGCATGCTATCATCATTTCTATTTAACCTTATACTGGGAGTCCTGGAACATAGCACAAGAAAAAAGATATTAAATGATAAAAGGCTTGTAAAGGAATAAACGATGCGCATTATTTCCACATGATATGACTGTCTCCAAAGGAAGTCAAACAGAATTGCTCACGAAATATTATGAGAATTTGGCAAGGTTTTCAGATATAAAGTCAACAGTAAAAATCAGTTTCAACATTGAACATCAGCAACAAAGTTTGAAGACATAGTAAGTACTCCATTTATAATATCTACAAAATGGAGATCTAGGAGAAAATTGTAATTTTTAAAAAATCAAAAGACATTAAAGAGGACCTGAGTAAATGGAAAGTTACATGATGGTCATGGATAAAATACCAATGCTCATGAAATTAATCTATCAATTCAATTTAAATTCTAAATAAAATTTCTCATGAAACTTGATAATATTCAACTGCAAAAGCAAAGGACCAAGAATGGCCAAGATAATTTTCAAGAAGAAAAACAAAGTTGAAGAAACTTATTCTACCAGATATCACTAATTAAGACACTGTGGTAATGACATAAGATAAACACACAGAAAAAGCAACAAATAGTACAGTCCAGAAAGAGACGTAAAAACATTTGATATATAATGGAAATGCTATTTCAAAAAGTGGGGGAAAGATGAACTATTGAACAAATATGCTGAGTTGGTTGATTTTCACATATAAAATGAGATTCCTACTTTATGCTTAACATAAAATTCAATTTCCAATGGATTAAGACCTATATATATATACAAAGCAAACTTTAAAACTTTTAGAAAATAATAAAAAAGATTTTCTAAGTGACCTCAAAGTAGGTGAGGATTTCTTAAACAAGATGTAAAAAAGCACAAACACTAAAGACTGATGAATCCAACGTCACTGAAATAAAAAACTTTCAAACATTAAAAGACACTGTATTCTATATATATATATATTAAAAAAACACCCAGAAAATTGGGTGAAAGTATTTGGAATACATATAGCTGACAAGAGCTAGCAAACTCTTAAAAATCATTCAGAAAAAAGCAAACAACCCAATAGCAAAATTTGCAACAGTAGGAGAAAGCAGTATACAGATTAATAAACACAGATATGACCAAAGTTTAATAAACATATGAAAACAAACACATGAAATACACGCTGCCCGCGTGGTAGACTACATTACAGGGAAGGTACAAATTAACTCAGAAATCTCAGTGGCGTAACAAAACAGGTTTGTTTTTCAGTCATGACACAGATCCAGTGCAAGCTGACAGGCGGCTCTGCGGACCCATGCTCCGCTGTCCAGTTAATGTACTGTAAGAAAGGGCTGGAAAAGTTTTGAATCTCTACCTCTGAAGTGACAGTTGTCACTTCTGCTCACAGCCTACTTGCCAAAAGTAGTTGACTGGCCTCACCTACCTGCAATGGGCCTGGGAAACGTTGGAGAAACACTTGGATATTCAGTGAAAAATAAATGTCTCTGTGATGACTAGCAATTAGAGAAATCCAAACTAAGGCAATAGCAAGATGCTTCCCACACTCATTAGATTGGGGGAAACAACCATGAGAACTCTGATATTACCAACGATTTGTGAGGATGTGAAAAACGGAAACAGTCACACACAGCTGTTGAACATGTAAATTAGCACATTTTAAGAGCATTTGTAATACCTGGACAAAGATGTACCTACTTATGACCCTACTCTACAGGTGCATAAAAGGTGTCATGTGAAAATTATTCACTTAAAGTTGGTTCGTAATAGCAAAATATTGGAAATCAACTGAATATCGGAGACAACCTAAATATTAGAAAAACCCAGAATACCTAAACTGTATTTTATTCTTACTGAAAGTGAATATTGATAGAGCATATTGAACAGGAAAAATAGTTGCAGAAGGTGATATACTGTACACTTTATTAATATAAAGTTGTAAAACCTGCAAAATTATCATATATATTGTGTGTAGATACAGGTACGTGGTTAGCCTATAATAATGTGCATAAATTATAAACAATTTCAAAATGGGGAGGCGAGATGGTATGTTAGGGTACACTAGTCATAAAACAATTCATATCTGTTAATTCTACTATAGGTAATAAAACCTAAGAAAATAATACTGCTTAACAGTCAGAAGTTATTCTTTGTTAACACTTACCTAGTAAGGCTTTTTATATTAATGATAATTAGAAGCAGCTCCATATTTTCAAAATAGTTAAATATGGATGACAACATATGAAATGTTATGATTATTAGAAAATATATATATTAAGTAGTTAGTATAGTGACTGGAACTTGATCAATAGTAGCTACCATCATCATCATCACTGTTACTGCTACTACTATTATTTACTTTTATTAAAGGAATAAGCACGCAAACTAGGCTGATGAAGCATGGAAACAATAGTGAAACAACGTTAACTGGAAAAAGTGGAACACTAATTAGAATGTTTTATACATTAATTAAAGCACCATAAACTATATTCACATCCATTAACAATGATTTTAAAATAACTTAGAATTTTAGTAAAATGTAATGCTTATTAAATGACTATTAATTTGCATAATGAAAATAAAATTATACTGTCACTAAATTTTCTCAAAACCCTACATTAGTTTAAATTTCTAGTTCACTTTGCTAATAGGCATAGGCATTTTTAAAACCATTTAAGAAAATACAACTGTGACAACTAGTTTCATTATTGAAGAAAATCTCCTTCATAAATGATGCATGGTCCCTGAAATCATTAACTTCTGAAAAGAAAAATAATTTAACAGTTGCTTCTACTACATAACTGCTTACTTGATAACTGCATTATTTTTATCACACATTTTTTAGTTAATATGACTTGGTTTACTAAAGGAAACATCTATAAAAGCAGTAGGAGAATACAATGACTAAACCTATTATGTGCTTGTAATTTTGATTTTTATCAGTACAGTTTTACCCATTGAGAAAAGTCAGGAAGGAAAGAGATTATCTTTTATTTTATACTTTCACTCCAGCACTGAATGAATCTGATATTCATTTTTATACAATGGCCCAAACTTGAGGTTTTTTTTTTTTTTAACGAGGTCCACAAGAACACAGCAAATTCAGTGGGAAGTCTAGGTCATACCCCAAGGGGAGAGAGAAGAAAGAGTTTTCTTCCCTTAGTTCCTGGATCTTCTTCAGGGTTTATACTGTGACCAATGAATATGGGTTGTGAGGCTTATTTAGAACCATTTGCACTTGTGTTAGGTAGAAAAAGACTTTGTCTCCTCTCCTCTAATCATTATTATACTAAGTTACAAGGAGCTGTGTCTATGTTCTACACCTCTTTAAAAATCTATTTGATGTTCCCTTCTGTATCATCTATTCCATTTACTTGTTTGCATATGTAGTCTACCCAGTTACTGGGCATGAAATGGCTATATGAGCATGCCCTTGAGCTAGCAGGGCTGGTGATCATTGCTCATCCAGGAAGTGTCATGGCACTGTGTAATGAAGGTATCATTTTTTTTTTCCAGCTTGGACTCAGATCAAGAAGAGGCTTTC
Source organism: Balaenoptera acutorostrata (assembly GCF_949987535.1). Classification (NCBI taxonomy): domain Eukaryota; kingdom Metazoa; phylum Chordata; class Mammalia; order Artiodactyla; family Balaenopteridae; genus Balaenoptera; species Balaenoptera acutorostrata. The sequence continues at coordinate 9,880,780 of NC_080068.1, forward strand.
CTATATAAGGGACAGAAATACAATTCTCCCCATTGCCTAAGAGCAGAGAAAACAGCTAGCAGAGGGAACACAGATGGGGACAGATGGCTTCGACTAGAGAGACATCTCCAGAGCCAGTGGACAAATGCCATTTCTGGATTACCATTTTACATCTCTAGCCATACAGGGATCAGAAATGCTTAGCTGTTCAAGACACATACAGCTGTAACTAGAGATGTCTGAGAAAGATAGCAATGGAGGCCAAATGAAGTAACATTAGTACCAAGGATACACATCATTCTCACAGCTCACTAAGTCATTCTGGAAAGGACACACCAATCACATTTTGTTTGTTTGTCTGCTTTATACCAACTATATTTGAAAGTGTTTTCAGCTTCAGTTTTCAAAGATCAACTGGCGGAAAAAAGATCTTAAGATACAATCTCGGTGAAAGAGTTAGTGCCTTATAATCTCTTGCAACTCACATGCTCTGCCTCATTTCTGGGGATTTGAAATAACAAGGATTTTAATCACCTCTAAACTAAGCAGAGCTAAGCAAAGATTAGTTTGCTCATGTAAATTTAAACTTGCTCATGCAAGACCACAGAGAAGCTAAAGTTACAAACTACGGATTAACCAGTGAAGCAATTTCTCTATTGAGTTAGCTTGGTCATGAACCATACAGTGAGACTGATAGAGGATAATCAATACACATTAATTATTGATTCTCTATATGCCTGAAATATTCCAAATGGGATTAATTTCATAATAGTAATAGAATCCCTTCAAACAGTTTTTATGACAGGTTTCAAGATTATCTTTCATTTATGAAGTGATTCATCTAAGGTCTCTTCACCTAAAAGTAGGTATATTCCAATATAAATGGAGTTAATGAGCAAATGTTACCTAAAAATGTTCCTCAAATCCTATATTTTTAAATGCATTTACTTGGTGAGTATATTTTTGACACTGAATTTTTATTAATTCACAGTAAACAAAATTTCTACTATACATTTGAATTAGTTTTCTGTAACCTTGTACACACAAATATTTCAGTGAAGAAGATACAGAAGACAGTTTGAATCTGGAAAGGAATGCACAGTAGTTAAAAAATTTTTCCAAAAAAAAAAAAAATTAAGGTGGAATAAGTTTTATAAAAAAAGATGTTTGTATTTCTTTTAAAAATAAACTGTAGTCTCTTACCCTAAGCATTAAGTAATGACTCATTACTTCACTTGATTTAACTTTAAAAAGAAAGCCGCAATTATTTTTATAATAACCTGCAAATAAAACCAGAGATAAGAGTCCTTTAAAATTTTGCCTACAATGGACACAAGAAAGTTTGGAGGACATTTTGTCTTAGAACTGGAAAAAAATGTAGCTATATAAATATCATAGTGGCCAGTTAGGAGTATTATATACACCTAGTAAATAGGAGAAGTTCTACTCAAAAGATTTAAGATTTGGAAAGGGGCTCTAAAATTAATGCAATCACTCTTCTGGTTGGACAAATGATCAAATAAATTCTCATGATATATTTTAGTTAATGGAGTTTTTCTTTTCACTAGCAAAACAACTATGTGTATTTTGGAATTCTCTTAATAAAGAAAACAAAATTTTACACATTAGACCCTTCATTCTGTCATATGTATAAGAGTTCTTATTTTTCTTGTTAAAATTTGCTTACATACTTTCCACTGACCACATGTTATTTTTATAATTATGAAAAAATCAATAAAGTGATTTCTATTTTGCAAAAGAAAAATTACAGTTGCACATTTTATTTTACCCCCAGAAGTAACCTTCCATTATACTTCACCGTTCTCTATATTATAGGGAATACAATGGAAACAATTCTGATTGAGCAGAAGTAAAACTGTCTACTAAAAAATATCACTAAGAGTTTTATAGTATCCCGTCTTACATTTAAGTCTTTAATCCATTTTGAGCTTATTTTTGTGTATGGTGTTAGAGAATGTTCTGATTTTCTTCTTTTACATGTGGCTGTCCTATTTTCCCAGCACCACTTACTGAAGAGACTATCTTTTCTCCATTGTATATGCTTGCCTCCTTTGTCATAGATTAATTGACCATAGGTGTGTGGTTTTATTTCTGGGCCTTCTATCCTGCTCCATTGATCTATAAGTCTGTCTTTAGGCCAGTACCATACTGTTTTGATTGCTGTAGCTTTATAGCATAGTCTGGAGTTAGGGAGCCTGATTCCTCCAGCTCCATTTTTCTTTTCTCAAGATTGCTTTGGCTATTTGAGGTCTTTTGTGTTTCCATATAAATTATAAGACTGGATACTATAAAACTCTTAGAGGAAAACATAGGCATAACACTCTTTGACATAAATCGCAGCAATACCTTTTTGCACCCACCTCCTAATGAACATAAAAACAAAAATAAACAAATGGGACCTAATGAAACTTCAAAGCTTTTGCACAGCAAAGGAAACCATAAACAAAACAAAAAGACAACCCTCAGAATGGGAGAAAATATTTGCAAATGAAGCAACCAACAAGGGATTAATCTCCAGAATATACAAACAGCTTGTGCAGCTCAATATTAAAAAAAAAAAAAACCCAATCAAAAAATGGGCAGAAAACCTAAACAGACATTTCTACAAAGAAGACATACAGATGGCCAAAAAGCACATGAAGAGGCTCAACACTGCTAATTATTAGAGAAATGCAAATCAAAACTACAATGAGATATCACCTCACACCAGTTAGAATGGCCATCATTAAAAAGTCTACAAACAATAAATGCTGGAGAGGGTGTGGAGAAAAGGGAACCCTCCTACACTGTTGGTGGGAATGTAAATTGGTACAGCCACTATGGAGAACAGTATGGAGGTTCCTTAAAAAACTAAAAATAGAGCTAACATATGATCCAGCAATCCCACTCCTGGGCATATATCTGGAGAAAACCATAATTCAAAAACATATAAGCACCCCAATGTTCACTGCAGCACTATTTACTACAGCCAAGACACGGAAGCAACTTAAATGTCCATCGACAGAGGAGTGGATAAGAAAGATGTGGCACATATATACAATGAACTATTACTTAGCTGTAAAAGATAATGAAATAAGGCCATTTACAGGAACATGGATGGACCTAGAGATTATCATACTAAGTGAAGTAAGTCAGACAGAGAAGGACAAATATCATATATCACTTATATGTGGCATCTAAAAAATGATACAAATGAACGTATTTACAAAACAGAAACAGACTCACAGACATAGAAAACAAACTTATGGTTACCAAAGGGGAAAGGGAGTGGGGTGGGAGGGATAAATTAGGAGGTTGGGGTTAATATATACACACTACTATATATAAAACAGGTAATCAACAAGGACCTACTGTATAGCACAGGGAACTCTATACTCTGTAATAACCTATATGGGAAAAGAATCTGAAAAAGAATAGATATATGTATATGTATAACTGAATCACTTTGCTGTACAGCTGAAACTAACAAAACATTGTAAATCAACTATACTCCAATATAAAATTTTTAAAAAGTTAGTGGGTAAAAAAAAGAAAAATAAAAACATAAAAAATATCACTATCTGTTAAATAATAAGAGTGTCCTGAGCATTTTTGGATGAATATAACCTTGGATTAAATACACTAAAAAGAAGTATATTTAAGACCACTAGGTCCAAAAAAAAAGAGGGGTGTGGTGCTGAGGGAAATGCAAGCCACAGAGCATGGAAACCCAAGAAGATAAAGAGTCTTTCTACACATTTCACACAATAGCCTAAAGAGCAGACATAACCTACCTTGGTTTTTGGAGATGGCTTTTGTGTGTCTCTTTCGAAGTCTTTTGTTAGAAGGATGTTCTTATAATTGGCCTCCTATAAAAGAAGTATAAAAGAAACATTAGAGACCGAAGAACACTACTCTAACCAGAAATTACAATGTAGTGAAAAGCATTTCTGGATTGAGTTGTTCACATCAGAAGCTAGTGAGATTGTAGTGAGGAGTCAAAACGTTTCCTTTCTTCTTTGTCACATACATCAGTGAAGTAACATAAGACAGTGATGGAGTAGGTATGGGACCTACAGGACATATATATTCAGAGATGATTATTAAAAATCTCATCTACGCTATCATGTCATTTACATATCCACAGACAACTCACCCCTTCTTTGGAGAATTGAATAGTAATTCTCCAAGATATCAACACCAAACTTGAAGTTTCCAACTTTCCCCAAGTATTTTACAAATGGGTTCTGATTCTGTAAATGTTTTATCATAAACAAATTCCTTCACATTGTTCATAATCCATATCGAATAATGACAGCTGCATATCAATATCCTGAGAAAAAATATCTGAGTATCTGTTTACAAAATTATTAAGCTTCTAAGTCCTTGGTTCACGCGAAAACAGTACATGCAAAAATAAGAGCAGAAATTACAAGGCAGCAGCTTACTTGCGGTTGGATAGATTTACTATTTATTTCTACATGGTAAATAAAAACAACAATCTTGTTGTTTTTTACAAAATAATGTAGGGCCTCACTTCTGAATAGCCATTAACTTGAGTCAATTTTCCATAGATGATTCTATCTCCAAATTAAGACAGAACAAAAATACATAAGAGGAAGATTATAGTCAACAATAAAGCTAAGGAGAAAATAAGTCAGATTTCTTTTACCTGCTCCATAACCTTCACCTCTGCATCCCATTTCTTCCCCTATCATGTCTACCATTCACTCATCTAAATAATGAGTTTTTTTTTCCAATTTACTTTAGGGTTAATCATCATCTTTTAAACAAAATTGTATTCTACACACTTTATAATACTAGTAAAATTTCCTGGAATTACATTCTTATATTTTTGAAGGGAACAGTATATTATTAGGATAAAATGTCCCTAAAGAAAATAACAATACTACTTACTACTAATAAATAATTACTAAATCATAGGATGTGTCAGGCACTGTGCTAAAGACTTTGCATTCATAATGCCATTTCCCCCTCAACAGCCCTATGAGTCAGGTACTATTATTATATCGTATTATCATTCCCCTTTTAAGTATTACACAACAAAAGCATACAGAAGTTAAGTAAATTGCCTAATGTCACACAGGACTCAAAGATGGTTCTGAATAACTTTAAGGCCCGAGCTCTTATCATCTTTATATACTACTTCTCATCCAATATACTTGACAGCTTAAATGACTCGGTTGTAGAACCATAGCATTTTAAAGCCAAGAGAGTTTTTAAAGATCAACGACTCTATCCATGCCCCTAATTTTACAGATGAGGGGTGTGCATCCTGAGGTGATATGCCCAAAATCACACAGAGAGTGGCAGAGCCGAGACCCATGCCTGGACCACAGGGCTGTACAGGGCACCTGTTCTCCGCTTCGTGCTAGGGAGCAATATTCCCAGACTCGGAGGGGATCGCGAACCTCTCGTGAGCTGGGGGCAGGGGTGGTTGCGGCGCTGCCAACACTCAGCTGCCTGTGGCCTAATGCACAGCCCTGTGCAAGGACCAAGGGTGCATTTCTGAGGTCTCCAAATAAGTGTACATTCCAGTCCTACCCTTTCCCACCAGTCACACCACCTGCTGTTGGGAAGCTGTTTACTGGAAATAGTGAATGAACCCATTCCCGCTTCTGACTCACTGTGAGAGGGATAAACTATATCCAGCACGACATTTAAAAGGTTCAAGTGATTAACTGCATAATCCGTTGCGCAATTTGGCTACCCTTGGATAATATAATTAGGCATAATCCTTATACCTCTTTTTAAACTACCGGTAAGTAAATGTTAGAATGTGATGAGAAGAAAACAGGCCGGCTCTTAAGGGAAGTGAATAGGAATAGGTGACTTTTGTTTATGTCTGTCTGAGTTTATAAATGCCTGTAATTCTTTCTTCCTTAAGCATAAACTGAAAGTGGTGGTGTTTCCTTTAAAAGTGACAGTATCACTCCTATTCTGCCTCCCTGTCCCTGTGAATTAATAAGTATAAGGCTGAGAGTCAGCTCTTCCCTAAAAGACTCTGAAAGCATTTTCTGTCCACTTTTAACTGACAATGCCACCTACATAAATTACGTTTATTTTTTGTTTTATGACTGAATTCAGACAGTGGAGTCAAAGTGAAGCTCAGTAGTCACAGTACCATCCTAGCTCTCATCCTAGCTCTCTAACCAGCTCTAGGAAGCCAGGCACGCATGGTAACCTCTTGGACCTCTCCCTCAGTTTAAAGATCTATACAACAAAGGGACTGGATTAGGTGAGCTCCAAGAATCCTAGCTAGCTCTTAAATTTCAAGATTTTATGATGTGATGATTCTTTCAGGAAGCAATATTTATTGACAAAAAAGTTAAACCACATCCTGTTGGGGGCTGCATTCCCAGTGCCCCCATCCGAATGCTGCTGGAGAACTGGCCCCCGGGCCATAGCAGTGAGCTACAGAACACAGGCTACACTTCCTGCAGGGCCAATGTGACTCAGATTTCTGGAGGGAAGTGAAGCAATTCAACTAGTACCTTAAATAAGTAACTGGTAATAACTTAATGTATTGTTTTAAAACAGATGTAGTATGGTAACTCCATAATATATTATGAGAAACATTTTAAAGATAAAGCCTTTTTAAAGTTGTGCTTGTACACCGCATAGCACAGGGAGATCAGCTCGGTGCTTTGTGACCACCTGGAGGGGTGGGATGGAGAGGGTGGGAGGGAGGGAGATGCAAGGGGGAAGAGATATGGGAACATATGTATATGTATAACTGATTCACTTTGTTATAAAGCAGAAACTAACACACCATTGTAAAGCAATTATACTCCAATAAAGATGTTAAAAAAAAAATAAAGTTGTGCTTTTAAAAAGCCATTTATGCTTGTAGGTATATACCTGAGAATTAAAATCATATGTCCACACAAAAACTTTTACATAAGTGCTCACTGTAGCATTATTCATAATAGCCAAAAAGTGGAAACAACACAAATGTCCATCAACTGTTGATCAGATAAGAAAAATATGGTGTATACACACAATGGAATATTGTCCAGCTATAAAAAGGAATGAAGTACTAATACCTGCTAATCACATAGTTTAACTTTGAAAACATTACGCTAAGTGAAAGAAGCCAAACACAAAAGGACATATATTGTGTTATTCCATGTGTATGAAATGTCCAGAATGGGCGAATAGTGACAGGAAGTAGATTAGTGGTAGCCAGGGCCTGGGAGGAGGAGGGAATGCATAGTCACGTCTCATAGCTCCAGTCTGCATGGGGTTTCTTTTGGGGTGACAAAAATGCTCTGGAATTAGGTAATGGTAATGGTTGTACAACTTGGTGAACATGCTAAAACCCAATAAACTGCATACTGTAAACAGGTGAATTTTATGGTACATGAATTATGTCTACATTTTTAAAAAAGCCTTTTAAAGCAAATCCCCACATTCCCAGGGCAAAGGGAAGAGACCTCAGGTTTGTGTTTGAACTCTCCCCTTAGAAGAACTTCTTTGCAAAGGTTTGAAGGGGGAATGTTCTGTGTTTGTAAGTATTATGTGGGCATGGAAAGTCTCTCAAATATTAACTGAACCCTATTATGTGTGGCATTCCAATGCTGGTCACTGGAGAATGGAATGATAAATTAGACATGAATATATTATATAGGGTATACTTATATTTATTTTAAACATTTCTACTTGAACGAGACTTCTGAATGAACTGACTGCCCACTGTAAAGACCTGAGCAACCACCAATTGCTTAAACCCGCTGTATCATGAAAACACCATTGAAAAATACAATAGGGAAAGAAAAAATACCTTGTTTGTCACTGCTTTGTTGGCCTTTCCATTCACCTACTAATGACAATAAAAAATAGAAAAGCACGTGCTGTTCTCTCAGCCTAGCCTGCCTGCTCCCAGCTATTCACATCGTGTGCCCACACTTCATCCAGGTCTCTGTTCAGTTTCACTCGGGAGGACTCCCTCCCTGGAACACCTTATCTGAGTCACCACTGCTCTCCCCTCCCACTGGGGCTGTCTCTATTTCTTCATAGCGCTCAGCAATATCTCACTTTAATATTTAGTGGTTTTAATTCTTCACTGTCCATCTCTCCCTACTCTGTGAGAAGACCTATATCACTCACGGATATATCCACAAGGCCTGGAACACTGTTTGGAACACAGTAGAAGCTCAACTGCTGTGGTGAATGAGTAAACCAAATCAATGAACAATATCCCTTTTCTAACCTTTCACAATCCCTTTGTGCATTCCTCCTGTTTTTTTTTTTTTTTTTTTTTTTTTTTAAAGTTTTACTTGATTTTTTTATTTATTTATTTATTTTATTTTTGGCTGTGTTGGGTCTTCGGTTCGTGCGAGGGCTTTCTCCAGTTGCGGCAAGCGGGGGGCCATTCTTCATCGCGGTGCGGGGACCGCTCTTCATCGCGGTGCGCGGGCCTTTCTCTATCGCGGCCCCTCCCGTCGCGGGGCACAGGCTCCAGACGCGCAGGCTCAGCAATTGTGGCTCACGGGCCCAGCTGCTCCGTGGCATGTGGGATCTTCCCAGACCAGGGCTCGAACCCGTGTCCCCTGCATTAGCAGGCAGATTCTCAACCACTGCGCCACCAGGGAAGCCCATTCCTCCTGTTTTTAATTCTCTCCTTAATCAGCTTACACTTCATGACCTTTCATTCCTTTGCTAATGCCCTTCCTTTTCTTCCTCTAGTTGTCAATCACTGCATTTATTTCACAAAAGGACGACCTTGGATGAATCCCTCTATATGCCTTCTCTGTGCTGGGAATGGAGCAACTGAAAGTGGCTGGAAAAAAATTATAGAATTGGTTGACTGTGTCATGTTAAATTTATTACCATAAATCTTGAATGAACCCTCTCTAATGCACAGCAATTCTGCTATACTTCTTTAGTAACATGATTTTCCACTCTCCAAGATGATATTTCATGTCTCTTCCTCTCTTCTCAAACCCGTTTCCTTCCATTCTTGCTTCCTTGGAAAAAAGAGGCATCAGAGAAGCTTCTCATTACCCCACCATCAAATTTACAAACCACTCTACGTCCCTCCAGTTACAATGGAAGATTCTGGTCCTAATCAGCCATTCCCTCCACGCCACTTTTGAGCCCATCTCCTCTCACCTTCTCAAGGACGTCACTCTTTCAATTCTCCCCTCCCACTCCCTCTCCACTAGATCATTCCCATAATCACACGCGTGCTCTGTAATCATCTTTAAAAACAAAAAACAACAACCAAAAAAACACTTCCTTCATCTTAGTTCTCTCACTAGCTGTGGTCCCATGTTGTTTGCTTTCCTTTACAGCACACGCCTCCAAAACAGCTGTCTTCACCACATCTACTTCTTCATCTTCAGTGCCCCCAAATCTGTGTGTTTTGTTTGTTTGTTTTTTTGGTCACTAGCCACAGAAAGTGCTGAAAACAGTCACTCACAGCTTGGTTTCCATCTTACTCAGTTAGCATCTGACCCAGGTGATTCCTTCTAATAGCTGCCACATCATCACTGATGGGGGAAAAAATTGCCTACCTCATGGACCAACTCCACGTGATCTCCTTGGCTGCTGCTTCTCCTCTGTACAATAAAGTTACATATCTACTGGTTATTGGTCTGTTTTGTGTATCCTCTACTAAATAGAAGTCCTATGAAGGTAAATAATTGGTGTCCCTTACTCATTACTAAAACTACAATGCCACTGAAAAGTGCCTTGTATAGTTGGAGCTCAATAAATATGTGTTGAATAAATATGAATGAAATTGGAGTGACTCAAGGGTTGATGTAGAGAATTCTTCTTTTCCCAAATATATAATGATCTCAGAACACTTTCATTTCTTTTAAATACAACCAATATCCTAATGACTCCCAAATCTGTATCACTATCTTTCACATTTCTCCTAAGCTACTTAAGTCTAACTGCTTACTTGGCAACTCTACCTTGCTGTCTAATAAGCACCTAAATTTATGTCCAAACCTGAGCTTTTGATTTATCAGCAAAATAATTTATGTCAGTCCTTGAGTTTCTTCCCCAGATTAGCAAATGGTACCCAGTTGCTCAAGCCAATGTCTTAGGTATCAACCTTGATTCCTCCCTTTCCCATACCTCCCACCATCAAACCTATCAGGTCCAATCAGCACTCTCCAAAGTAAACTGGGATTCATTCACTTCTCTCTATGTACACAGCCAACCCAGTCATAGCCATCATTTTTCACCTAAATTACTTCAATCATCCTGCTTTCTATAAGCTTTGTATACGTAAATCAGATGATGTCATTCCTCAAGCAATGTCTCATCATTACTCCCGGAATAAAATCCAAACTATTTACCATAACCTGCATAGCCTCGCATGATCTAGCCCTTGCCTTCTTGTCTAACCTCATCTCACACCACTTGCCCCCTCCCTTACTATGCCTCAGACAGAATGGCCGCCTTTTCTACCTTCAAATACTCCAAGTCCTTCAAGTATTCGTCCTTCACATTCCCTCTCCTTGGAATGCCTCTCCACCATTTCTTTAGCATGGCTGGTATATTCTCCTCCTTCAGCTCCTATGTCACCTCCTCCAAGAGGCCTTCTTTAACAACCCCATCTAAAGTGGCTCTCCTGATTACTCTCTTCTCTTATTAACCTGCTTTACTTCAAACACAGTACTTATTCTAATTTGTAATTCACGATTTTGTTTTACATTTTGATTTATTTATTGTACATCACCTCCAGTAGACTTTAAGGTTCATGTGGGTAAGGATTTGCCCAGTGTATCCCCAGCATTCTGTAGGTATTTAATAAGCATTTTTTGAACGAATAAAGAAAACAATGTCAACTCTTACATTTCCCTTGCCTTTAGTATTAATTTCCAACCATTAAAGAAATGTGATGGATCTCCATGATATTGAGAATCAGATAATAATACATTTTCTTACTACCTGAGTAATATAATAATGGGTGAGGGTAGGTGGCAAAGAAGCTGTTATTATGACAGGCAGAGGTTGTTAGAGAGCTGCAATTGGTATGCTGGAATCAAACCACACAAGTGATTTGACCAAATTTAGTGAGTTGGAGAGATGATAGAGAGCAATGCTGATATGATTACAAGTGGGTGTAACAGCCCAAGCCTCAGGCCTCCTACAGGAAAAAGATACATAACACACTGCTACTTTGCACACAAACAGGATCCAATAAATGTCATTGGCAGATTGCAGACCACTCCTTACAATACCATAAAAGTCTCCACTTTAATTCAACTGTATTTGCAAAATGAATCTTGACTGACTATAACAAATGAACAGGATGTTTTCTTAAAACTCAAAAGTAATACGATGTTATCTTTACATAAATAAAGGGAACAAATTGAATTAAAATAGCATTTAACAGATTTTCATTATGTAAACTTTTGGGAAGAAATCTGTAGTTCTTGGGCTTGGACCAGGGAAATATAAAGAGAAGAGGTGAGAAGTAGTTAAGTTTCAGATATATTTTGAACTCATTACTTTTACTTTATAAACTGCAACTATAACAGTCACAAGTACAACCTTAATCGTCTTTTAAAATTGCTTTACAGAGAATGTTGAAAATTGTTTTACAGAGAATGGCAACCAGTCATTTCTGATTAAAGAAAAAGGAATGAGAATGAATATAGCAAGAGATGGTTAAAGATTTAAGCATCATTAAACATTAGAATCTAGACTTCTGATCTTATTATTACAATCCATTACAGTTTTCTCTTCCTTCAGCTCCTCTGCCACCTCTTTGGAGAGGCTTTTTGTAACAGCCTCATCAAAATCAGCTCTCCCCAGTTACTCTCAACTTGCTTTGCTTCTGTAACAGTAACAACTGGTTTAAGATTGGTTTAGATGTCCATATGCTGTGATGGTGATTTCAGATCTATTCTTAATATATGTGCATATTAGCCCACCATGCTTTCTTGTTTCACAGTCTTGAAGAAGCTCTACTTTTTACTGATTTGCACAGGGGTTTGAATCTGTTGTCAGAGGCGAGTGAGTGAGTGCCAGACTCAGGCCTTTTTATCTGCTGGTCCCTCTGCCTGGGATGCTCTTCCTCCTCATGTCTATATGGCTTGCTCCACCACATCACTGTGATCTCCACTCATCTCAGAGGGGCTTCCCTCAATTTTCTATAGAAAATAGTGATGCCAACTTCCCTCTCTCCACTCATACACCATTAATCTCAAGTCCTTATCATGGTTTTAATTTTCTTCACAGAACGTATCATCAAATGTCATATTAATTTTCTTAATTGTTTACTGTCTGTGTCCCCCTCCTAAAGAGGCAAAGTCCACGAGGGCAGAGACTTTTTTTAAAAAATTAAATGTTATAGCTCCAGTTCACAGAATACTAACTGCTACACAGTAGGTGTTTAATAAACGGTGGTTCAAATTATACTTTATTGCTATTTTCAGGACATTACATCCAAAAAAAGCAGAAAACATTTTTTTTCATGTGCACATGGAACATTCTCTGGGATTGACCACATATTAGGGCACAAAACAAGCCTCAACAAATTTAGGAGTATAGAATTATTTCAAGCATCTTTTCTGACCACAGTGGCATGAAACTAGAAATAAACCACAGAAAAAGAAACAAGAAAAAAATGATTACATAGAGACTAAACAACATGCTACTAAAAAAAACTATAGGTCAATGATGAAATCAAAGAAGAAATTAAAAAATACCTTGAGTCAAATGACAATAAAAACAGAACCATACCAAATATATGGGATGCAGCAAAAGCAGTTCTTAGAGGGAAGTTCATAGCAATACATGCCTTCTTCAAGAAAAAAGAAAAATCTCAAATAAACAGCCTAACCCACCACCTACAAGAATTAGAAGAAAAACAAAGAAAACCTAAAGTCAGCAGAAGGAAGGAAGTAATAAAGAGAGGAAATAAATAAAATAGAGACCAAAAAATAGAAAAATGAATAAAACCAAGAGCTGGTTCTTTGAAAGAGTAAACAAAATTGACAAACTTCTGGCCAGGCTCACCAAGAAGAAAAGAGCAAAGACCCAAGTGAAGAAAATAATAAGTGAAAGAGGAGAAATCACAACTGATACCACAGAAACACACACACACAAAACATAAGAGAAACTGTACAATTATATGCCAACAAATTTGACAACCTAGAAAAAAATGGACAAGTTTCTAGTAATATACAGCCCACCAAAACTGAATCAAGAAGAAACAGATAACTTGAACAGACTGATCACTGGTAGTGAAATAGAATCTGTTAATAAAAGAAAACTCTCTACAAACAATAATCCAGGAACAGATGGTTTCACAGGTGAATTCAACCAAATATACAAAGAAGAACTTATACTGATCCTTCTCAAACTCTTCCAAAAGATTGAAGGGGAAGGAATACTCCTAAAGACATTCTATGAAGCCACCATCACCCTGATACCAAAACCAGACAAAGATACCACCAAAAAAGAAAATTACAGGCCAATATCTTTGATGAATATAGATGCAAAAATTCTCAAGAAAATATTACCAAACCGAATCCAACAACACATAAAAAAGATCATACACCACGACCTAATTGGATTCATCCCAGGGTCACAAGGATAGTTCAACATATGCAAATCAATCAATGTGATACACCACATCAACAAAAGAAAAGACAAAAACCACAGGATCATCTCAATAGATGCAGAAAAAACATTTGATAAAATTCAACATTCATTCATGATAAAAATCCTTATGAAAGTGAGTATAGAGGAAACATATTTCAACATAATAAAAGCTATTTATGACAAACCCACAGCCAATATCATTCTCAATGGTGAAAAGCTGAAAGCGTTCCTGCTAAAATCTGGAACAAGACAAGGATGCCAACTCTCACCACTTCTATTCAACATAGTACTGGAAGTCCTAGCCACAGCAATCAGACAAGAAGAAGAAATAAAAGGTACTCAGATTGGTAGGGAAGAGGTAAAATTATCATTATATGCTGATGACATGATGCTATATTAATATATTATGGATAACCCTAAGACTCCACACAAAAACTACTAGAACCGATAAATGAATTCAGCAATGTAGCAGGATACAAGATTAACACACAGAAATCAGTTGCATTTCTTTACACTAACAATGAAATATCAGAAAGGAATGTAAATAAACAATCCCTTTTAAAATCGCATCAAAAAAAAAAAAAAAGTACTCAGGAATAAGCCTCACCAAGGAGGTGAAAGACATTTGCTGAGAACTACAAAACAGTAATAAAGGAAACTGAAGGTGATTCAAAGAAATGGAAAGATATCCCATGCTCTTGGACTGGAAGAATTGATATTGTTAAAATGGCCATGCTACCCAAAGCAATCTACAGATTTAATGTGATCCCTGTCAAATTACCCATGACATTTTTCACAAAACTAGAACAAAACAAATAATCCTAAAATTTATATGGAACCATAAAAGACCAAGAATTGCCAAAGCAATCCTGAGGAAAAAGAACAAAGCTGGAGGCATAATGCTCTCAGACTTCAGACAATACTACAAAGCTACAGTAATCGAAACAGCATGGTATTGGCACAAAAACAGACATATGGATCAATGGAATGGAACAGAGAGCCCAGAAATAAACCCATACACCTACAGTCAATTAATCTTCGACAAAGGAGGCAAGAGTATTCAATGGGGAAAAGACAGTCTCTTTAGCAAGTAGTGTTGGGAAAGTTAGACAGCCGCAGGCAAATCAAGGAAGTTAGAACACACCTTCACAGCATACACAAAAATAAATTCAAAATGGCTTAAAGACTTAAATATAAGACATGACACCATAAAACTCTTAGAAGAGAATATAGGCAAAACATTCTCTGACATAAGTCGTAAAAATACTTTCTTAGGTCAGTCTTCCAAGGCAATAGACATAAAAGCACAAATAAACAAATGGGACCTAATCAAACTTATAAGCTTTTGCACAGCAAAGGAAACCATTAAAAAAAAGAAAAAAGACAACCTACGGGCTGGGTGAAAATATCTGCAAATGATGCAACTGACAAAGGATTAATTTCCAAAATATACAAACAGCTCATACAACTCAACAACAATAAAACAAAAAAAACCCAATCAAAAAATGGGCAGAAGACCTGAACAGACATTTCTCCAAAGAAGATATACAGATGGCCAATAGGCACATGAAAAGGTGCTCAACATCACTAATTATTAAAGAAATGCAAATCAAAACTACAATGAGGTACCATCTCACACTGGTCAGAATGCCCATCATTAAAAAGTCTACAGGACTTCCCTGGTGGCATAGTAGTTAAGAATCTGACTGCCAATGTAGGGGGCATGCATTCAATCCCTGGTCCAGGAAGATCCCACATGCTGTGGAGCAACTAAGCCTATGCACCACAACTACTGAGCCCACGTGCCAAACTACTGAAGCCTGCATACTCTAGGGTCTGTGTGCCGCAACTACTGAGCCCACGTGCTGCAACTACCGAAGCCTGCATGCCTAGAGCCCGTGCTCTGCAACAAGAGAAGTTACGGCATTGAGAAGCCCGTGCACCGCAACGAAGAGTAGGCCCCGCTTGCGACAACTAGAGAAAGCCTGCACACAGAAATGAAGACCCAACACAGTCAAAAATAAAATAAAATTAAAAAAAAAGTCTACAAATAACAAATGCTGAAGGGGGTGTGGAGAAAATGGAACCCTCCTACACTGTTGGTGGGAATGTAAATTGGTACAGCCACTATGGAGAACAGCATGGAGGTTCCTTAAAAAACTAAAAATAGAGCTAATATATGATCCAGCAATTCCACTCCTCGGCATATATCTGCTCAGGAGATAATTCAAAAAGATACAAGCACCCCAATGTTCATTGCAGCATTATTTACTACAGCCAAGACATGGAAGCAACCTAAATGTCCATCGACAGGTGAATGGATAAAGAAGATGTGGCACGTATATACAATGGAATATTACTCAGCCATAAAAAGAAACGAAATTGAGTTATTTGTAGTGAGGTGGATGGACCTAGAGTCTGTCATACAGAGTGAAGTAAGTCAGAAAGAGAAAAACGAATACCGTATGCTAACGCATATATATGGAATCTAAAAAGAAAAAAAAATTGGTACTGATGAACCTAGTGGCAGGGCAGGAATAAAGATGTAGACATAGAAAATGGACTTGAGGACACGGGGGGCAGGGGGAAGCTGTGGCGAAGTGACAGTAGCATCAACGTATATACACTACTGAATGTAAAATAGTTAGCTAGTGGGAAGCAGCAGCATAGCACAGGGAGATCAGCTCGGTGCTTTGTGAAGACCTAGAGGGGTGGGATAGGGAGGATGGGAGGGAGGCTCAAGAGGGAGGGGATATGGGGATGTATGTATGCATACGGCTGATTCACTTTGTTGTGCGATGGAGACTAGCACAGTTGTGAAGCAGCTATACTCCAATAAACATATATATATATTTTAAAAAGTATATGAGAATAGTCTATTAGCCACAAGCCTTCAGAGTTGCCAATGGAAAGCAGTCACTGTGCTTTAAAAACAAATGCAGAGAATTGATTAATCTAGCAAATTAGTTAGGTGGAGTTCTGTTATGCAAACTTTTATTGTATACTCTATAAATGTGAATGATTACTAATGCACAAAAGAGTTACTATGACTTTCCTGAAATAAATTTGAGTCAACTTTTATTTACACATACATGGTACAATTCAATTGATATTTCTGAGTAAATATAAGGAACTAGAATAAGTGCTTTGGAAGACATAAGAACGTATGAGTGATTCCACAACTTTTAGAGAAAACCCAATGTACGTGTAAATATGAGACATTTTTCTTAACTTTGAAGAACTTATAATGCAATACAAGAGAAAAAACCAACTTTCCCAGGCAGAAGGTGAGACTTGTTCTCATAAAAGGAGAGAGAGAGCATCCTAAGACAACACAGGAGATGGGGATTAACTGCACCTGGAGAATGAGAGAGGGCTTCCTAGGGGGAAGAGAATTTGAGATGTCTTAGCTGGACCTCCACTCTCCCAACCAGAAGTAGACCCTGCAACAAGGATCGAGGGCAGGTAGTTGATATGGGTAGTTCAGCAGGGGAATGGGACAATAATGGAGGGAGAAGGTAGTTCGTAAGGGGTGTCATTATTAAGCTACTAGAGCTTTTTCAGTGGTTCTAAAGCTTCAACCTAGGGGGAAGCTCTGGGAAACTCTATAAAATACACACCCCAGAATTTTTCCACCCAAGGAGTAAGGTTGGGAATTTATACCTCCATACTCCTCAGTCATTGGTTAAAGGCTGCTCCTGGAAGGATACGACTTTCTAGGCACTTCTGGTCCACAAAAGTATAACCTCTATCCCTAGGAGGCCAACTGACGAAAACAGCAGAAATTCAGATCTAAAGCAAATACAAGTAATCTTTGAAAATCTTCAAATATTCTCTTGCTATTTACTGAGTGCCCCTATTTGCCAAATATACACAATATAATGATTGAAAGTAGGCAACTTCTGAGGTGTCAGTCCCAAAGTATTGCTTTCTCACTGTCAGTAAAGGTTATACAGTATAATAATGTTTTCACAAGCAAAAGCAATTTAGTCTATCTTCTGTTAAACATTCCTCACAATAGGAAAGAAGGAACTTAACACCTGGCACATATATATCTAATCTATTCCGATGATTTCTGAGCAGACATGACCTTCTAATGTTTATCTGTAAGCACTCTACAAAACAAAATGTCTGGGGAGAAGAAATTAGTAATCTGAATTGTAAATATGTGACTATGATCTAAAAACTGGAGCCATAAGAGTACCCCAAGCTAAGTAATAAGTTTTAAAACTACTTTTATTACTTAATGCTTTACACTTATTGATAATCTAATCAGTTTCCACTACTGGAAGGTGCCCATTTGAGTCATGCAAGCAAACAACATTCTATCATGCTATTTTATCTTTGCTTTAATTAACCATCATTGAATATTTTTTAACCTTCAAACTTAGAAGCAATCTAAAAGGCACAGCTCATGATCCAAGGAAAGGTTTGATCTGACAAAATGAGCAGATGAATTTAGTGTCACCTCTGAGTTCCTCGGTGCTCAAGATGATAACCTACAGATTTTGGTGGGTACAAGTTAGTCGTTCTTACTAGGTAAGTTCACCCACACAAAGAGACAACACAGCTAAATCACAAATATCAAACAACAACATAAAAACCAAAACATTTTTTATTTTCTATTATGACTCCACTGCTACCCAGTTTGGAGTATTCTTGAAGGGCTACAGAAAAGACCAGTAGTAGTAACAACATGTAGGACTAGAGTCAGAAGAACAGAATTCAAGTCCTTCCCTGATACTAAATTGCTATAATAGATACAGAATGAATAATGTATAAATGTTCATGGTACTGATATTCCAATTTAAAACTACAATTTTGGTTATTTCTGTACTTCGCCTGTAATCAGTACTTTGAGTTCAAAACCCAGCTGTCATTTACTGCTATTGACCTTGAATAATTTACTCTTTAGATTTCCTCATCTGCAAAACAGAATTAAGATCACTTACTTTCCAGGATTACTTTGAGAAGTAAATGAGATCATATGAATAGAAGAACTTAGCACAGTATCTGCATAAAGTCCCCCTTCTCCTTTTCACCCCTCTGTTCCTGCACTGATTTTGCTTGTGTGTTGTAGACTGCAAATTCCCTTAGGGACAGAGACATGTCTTATTTTCTGAAGAGGCCCAGCACTTAGTCCAGATCTGTACACAGAGTAGGCATTAAATGAAAGAAAAAAAAAAAAAAGTGAACAAACGTGTTGAAGTTAATTTTAGATTAAAGCTCTAAATGAAAAATGGAGACACAGGCAATGTTTTTGAGCATGAAAAAGACATGGGAAACGTTCTAGGAAGTTTATGTGATACACCAGTTTATATGATAAATGACTCTACAGGAATGGAATAAACGTTGTAATCAGACTTGCCAAAACATATATTGACAAGTGAGCATGTCCCTTAACTAATCACTGTTCTAAGATTTTCCTTTTGCTCAAAACATTTTAAAGTAACTGTTTTGAGAGTCTGCATGTGAGTCACACAGGAAAATCAGCATAATTATTTTATAACCAGATTTCAATTTTAAAACCATAAGTTAATATTTAATCACTAGTCCCCAACTTAGTGAACTGCTGCAGCTCAAAATGATTATTGACTACTTTTTGTAATCAAATAAAGCATTAAAGTACAAGGATTTCCCAGTCCAACAACGTATAAAAAATAGGACACATGAATGACATATATTTGAAGACAATTTCTAAATAAATTCCCAAAGATATGCTAAGCGATAGCAACACACTGTCTAGTAAAAGTCTCACAAAATGTTTATTTGGAATAGAGACTCATCTAGATACTTCTAGATAGATATTTAGTAACGTATTAATCACATTATTTTGTGTATGTACATACATATGAGGCTCTACATGAACCCTATACATTAAGTATATATACTTGTAATTTATGCACAAAGCATATAAATAATGTGGATATACTGGGTAGACCAAACGCACAGCCTTCCTGTACGCCTCAGTATCTGCTACCCTCCTGGGTAAATTCGGGATCAATATGGACAAAGCATCATCTTTGTCATCCTTTAACCATCTCTTTTCCAATGATTTTCTTTCTTTCTTCCATGTCAGTCACTCATTCTCATAAACACAACTTAAATCTCACCATCCCTGCAGACAGTTCCACCTCCAACATGACTATTGCAAACACCCCACCCTCTGTTCACAGCCCCCGACTCTTCCAGCTTGCCTCCTCACCTACTCTCATCTCAAACATTCTCCAGCCCACCTGGAGTCTCCAGGGCCTTCTATGGTGTTGCTCCTTCACATCCTAACTCACACGGCAGGTCCTCTCACCACCTTCACTGCTACCACCTGGGTCCAAGCTGCCGCTGTATCTTAAGGTGACTATTGTGATGAACTCCCAGTGGGTCTCCCTGTTTCTGCCTGTCCCTCTCAACAGTCCATTCTCAGCCTAGCAGTTAGAGCAATCCTTGGAGTAGATAAGTCCTATCATGGCACTCTTCTGATCGATACGAATAAAAAACTGCCAGGATAAAAATCCAGGTCCTTACAATGACCTGTAAGAGCATACAGGATCTGGTCCCTTGTTGTCTATGTGACCCCTTTTCTTCTCACTCTCCCCCTTGCTCACTGTAATCCAACCACACCAGCCTTCTCAACCCTGCTCAGCACACAGACCAGCTATACTTTCATCTCAGGCCTCTGGATAGCTCTTATCCCCCACCAGCAGTGCTCCTCTCTCAAGGGTCTTCAAGGTTTGCTCCTTTACCTCCTTCAAGTCTCTGCTCAGACGTCCCTTGTCGATGAAACATTTTGTTCATCTTATTTGAATCAGCAAATGACATTTACCAGCACTACTTCTGTCCTCCCCTGCTTTCTCGCCATAGAACATATCACCATCTGACAAAGTACCCATTTCCTTAATCCTTTGTTTACTGTCTGTTGTTTACTGTATCCTCATTAGAATATAAGCTTCAAAAGGGCAGACACTTTTGTCTCTCACTCACTGATGTACTCCCTGTTCCTAGAACAATGCTTTGCACATGGTAGGCACCTGATGATTATTTAATGAAAGCAGCCTAGATTTCACGGTCCATTATTTCAACCATATTTTGCCACCAAACTTTGTGTATATAAGTATTTAGGTGATTAAGTTAATTCTTGAGTGCAGATAAGGGAAAAGCTTCACTAAAGTTTGCACTTAAATCATCTTATGAGAGAAACTCTAAAATTATTCTGAAGCTGGAGAAATTAAACTATGGCTATTAGATGCCTACTTGAAAGATGTGATTCTCTTAACCCATTTATTCAGAAATATAGCTTTGACCTTCCAGTTTGACAAAATAAAGGCACTTCCACTTAGGGTCTTCTTTGAAACCTACAATAAAAATAATGAAAAAGAAAAAAGAAAGCTTCACCTTGAGTAAGAAATGGCTGTAACTGTAGACAACCAACTGTGAATACTACCTGTCAAATTCAACAAAATGTGGACCAAAAGCCCAATAGCCAACATACACATTCTCAGACCTCCAGCAGACTACAGATTTCCCCAAATGTCACAGTCCTAAGAGGTCTATCCAAAATTCCTGTGACTGAAGTTGCTAGATGTGGTAGACACGGCCAAACCACTGCAAAATCTGGAAAAACCTTGCAGGGCCCGAGGTTCACACGCAGAGAATGGCAGGGAAATGGAGCTGTAGGAGGAAGCACGAAGGTACACCTTTGTCCTTATCTCTGCTTTGACCTCCTGGTAGAGGAAGCCTGTCTGGAAGGGAGGCCGAGGAGGGTGTTACAGAAGCCACGATCAGTTTTGTGGCCCTGACCAGAGTCAGCTGGGCAGAAATAGACTGACAGCCTGCTACAAATATGCTTTACCGACTCACATCAACTTCCTGCTCGTGCCAAAGGGATAAAGTAAAATTCTAAAGTATAGTTTAAATCAAATCCATCCTGTTCTTAAAACCCTTCGTCATTTTCCTATTCCTATAAGTTTTAGCTACTTAGTTAAACTCCATCCTAACTTAACTCTAGTATCCAGCTTTCTCCTGTTACTTCCTATGGCCCAGCCAGAAATGTTCAGTCACCACTACATGAACCCTCCGTGTCCTAAAACATCCTTTCTACCTAGAAGGGTTTCTGTTCCCCACACCTCCCTCCCTCTCCCCACCAACGTGCTGAAATCCCAGTCATCTTTCACAGAGCCACTTAATACCCCATTCATCCATAAAACTTCCACTTCAAAGAGTTTTATGGTTTATGAATTAATTCATTTTTAAAAAGCAGATCTGGAGAGATACATTAAATACTAAAATTACACTCTTCTGTCCATTGAGGATGCAATCAGATTCTTGCTTCCCAAAGATAAAAAGATGCTTAATTTAACTATACTGAGAAAACTAGAATACTGAATAGTAAAAAATGTCTAGAAGTAGCAGGTGTTCCATCATGAGTAACACATCTGATTGGCAACTTTATTTTTCTGCTTTTGACTGTTTTCCTTCTGTTACCAAGCCTGATACCCTTTAAGGTAAAGGGAAATAAGGTGATATCATAAAGGTGATGTGACCCTAATAATTTCTTTATTTAAAAGCTAAAATTTATTGAAAACTGGCCATCATTATCTCATTTAATCGTAACAAACAACAACCAAATTAGTTACAGATATTTTTCTTATTTTACAGATGAGGAAGTCAAGGTTGAAAGAGAGATTGAATAATTTGCCCAGAGTCACACAAATTGTAAGTTCTAAGCCAATCTGATTCTAGAACTAGAATTCTTAACTCTGCGCTCTAAGCTTATTAATATATTTACTAAAGTATCTCTGACCAGATGGTTTCAAAAGTAAGCCAAAGGCTTCATCAGTTACACTTCACCCTATATTATCACCCCACCCCACCCCCAAAAAAGTTGCAATACTTTACATTTCTACACTACTTAACTGGCTTTGAAAATACTTCCACAAGTATTAATGGTTTAAATCCCACAACAAATCTATAGGACTTTCACCATTTTATACAGCAGGAAAGAGGAACAGAGATATTATAAATTACACAGTCACATTGCTGAGTAGCCAGGATACAGATACAAGCCTTCTTAACCTAATATCAGTGCTCCTTCCAGAACGGCTAAACACTTTAGAAGTATCTGATACCTTTTCTTAGATATGGAAGTCATGAAGTATTCAGTGAAT
This sequence comes from Balaenoptera acutorostrata, assembly GCF_949987535.1. Lineage (NCBI taxonomy): Eukaryota > Metazoa > Chordata > Mammalia > Artiodactyla > Balaenopteridae > Balaenoptera > Balaenoptera acutorostrata. The sequence continues at coordinate 9,903,513 of NC_080068.1, forward strand.
TGTCATGTTTCCCAGTTCCATTCAATTAATTTGAAGACACTCATTGTTATTACTTTTATACTATGTAGAAATTATGATCATAGACATTATTTTCAGTAATATAATGAGTCCAGTCATTAATCAAGGAATTTGCAGTGTCAGGCAGTGTGTTCACCAGCTTGACAAGCATGAGGCCTGAAATGACATGGTTTCTACCATTCCAATGGATAGAAACCATACTGTGATAGGTTTCTATCAATGACTGCTAGAACACCAAATGTATGGGCGGGAGTGGTGGGAAAGAAGTGTGAATAGGTAGGGTGAGTTCAAATCATGGAAAGCCTTGTTTGTCATGCCAAGATTGAGATATAAAGATGGGTGAAGAGGATCCACTGAAGAATTTTGATATGGGGAGTAGTACGTTCATATTTACGTGACAGGAAGTAGTAACCTAGGCAGCAGAAGATGGAAGGTGGTGTCAAGGGGCAGAGTAGAGTCAGGGAAACCAGTAGAAAGGCTACTGTAGTAGTCTCCCGAGGCTCAATCAATTCCCAAATTTGGCTGATTACTTGAAATTACCAAGGAAGCCTTTTATTATTTTTTTTAAATTTCTTTTTTCATCATTAGAATATATTTTGCATTTATATAATAAAATATAGAAGACAATAAAAATAAGTGAGCCTTGCTACAAGCAACAACAGAAATAAAACTCATGAGCAATATTCAGCAAAACAAGGCAGGCATAAAATGATATACACTGTATGGTTTCTTTTTAAAAAATTCAAAACTGGGCAAAACAAATTTATGGTGAAGATAATGGTTACTTTGGGGGCAGAAAGCAGGGGCCATGACCAGGAAATGGTATAAGGAGGGCTTCCGAGGTGCTGGGAAAGTTCTGTTTCTTGATCTGAGTAGTGGTTATACTAGTGGGAGTTCACATAACTCACATAAGTCATAAGTTTATAGTTAAACTTATGACTTATGCACTTTTCTCTGTGTTATAACTTATTAAGAAAGCTAAGACAAAAGCCTTATTTAGTTCACTAAGATCAACAGTTGGCAAAGAATTACTGAATATTATTTTAGACACCTACAAAATTCAAGGAGCTGTCTTAGGTGGTCAAAGATTCCAAGTCCATTCCACTATCAAACTTTTTTTTTTTCTTATTAGTCATCCATTTTATACACATCAGTGTATACATGTCAGTCCCAATCTCCCAATTCATCACACCACCACCACCACCCCCCGCGGCTTTCCCCCCTTGGTGTCGATTCGTTTTTTCTCTACTTCTGTGTCTCAATTTCTGCTCGGTAAACCAGTTCATCTGTACCATTTTCTAGGTTCCATGTATATGCGCTAATATACGATATTTGTTTTTCTCTTTCTGACTTACTTCACTCTGTATGACAGTCTCTAGATCCATCCACGTCTCTACAAATGACCCAGTTTCGTTCCTTTTTATGGCTGAGTAATATCCCATTGTATATATGTACCACAACTTCTTTATCCATTTGTCTGTTGATGGGCGTTTAGGTTGCTTCCATATGACCTGGCTATTGTAAATAGTGCTGCAATGAACATTGGGGTGCATGTGTCTTTTTGAATTATGGTTTTCTCTGGGTATATGCCCAGCAGTGGTATTGCTGGGTCATATGGTAATTCTATTTTCAGTTCTTTAAGGAACCTCCATACTGTTCTCCATAGTGGCTGTAACAATTTATATTCACACCAACAGTGCAAGAGTTCCCTTTTCTCCACACCCTCTCCAGCATTTGTTGTTTGGAGATTTTCTAATGATGCCCATTCTAACTGCTGTGAGGTGATACCTCATTGTAGTTTTGATTTGCATTTCTCTAATAATTAGTGATGTTGAACAGCATTTCATGTTCTTCTGGCCGTCTGTATGTCTTCTTTGGAGAAATGTCTATTTAGGCCTTCTGCCCATTTTTGGATTGGGTTGTTTGTTTAATATTGAGCTGCATGAGCTGTTTATATATTTTGGAGATTAATCCTTGGTCCGATGATTCATTTGCAAATATTTTCTCCCATTCGGAGGGTTGTCTTTTTGTCTTGTTTATGGTTTCCATTGCTGTGCAAAAGCATTAGGTCCCATTTGTTTATTTTTGTTTTTATTTCCATTACTCTGGGAGGTGGGTCAAAAAAGATCTTGCTGTGATTTATGTCCAAGAGTGTTCTTCCTATGTTTTCCTCTAAGAGTTTTATAGTGCCTGGTCTTACATTTAGGTCTTTAATCCATTTTGAGTTTATTTTTGTGTATGGTGTTAGGGAGTGTTCTAATTTCATACTTTTACATGTAGCTGTCCAGTTTTCCCAGCACCACTTATTGGAGAGACTGTCTTTTCTCCATTGTATATCTTTGCCTCCTTTGTGTTAGATTAGTTGACCACAGATGCATGGGTTTATCTCTGGGCTTTCTATCCTGTTCCATTGATCTATATTTCTGCTTTTGTGCCAGTAACATATTGTCTTGATTACCGTAGCTTTGTAGTATTGTTTGAAGTCAGGGAGTCTGATTCCTCCAGCTCCATTTTTTCCCCTCAAGACTGCTTTGGCTATTCGGGGTCTTTTGTGTCTCCATACAAATTTTAAGATTTTTTGATATAGTTCTGTAAAGAATGCCATTGGTAATTTGATAGGGATTGAATTGAATCTGTAGATTGCTTTGGGTAGTATAGTCATTTTCACAATATTGATTCTTCCAATCCAAGAACATGGTATATCTCTCCATCTGTTGGTATCATCTTTAATTTCTTTCATCAGTGTCTTATAGTTTTCTGCATACAGGTCTTTTGTCTCCCTAGGTAGGTTTATTCCTAGGTATTTTATTCTTTTTGTTGCAAAGGCAAATGGGAGAGTTTCCTTAATTTCTCCTTCAGATTTTTCATCATTAGTGTATAGGAATGCAAGAGATTTCTGTGCATTTTTGTATCCTGCAACATTACCAAATTCATTGATTAGCTCTAGTAGTTTTCTGGTGGCATCTTTAGGATTCTCTATGTATAGTATCATGTCATCTGCACACAGTGACAGTTTTACTTCTTCTTTTCCAATTTGTATTCCTTTTATTTCTTTTTCTTCCCTGACTGCCGTGGCTAGGACTTCCAAAACTATGTTGAATAATAGTGGTGAGAGTGGACATCCTTGTCTTGTTCCTGATCTTAGAGGAAATGTTTTCAGTTATTCACCATTGAGAATGATGTTTGCTGTGGATTTGTCGTATATGGCCTTTATTATGTTGAAGTAGGTTCCCTCTATGCTCATTTTCTGGAGAGCTTTTATCATAAGTGGCTGTTGAATTTTGTCAAAAGCTTTTTCTGCATCTACTGAGACGATCATATGGTTTTTATTCTTCAATTTGTTAATATGGTGTATCACATTGACTGATTTGCGTATATTGAAGACTCCTTGCATCTATGGGATAAATTCCACTTGATTATGGTGTATAATCCTTTTAATGTGTTGTTGGATTCTGCTTGCTAGTATTTTGTTGAGGATTTTTGCATCTATATTCATCAGTGATGTCGGTCTGTAATTTTCTTTTTTTGTAGTATCTTTGTCTGGTTTTGGTATCAAGGTGATGGTAGCCTCATAGAATGAGTTTGGGAGTGTTCCTTCCTCTGCAATTTTTTGGAAGAGTTTGAGAAGGATGGGAGTTAGCTCTTCTGTAAATGTTTGATAGAATTTGCCTGTGAAGCCATCTGGTCCTGGGCTTTTGTTTGCTGGAAGATTTTTAATCACAGCTTCAATTTCAGTGCTTGTGATTGGTCTGTTCATATTTTCTATTTCTTCCTGGTTCAGTCTCAGCAGGTTGTGCATTTCTAAGAATTTGTCCATTTCTTCCAGGTTGTCCATTTTATTGGCATAGAGTTGCTTGTAGTAATCTCTCATGATCCTTTGTATTTCTGCAGTGTCAGTTGTTACTTCTCCTTTTTCATTTCTAATTCTATTGATTTGAGTCTTCTCCCTTTTTTTCGTGATGAGTCTGGCTAATGGTTTATCAATTTTGTTTATCTTCTCAAAGAACCAGCTTTTAGTTTTATTGATCTTTGCTATTGTTTCCTTTATTTCTTTTTCATTTATTTCTGATCTGATCTTTATGATTTCTTTCCTTCTGCTAACTTTGGGGTTTTTTTTTGTTCTTCTCTCTCTAATTGCTTTAGGTGCAAGGTTAGGTTGTTTATTCGAGATGTTTCCTGTTTCTTGAGGTAGGCTTGTATTGCTATAAACTTCCCTCTTAGAACTTCTGCTGCATCCCATAGGTTTTGGGTCATCGTGTCTCCATTGTCATTTGTTTCTAGGTATTTTTTGGTTTCCCCTTTGATTTCTTCAGTGATCTCTTGGTTAATTAGTAACGTATTGTTTAGCCTCCATGTGTTTGTGTTTTTTTTACGTTTTTTCCCCTGTAATTGATTTCTAATCTCATGGCGTTGTGGTCAGAAAAGATGCTTGATATGATTTCAGTTTTCTTCAATTTACCGAGGCTTGATTTGTGACCCAAAATGTGATCTATCCTGGAGAATGTTCCATGCGCACTTGAGAAGAAAGTGTAATCTGCTGTTTGGGGATGGAATGTCCTATAAATATCAATTAAATCTATCTGGTCTATTGTGTCATTTAAAGCTTGTTTCCTTATTAATTTTCTGTTTGCATGATCTGTCCATTGGTGTGAGGTGTTAAAGTCCCCCACTATTGTTGTGTTACTGTCGATTTCCTCTTTTATAGCTGTTAGCAGTTACCATACGTATTGAGGTGCTCCTATGTTGGGTGCACATATATTTATAATTTTTATATCTTCTTCTTGGATTGATCCCTTGATCATTATATAGTGTCCTTCCTTGTCTCTTGTAACATTCTTTATTTTAAAGTCTATTTTATCTGATATGAATATTGCTACTCCATCTTTCTTTTGATTTCCATTTGCATGGAATATCTTTTTCCATCCCTTCACTTTCAGTCTGTATGTGTCCCTAGGTCTGAAGTGGTTCTCTTGTAGACATCATATATACGGGTCTTCTTTTTGTATCCATTTAGGGAGCCTGTGTCTTTTGGTTGGAGCATTTAATCCATTCACGTTTAAGGTAGTTATCGATATGTATGTTCCTGTTACCATTTTCTTAATTGTTTTGGGTTTGTTTTTGTAGGTCCTTTTCTTCTCTTGTGTTTCCCACTTAGAGAAGTTCCTTTAGCATTTGTTGTAGAGCTGGTTTGGTGGTGCTGAATTCTCTTAGCTTTTGCTTGTCTGTAAAACTTTTGATTTCTCCATTGAATCTGAATGAGATCCTTGCTGGGTAGAGTAATCTTGGTTGTAGGTTCTTCCCTTTCATCACTTAAAATATATCATGCCACTCCCTTCTGGCTTCTAGAGTTTCTGCTGAAAAATCAGGTGTTAACCTTATGGGAGTTCCCTTGTATGTTATTTGTCATTTTTCTCTTGCCGCTTCCAATAATTTTTGTCTTTAATTTTTGCCAATTTGATTACTATGTGTCTCAGCGTTTTTCTCCTTGGGTTTTTCCTGTATGGGAATCTCTGCGCTTCCTGGATTTGGGTGGCTATTTCCTTTTCCATGTTAGGGAAGTTTGCAACTATAATCTCTTCAAATATTTTCTCGGGTCCTTTCTCTCTCTTTTCTCCTTCTGGGACCCCTATAATGCGAATGTTGGTGTGTTTAATGTTGTCCCAGAGGTCTCTTATGCTGTCTTCATTTCTTTATTTTTTTCTTTATTTTTTTCTGGAGCAGTGAATTCCAGCATTCTGTCTTCCAGGTCACTTATCCGTTTTTCTGCCTCAGTTATTCTGCTATTCATTCCTTCTAGTGTAGTTTTATTTTCAGTTATTGTATTGTTCATCTCTGTTTGTTTGTTCTTTAATTCTTCTAGGTCTTTGTTAAACATTTCTTGCATCTTCTCAATCTTTGCCTCTATTCTTTTTCCGAGGTCCTGGATCATCTTCACTATCATTATTCTGAATTCTTTTTCTGGAAGGTTGCCTATCTCCACTTCATTAAGTTGTTTTTCTGGGGTTTTATCTTGTTTCTTCATCTGGTATATAGTCCTCTGCCTTTTCATCTTGTCTATTTTTCTGTGAATGTGGTTTTTGCTCCATAGGCTGCAGGATTGTAGTTCTTCTTCCTTCTGCTGTCTGCTCTCTGGTGGATGACGCTATCTAAGAGGCTTGTGGAAGTTTCCTGATGGGAGGGACTGGTGGTGGGTAGAGCTGGCTGTTGCTCTGGTGGGCAGAGCTCAGTAAAACTTTAATCCGCTTATCTCCTGATGGGTGGGGCTGGGTTCCCTCCCTGTTGGTTGTTTGGCCTGAGGCAACCCAACACTGGAGCCTACCCAGCTCTTTGGTGGGGCTAATGGCAGACTCTGGGAGGGCTCACGCCAAGGAGTACTTCCCAGAACTTCTGCTGCCAGTGTCCTTGTCCCCACGGTGAGCCACAGCCAGCCCCCGCCTCCATGGGAGACCCTCCAACACCAGCAGGTAGGTCTGGTTCAGTCTCCTATGGGGTCACTGCTCCTTCCCCTGGGTCCCGATGGGAACACTACTTTGTGTGTGCCCTCCAAGAGTGGAGTCTCTGTTTCCCCCAGTCTTGCTTAAGTCCTGCAATCAAATCCCGCTAGCCTTCAAAGTCTGATTCTCTAGGAATTCCTCCTCCCGTTGTCAGACCCCCAGGTTGGGGAGCCTGACGTGGGGCTCAGAACCTTCACTCTAGTGGGTGGGCTTCTGTGGTATAAGTGTTCTCCAGTTTGTGAGTCACCCACCCAGCAGTTATGGGATTTGATTTTATTGTGATAGCGCCCCTCCTACCGTCTCATTGCGGCTTCTCCTTTGTCTTTGTATGTGGGGTGGCTTTTTTGGTGAGTTCCAGTGTTTTCCTGTCGATGATTGTTCAGCAGCTAGTTGTGATTTTGGTGTTCTCGAAAAAAGGAGTGAGAGCATGTCCTTCTACTCCGCCATCTTGAACCAATTTCCAAGGAAGCCTTTTAAAATACAGGTTTTGGAGCCCTGCCTTGAGTTTTCTGACTCAGTCTGGGTCACCAGGTGCATGTGATAATGGGCCAGGTGTAGAATTCTCCTGCCTGGACGAGAGGCTATGAGGAAGCACCAGTGAATGTGGGAGAGATTTATGAGATACTTAAGCAGCAGAATGAACAGGTTTTAGTGATTGATGGACATCAACCTGGAGTGACTGTGTGGATGGACGGGCCATTCATTATGCCCCAGAATTCAAATGGAGCATTCAGATCTTCAAGGGCAAGGAAAGATGATGAGACAATCCACAGGACATGCAGGTACAGGTGAGCATTAGGTAGTTAGATATAGACGTATGGTTGGCCAGGGAGAGCTCTAGACTGAAAGCCTAAGAATGAACGTAGGAAATAATGTTTAATTCTGACTCAGAAGGAAGAGACCTCAAAGGAGATGGAAGAGAGGCCAGAGAAATAGGAAGAAGATAAGAACAATTCAAAATTCATTCAAGCATTTAACGGGGAATGTTTGGCTTGCGGACAGAGTACAAAGGGCCTAAATTCCAAGTAAGTAAGTTTTGATTGTATATTGTCAGCAAAAGTGGGGGAGAGCAAAACAATAACAGTAAACAGTTTGCTTACTTAAGACTATGCTATGATCAGGTTTGTTTTGGGGGAACATCATTGTATCACTGGTAGAAAGGAGATGGAGAGAGGGCAAGTCTAGAGGTGGGAGAACAGTTTGAAACTGTGTTGGCTGTAATAAGGGCCTAATCTAAAGCATTGGGGGGTGGGGTGGACACAAGACACCCGTTTCAAGAGAGATGTCTAAGGCAGAATGTGAGTGCCAGCGGGAATGGTAAAGGAGGAGGAGTTAAGGGCAAACTAAGGCTTCCAGCTTGGCAGACCGGTGGCCGGCAAACTAAGGTTGGAGAGGGTAGAACGTAGACAAAATTTTGGAGATGATGTTGTGGGCGTGAGCAATTTCAGGCACCATATGGTTTTTCAAGGGTAGTGAGAAATATGGCTCTATTGCTCTTCCGATAGGTCGAGGCTAGGAGTTACGATTTAGAAGTCATCAGCAGTATGGGAACTGAAGTAAAAGACAGTCACCCAGGCAGATACATATTTAGTGAGAATAAGTGACGACCAGTGGTGATTGTCAGGAGAGGGTGAACACAGTACTCAGAATCAGATCTGATGCTATAGATGCTGCCTGATCTACACCAAGTGTAGGGAGACATACGTTCTTTATTCTAAATATTACTCAGTATACTCAGTGAATCAATCTGCGGTTTTTTGTTTTATTTTGTTTTTTGTTTTTTTGGCAATCACATCACAGTGACATTTCATACCGTGTTAGAAGTTAACTAAAATCCATGCATATTTTAATTGAACTATTATTAATTAATTTTGGTCTCCTCTTGGCCATGAATCTAAGTACAGGACTTTCCAATTATACTGATTCCATCAGACGTGATGCTTTTGTTGCAAGAAACAGACTACTGCACTAAAAGTAGTTTATCCTATGACGACATTTATTTCCCTCTCATAACTAAAAGTCCAGAGGTATGCGTGTTGAGGGTTGGCTCAGCAGATGAGCAACGATGAGGAACTGAGTCTTTTTCCTACTTTGGCTGCCAACCTCAGTGTGTCAGTGGTACATTCATCAAGGGCAAAAGGTGATGGTGGCAGCGCCCCACATTCTGCTTTCACATGAGAACCTCTGAAAGCAGGATGGGAGCAGGGGCATGTTGACCCAGAGGCCTACTCTCTTTCTTTTTAATTAAAATTTAAATAATAATTTACATACAGTAAAATGCATAAATTTTAGGTGTACAGTTGAAAGAGTTTCGACAAATGCATACACCCATATAACCCACTTCCCTATTGAGAACATTTTCATCACCCCAGAGGGCTCCCTGGGGTACTTTCTTCATCAGTCATCACCACTGCTGCCACCCCCAACTCCACCCAGAGGCAACCACAGCTCCGATCTCTTAAATCATTCTCTTTTTGGTAATCAGGAATGAAAATATTTCCCACAGCCCTCTGCCCCCAGCACACTTTCCCTTACATCTCCTTGGCCCAAACTGTGTCACAGCCGACCTTTAAGTCAATCACTGACAAAAGAGGGTAGTATTATAGACCATTTATGACTCTTCCATCTGTTGGGGCCCATCTGACCTAAGCACACTGCTGCAGACCCAAATAAAACTGGGTTTTTGGGTTTTTTTTAAAGCAAGAAAGAATAGGGAAAGAGCTATATGCACACACACACCATTTTGTTGGTCTACATATCCAGCCATCCAGTATCTGACCTATTCTTCCAGCTTTATTTCACTCACAAAAGTGCTAAGTATGTGCTCGTTCAAGCCAATGCTTAAAATACTGAGAATGACACAAACACATGTAGAGACCTCCCCTGAACTGAACAGCAATCTATGTTCCAACACTCTGGTCAAAGTTCTTCATCCTGGTCCAAATGCAACCAAATTTGTATTTGTCTGGGTCCCCAATTTTCATTTAGCCCACAAGGGTATCATGAGAATGTCATCCAACACTTTGGCTCCTACACTGGGGCACACAGAGGTGTGTCAGTGGATAGGTTTAGTACTTTTTCCCTTTAAAAGCCCTTTCCTCTGTCTCAGTACTTTTTATGAGACTCAGATTATTCTCAGCTCAGATATTTCGAGTCTCTGTCACTGTAGTGTATTTATCACTTGTTCTGTGCCTGTTTACTCTTTTTGTATACATCCTTCTAAAAGCTGAGCTCATGAGAATGATACCTTGTTTTTCTTAGCTGCTCTTCCATTCTTCCTATTTTTCAGTATGTTAATGATATCATTGTGAACCTCCCAATCCCTTTTCATTCTAGCTTCCTTTTGGCTTATATCTAATGTTTCTACGATCTTTGGAATTTTAGAAAAATCTGCTTTCTAAACAATGTCCAGGTTTACATATCTAACCACGGCTAGCACATTCTTTATTGTTATGGACCTTAAAATGGCCCTGGTACATCCCATTAAACTAATTTCCATAACTTCCATTCTATCCTTATTGGTTATAATTAGATCCAGAAAACCATGCTTCCTTGTTGCATTATTTACCGTCTCAGAGGTAAGACTATCAGCAAGATCAGTAAAAAAACGCATTAAATATTCTGCTTTAACAGAATGATGCTTCAGAGTATAGACATGGAGTTTCCAATTATGACATTTATCTGCCAGGTTTGAAACTTGCATTAGGAGAGGAGCAGTCATATTCATCCACCTAAGATATCTGTATTTGACTCCCTCAGTGTTTTCAGTTTATGTATCTTGTACTCTCATGCTTAAACCTAGTAGCTCAAGGATTTCCATGCAGGGCACTCTTCCAAAGATCTCAACAGGTGTTATTTTATTTGTACAGCATGTAAGCTCCTGTTGGTGTATTCTAGTGATTATCTGTATCTCAGCAAGTCTGTCTTGCTTAGGAGATCATATTTATCTATTTTCATTCTATTTTAGGTTTACCATATTATCTTATCAGCCCTAGTTAAAAGGTATGTGTTAAAAAGTGTTTATCCGTGATACAGCTGAAACAAAGTCAGTCACTTTTTAATATTTTAAAAAGAGACCCTTTGCAAAGCACTATAGGAGTCAGATAAACATATTTAAGGTAGATTTTTTTCTATTTAGAAAACTATTTTAATTTTTCATAGCAAAACTGATAAAAGTTATATTTTTTTAATATTCTCTGTGAATCACTGATATTTTCTCAGCTACAACATTACCTCCACTTTATGCTACACTTGATATTCTCCAAAGTAGCTCATTTTATCTGAGCATTGTTCTTCTTTTTCCTCAGATTTCAGTTTAAAGTTCTCTTTATCAGGTTGGCAAGATTCTTGTCCAATGCATTCCTCTCATACGCACGCTATCCCCTATACGGAGTCTGTTGTATTCACACATGAGCCCTAGTTCAGAAAACCTCATTTCGGTCTTTTGCTGTTTCGGTTGGGTGCTACACGATACCCCTTACCTTTCATTTCTTCTTCAATGTCATGCCTCAACTGGAAGAAGAAATGAAAATAGCCCTTCAGTGCCCAAAGTGCCATATGAATCAACAAGAGTATAGTGTGGTCTGTAAATGTGATAAGTCTCAGGAAACCTCCTGAGGGAACCTCCCATATCAGTTCCATCAAGATTTACCTCAATATGAATGAGAAAGAAATAAGATGCCTTCCCTCTAGTCGTTACCTGAAGGACTTGGTTTGGATGTTTACCCTCTGACTCTCAGTTGTAAATCTTTAGAGAACTACATGCATTAACCTAATGTGTAAAAGATATGTTATAAATTATCAGCCAATGATAAAAAGATTTAGATAGTATTGTCAAGATTCCTTTATAGGTTTTAAAACTACTCCCCTTTACTGGTGACAGTTACCAAGGACCGCACATATGAGACTTACAGTCTCTAGTTGAACTTGGAAGTGTGCCAGGAACAAGAGAGACAAAAAGACATAGTAATACTTTCTTCAGGAATCCGCAGTCTACTTGGTAAGCTAACACTTCTGGACACAGACCTAAGCACGTATCCCTGCTATTAACACCAGGCTTCTATAAAAAGGTGGTGCACCCAATTGACCATATCTCTGGGCTCATGTAAGTGCTTTTGAGATGATTTTATAGCAGCAAGGAAACATCAATCCACAATTATTCTCCAATCTTAGAAGAATATATATCAGTTTAACAAACACTTGATACAAACAATAGATTTTGTAAAAAGAATTCAACATAGGAATAATAATCTGAAGGTATATCCATAAGGAATTTTTGTAACAGAGAATGATTAAATAAAATATCTTCCATTAAAAATACAGCAATACTGAAAATTAACCACCAAAGTTACTTACTTTTACTATGATAAGCCTTGTTAGGTTTTCACACCTCTGGTTATCATTTTCCACATACTCCACTTCAAACAGGGTATTATAATTTTCTAATATTTTAGCCATTATCTTGTTGCAGAGGTCTTGCTCTTTCATGCCTTCAAGCCCAGGAGGCACACTAGAAATAAGGGAAACAAATTGAGAGGAATTACTTTGTAAAAACACAATTGCCAGCACAGCTGACTCAGACTTATACTTTGACCTTTCCTGAATGATTGATCAGCCTTCTTATAAATACACATGGGATTTTTAATAAGTTCTATGGTGACACACAGGATGTTGCTGGGACAACTGGCAAGTTACCAAGATCTGAATTAATAACTTGTGCTGAGTAAGAAAAGTACATGTTGTTTAGGAAGAGGGTACAGGTTAACATGCGTGCAATCAGTAATGCTTTATACATATTAGAAATTGCTACACATAAAGTAACATTTATAAAAAAGTAAAAGCTAGAGAGAGACCTCCAAGATGGCAGACGAGTAAGACGGGGAGATCACCTTCCTCCCCACAAATACAGCAGAAATACATCTGCATGTGGAACAACCCCTACAGAATGCCTACTGAACGCTGGCAGAAGACCTCAGACCTCCCAAAAGGCAAGAAACTCCCCACATACCTGGGGAGGGCAAAAGAAAATAGAAACAACAGAGACAAAAGAATAGGGACGGGATCTGCACCAGTGGGAGGGAGCCGTGAAGGAGGAAAGGTGTCCACACACTAGGAGCCCCTTCGCAGGCGGAGACGGCGGGTGGCGGAGGGGGGAAGCTTCGGAGCCACGGAGGAGAGCGCAGCCACAGGGGAGCGGAGGGCAAAGCCGAGAGATTCCCGCACGGAGGATCAGTGCCGACCAGCACCCACCAGCCCGAGAGGCTTGTCTGCTCAGCCGCCGGGGCGGGCGGGGCTGGGAGCTGAGGCTCGGGCTTCGGTCGGATCGCAGGGAGAGGACTGGGGTTGGCGGCGTGAACACAGCCTGAAGGGGTTAGTGCGCCACGGCGAGCCGGGAGGGAGTCCGGGAAAAGTCTGCAGCTGCCGAAGAGGCAGGAGACTTTTTCTTACCTCTTTGTTTCCTGGTGCGCGAGGAGAGGGGATTCAGAGCGCCGCCTAAACGAGCTCCAGAGACGCGCGCGAGCCGCGGCTGTCAGCACGGACCCCAGAGACGGGCATGAGATGCTAAGGCTGCTGCTGCCGCTACCAAGAAGCCTGTGTGCGAGCCCAGGTCACTCTCCACACCGCCCCTCCCGGGAGCCTGTGCAGCCCGCCACGGCCAGGGTCCCGGGATCCGGGGACAACTTCCCCGGGAGAACGCACTGCGCGCCTCGGGCTACTGCAACGTCACGACGCCTCTGACGCCGCAGGCTCGCCCCGCCTCCTCTGTACCGCTCCTTCCCCCCGCCTGAGTGAGCCAGAGCCCCCGAAGCAGCTGCTCCTTTAACCCCGTCCTGTCTGCGCAAAGAACACACGCCCTCAGGCGACCTACACTCAGAGACGGGTCCAAATCCAAAGCTGAACCCCGGGAGCTGTGCGTGCAAAGAGAAAGGGAAATCTCTCCCAGCAGCCTCAGAAGCAGCGGATTAAATCTTCACAGTCAACTTGATGTACCCTGCATCTGTGGAATACCTGAGCATACAACGAATCATCAGAAATTCAGGAGGTGGACTTTGGGAGCAACCGTAGGCTTGGGGTTTGCTTTCGGCACCTAATTTGTTTCTGGTCTTAGGTTTATCTTAGTTTAGTATTTAGAGTTTATTATCACTGGCAGATTTGGTTACTGATTTGGTTGCTCTCTTCCTTTTTTTTCTTTTAATATATATATATATATATATATATATATATTATTTACCTATTTCTCTTTTTGTGAGTGTGTATGTGTATGCTTCTTTGTGCGATTTTGCCTGTACAGCTTTGCTTTTACTACTTGTCCTAGGGTTCTGTCTGTCCTTTTTCTTTTTTTTTTTTTTAGTAGAGTTTTTAACGCTTCTTATCATTGGTGGATTTGTTTTTTGGTTTGGTGGCTCTCTTCTTTCTTTCCATTTTTGTATTACTTTAAAAATTTCTTTATTTTTAATAACATTTATTTTTATTTTAATAACTATCTTATTTTATTTTTTTCTTTCTTCCTTTTCTTCTCCCTTTTCTTCTGAGCCATGTGGCTGACATGGTCGTCAACCAGGTGTCAGGCCTGAGCCTCTGTGTGGGAGAGCCAAGTTCAGGACATTGGTCCACCAGAGACCTCCTGGCTCCATGTAATATCAAACAGCAAAAGCTCTCCCAGAGATCTCCATCTCAACGCTAAGACTCAGCTCACTAAACGACCAGCAAGCTACAATGCTAGACACCCTATGCCAAACAATGAGCAAGACAGCAACCCAACCCCACCCATTAGCACAGAGGTTGCCTAAAATCAGACACCCCAAAACACACCGGACGTGGTGCTCCCCACCAGAAAGACAAGATCCAGCCTCATCCACCAGAACACAGGCACTAGTCCCCTCCACCAGGAAGCCTACACAACCCACTGAACCAACCTTAGCCACTGGGGGGAGACACCAAAAACAATGGGAACTACGAACCTGCAGCCTGCGAAAAGGAGACCCCAAACACAGTAAGTTAAGCAAAATGAGAAGACAGAGGAAACACACAGCAGATGAAGGAACAAAGTAAAACCCCATCAGACCAAACAAATGAAGAGGATACAGGCAGTCTACCTGAAAACGAATTCAGAGTAATGATAGTAAAGATGATCCAAAATCTTGGAAATAGAATGGAGAATATACAAGAAACATTTAACAAGGACCTAGAAGAACTAAAGAGCAAACAAACAATGATGAACAACACAATAAATGAAATTAAAAATTCTCTAGAAGGATTCAATAGCAGAATAACTGAGGCAGAAGAACACATAAGTGACCTGGAAGATAAAATAGTGGAAATAACTACCGCAGAGCAGAATAAAGAAAAAAGAATGAAAAGAATTGAGGACAGTCTCAGAGACCTCTGGGACAACATTAAACGCACAAACATTCGAATTATAGGGGTCCCAGCAGAAGAAGAGAAAAAGAAAGGGACAGAAAATATTTGAAGAAATGATAGTTGAAAACTTCCCTAATATGGGAAAGGAAATAGTCAATCAGGTCCAGGAAGTGCAGAGAGTCCCATACAGGATAAATCCAAGGAGAAACATGCCAAGACACATATTAATCAAACTATCAAACATTCAATACCAAGAAAAAATATTAAAAGCAGCAAGGGAAAAACAGCAAATAACATACAAGGGAATTGCCGTAAGGTTAACAGCTGATCTTCCAGCAGAAACTCTGCAAGCCAGAAGGGAGTGGCAGGACATATTTAAAGTGATGAAAGGGGAAAACCTACAACCAACATTACTCCACCCAGCAAGGATCTCATTCAGATTCAACGGAGAAATTAAAACCTTTACAGACAAGCAAAAGCTAAGAGAATACAGCACCACCAAACCAGCTTTAAAACAAATGCTAAAGGAACTTCTCTAGGTAGGAAACACAAGAGAAGGAAAAGACCTACAATGACAAACCCAAAACAATTAAGAAAACAATAATAGGAACATACATACTGATAACTACCTTAAATGTAAATGGATTAAATGCACTAACCATAAGACATAGACTGGCTGAATGGATACAAAAACAAGACCCGTATATATGCTGTCTACAAGAGATCGACTTCAGACCTAGGGACACATACAGACTGAAAGTGAGGGGGTGGAAAAAGATATTCCATGCAAATGGAAATCAAAAGAAAGCTGGAGTAGCAATTCTCATAGCAGACAAAATGGTCTTTAAAATAAAGACTATATAAGAGACAAAGAAGGACACTACATAATGATCAAGGGATCAATCCAAGAAGAAGATATAACAATTTTAAATATTTATGCACCCAACATAGGAGTACCTCAATACATATGGCAAATGCTAACAGCCATAAAAGGGGAAATAGACAGTAACACAATCATAGTAGGGGACTTTAACACCCCACTTTCACCAATGGACAGATCATCCAAAATGAAAATAAATAAGGAAACACAAGCTTTAAATGATACACTAAACAAGATGGACTTAATTGATATTTAATTGATATTTACAGGACATTCCATCCAAAAACAGCAGATTACACTTTCTTCTCAAGTGCTCATGGAACATTCTCCAGGATAGATCATATCTTGGGTCACAAATCAAGCCTTGGTAAATTTAACAAAATTGAAATCTTACCAAGTACCTCTTCTGACCACAACACTATGAGACTAGTTATCAGTAACAGGAAAAAGTTGGTAAAAAATACAAACACATGGAGGCTAAACAATACACTACTAAATAACCAAGAGATCACTGAAGAAATCAAAGAGAAAATCAAAAAATACCTAGGAACAAATGACAATGAAAACATGATGACCCCAAACCTATGGGATACAGCAAAAGCAGGTCTAAGAGGGAAGTTTATAGCAATACAATCCTACCTCAAGAGACAAAAAACATCTCAAATTAACAACGTAAACTTACACCTAAAGCAATTAGAGAAAGAAAAACTAAGAAACCCCAAAGTTAGAAGGAAAGAAATCATAAAGATCAGATCAAAAATAAATGAAGGAAACAAAAGCAAAGATGAATAATACTAAAAGCTGGTTCTTTGAGAAGATAAACAAAAGTGAGAAACCTTTAGCCAGACTCATCAAGAAAAAACGGAGAAGACTGAAATCAAGAGAATTAGAAATGAAGAAGGTGAAGTAACAACTGGCAATGCAGAAATACAAAGGATCATGAGAAATTACTAGAAGCAACTCTATGCCAATAAAATGGACAACCTGGAAGAAATGGACAAATTCTTAGAAACGTACAACCTTCTGAGACTGAACCAGGAAGATACAGAAAATATAAACAGACCAATCACAAGCACTGAAATTGAAACTGTGATTAAAAATCTTCCAACAAACAGAAGCCAAGGACCAGATGGCTTCACAGTGAATTCTATCAAACATTTAGAGAAGAGCTAACACCTATCCTTCTCAAACTTTTCCAAAATATAGCAGAGGGAGGAACACTGCCAAACTCATTCTACAAGGCCACCATCACCCTGATACCAAAACCAGACAAAGATGTCACAAAGAAAGAAAACTACAGGCCAATATCACTGATGAACATAGATGCAAAAATCCTCAACAAAATACTAGCAAACTGAATCCAACAGCACATTACAAGGATCATATACCATGGTGAAGTGGGCTTTACCCCACGAATGCAAGAATTCTTCAATACACGCAAATTAATCAATGTGATAAACCATATTAACAAATTGAAGGAGAAAAACCATATGTTCATCTCAACTGATGCAGAGAAAGCTTTCGACAAAATTCAACACCCATTTATGATAAAAACACTCCAGAAAGTAGGCATAGAGGGAACTTACTTCAACATAATAAAGGCCACATATGACAAACCCACAGCCAACATCGCTCTCAATGGTGAAAAACTGAAACCATTGCCTCTAAGATCAGGAAGAAGACAAGGTTGTCCACTCTCACCACTATTATTCAACATAGTTTTGGAAGTTTTAGCCACAGCAATCAGAGAAGAAAAAGAAACAAAAGGAATCCAAATCGGAAAAGAAAAAGTAAAGCTGTCACTGTTTGCAGATGACATAATACTATACATAGAGAATCCTAAAGATGCTACCAGAAAACTACTAGAGCTAATCAATGAATTTGGTAAAGTAGCAGGATACAACATTAATGCACAGAAATCTCTTGCATTCCTACACACTAATGATGAAAAATCTGAAGGAGAAATTAAGGAAACACTTCCATTTACCATTGCAACAAAAAGAATAAAATACCTAGGAATACACCTACCTAAGGAGACAAAAGACCTGTATGCAGAAAATTATAAGACACTGATGTAAGAAATTAAAGATGATACAAACAGATGGAGAGATATACCATGTTCTTGGATTGGAAGCATCAACATTGTGAAAATGACTATACTACCCAAAGCAATCTACAGATTCAATGCAATCCCTATCAAACTACCAATGGCATTATTATTCACAGAACTAGAACAAAAATTTCACAATTTGTATGGAAAAACAAAAGACCCCGAATAGCCAAAGCAATCTTGAGAAAGAAAAACGGAGCTGGAGGAATCAGACTCCCTGACTTCAGATTATACTACAAAGCTACAGTAATCAAGACAGTATGGTACTGGCACAAAAACAGAAATATGGATCAATGGAACAGGAGAGAAAGCCCAGAGATAAACCCATGCACATATGGTCACCTCATCTTTGATTAAGGAGGCAAGAATATACAATGGAGAAAAGACTGCCTCTTCAATAAGTGGTGCTGGGAAAACTGGACAGCTACATGTAAAAGAATGAAATTAGAACACTCCCTAACACCATACAAAAAAATAAACTCAAAATGGGTTAAAGACCTAAATGTAAGGCCAGACATTATAAAACCCTTAGAGGAAAACATAGGCAGAACACTATGACATACATCACAGCAAGATCCTTTTTGACCCACCTCCTAGAATAATGGAAATAAAAACAAAAATAAACAAATGGGACCTAATGAAACTTAAAAGCTTTTGCACAGCAAAGGAAAACATAAACAAGATGAAAAGACAACCCTCAGACTGGGAGAAAATATTTGCAAATGAAGCAACTGACAAAGGATTAATCTCCAAAATTTATAAGCAGCTCATACAGCTCAATATCAAAAAAAACAATCTAATCTAAAAATTGGCAGAAGGCCAAAATAGACATTTCTCCAAAGAAGATATACAGATTGCCAACAAACACATGAAAGGATGCTCAACATCACTAATCATTAGAGAAATGCAAATCAAAACTACAATGAGGTATCACCTCACACCAGTCAGAATGGCCATCATCAAAAAGCTACCAACAACAAATGCTGGAGAGGGTGTGGAGAAAAGGGAACCCTCTTGCACTGCTGGTGGGAATGTAAATTGATACAGCCACTATGGAGAACAGTATGGAGGTTCCTTAAAAAACTAAAAATAGAACTACCATACCACCCAGCAATCCCACTACTGGGCATATACCCTGAGAAAACCATAATTCAAAAAGAGTCATGTACCACAATGTTCATTGCAGCTCTGTTTACAATAGCCAGGACTTGGAAGCAACCTAAGTGTCCATCGACAGATGAATGGATAAAGAAGATGTGGCACATGTATACAATGGAATATTACTCAGCCATAAAAAGAAATGAAATGGAGGTATTTGTAGTGAGGTGGATGGAGTTAGAGTCTGTCATACAGAGTGAAGTAAGTCAGAAAGAGAAAAACAAATACCGTATGCTAACACATATATATGGAATCTAAAAAAAAAAAAAAAGGTTCTGAAGAACCTAGGGGCAGGACAGGAATAATGACACAGATGTAGAGAATGGACTTGAGGACACGGGGAGGGGGATGGGTAGGCTGGGATGAAGTGAGAGAGTGGCATGGACATATATACACTACCAAATGTAAAATAGCTAGCTAGTGGGAAGCCACTTCATACCACAGGAAGATCAGCTCGGTGCTTTGTGACCACCTAGAGGGGTGGGATAGGGAGGATGGGAGGGAGATGCAAGATAGAGGAGATATGGAGATATATGTATATGCATAGCTGATTTACTTTGTTATAAAGCAGAAACTAACACACCATTGTAAAGCAATTATACTCCAATAAAGATGTTATAAAAAAAAGAAAAAGCTAGAAAGAACAAGTGTTATCACAGGAAGAATGAGTGTTTTACCATGACAGAAATACTCAGTTACACAAATAACAGCAACACAGTCTTTATTTAAATATTTTTTAGATAATGCACAAAAGGCACACAATCTAAAGGAAAAGATAAATAATTCTGGGAAAAAATGTTGATAATTGTTGAAGATTATGTACACTGAAGATGCATTATACTATTCTCTCTTCTTTTGGGTATGTTTAAAATTTTCCATAATTAAATAAAAGAGGTATAAAAAGCTTCTGAACGCAGAAGACACTCTATATAAGGTAGAAAGACAAGCTATAGATTGGAAGAAAAGAAATATCTCTTCAGTAACATGGACAACTGACATAGCATTAGTAATCAGAGTATCTAAAGTATTTTTACTAATCAATAAGACACTGAGTAATTTTCTTTGTTTCTTTTTTAAAAAAAGAGACAAAAGACAAATTGAAAAACTCAGAAGAAAACACTTGGACAGTCAAGAATCTTATGAAAAGATACTTAATCTGACTGAGTAATCAGTGAAATGCATTAAAAAAGTAACAATGATGCATCAATTAATATCCATCTGTATTCATTTCCTACGGCTGATGCAACAAAACTGTGACAAATTGGGTGGCTTGAGACAGAAATTGATTCTCTCCCAGTTCTGGAGGCCAGAAGAGTAACAGCAGTATTACCAGACAGAAATTAAAGTGAGCAAGGCCATACACGCCACAGAGGCTCAAGGCGGAGATTATGGCTACGGCATTACTTGGCTGTAGCTGCACCACTTCAATCTTCAATCAAGGCCGACATCTTAAATTTCTCTCTACTCCATGTTCACATGGCCTTCTCCTCTGTGTACATGTCCGATCCCCTTCTGCCCCCTTCCTATAAGAATACATGTGATTGCATTCAGTACCCACTCAAATAATCTAAGACAATCCCTTTATCTGAAGATCTCTATCTTAATTACAACCGTAAAGTCCCCCTTTTTCACCAAATAGGGTAGTATTTACAGTTTCCAAGGATTATAACTTGATATCTCTGGGGGATATTGTTCATCCTACTATACCATCTTTGGGGTACATATCCTAAGGTGACTCACAATGAGTCACACTCCTGTACTCACCTCGGGGGTAGGCAGAACCTGTGACTTGCCTCTGATCAAGAGACTATGGCAAAGGTCATATGACGTCACTCCCATGATTGAGTCTTATATAATGTAACATAATCTCAGCAGACTGGAGTGTGGTTTCTGCTGCTGGTCTTGATGAAATAAGCTGCCATGTTCGGAGAGGACCCATGAGACCGCCACGTGGCAGGAGACTGATGTGTACCTGAGGCCTCTAGGTCACAGCCAGTAAGAAGCTGGGGTCCTTATGCAGCTGCAAGGAAATGAGTCTACCAACATCAACTCATGAGCTTGAAAGCAGATTCTGTTCCAAACTTGAGCCTCCTTATGAAAATGCAGCCCAGCTGTTACCTTGATTTCAGCTTTGTAAGACCAGAGACAGAGGACCCAGCTAAGCTGTGCCTGGACACCTAAGCCACAGAAAGCATGAGATAGCAAACTTTTGTTGTTTTAAGGCACTACATTTGTGGTGATCTGTTACACAACAATTGAAAACTAGTACAGAGTTTGGTATCTGGAAGTGGGTTACTGCTCTAACAAATATCTAAAATGTGGGAATGTCTTTGGAACTGGATAGTGAGAGGAGACAGGAAGAATTTGGGTAGCATGACAGAGACAGCCTAAAATGCCTTCAACAGATTTTTAGTTGACATCTGGATTTTAAGGACACCACTGGTGGACTTCCCTGGCAGTCCAGTGGTTAAGAATCCATGCTTTCACTGCAGGGGGCATGGACTCGATCCCTGGTTGGGGAACTAAGATCCTGCATGCCGTGCAGTGTGCCCCCTGCCCCCCCCCCAAAAAAAGGACACTGCTGGTGAGAGCTCAGAAGTGCTGGCCAAGCAGTAATAAGGAAGGGGTGAGGTCAAACCAGAGTATGATAATATCTTACAGAAGTAAAATAATAGGCAATGAGAGAAGTGGTAACACGCACTAGACAAACTTAGGTAGAGATCCAGAGCGTGAATTTTAGAACTCTTTCGTGTTCTGTTTACTGATGACTTGGAAAAAGATGAATTATGGCCTCCTGGGTCTTCACATGGAAACAAAGGATAGGTCTCGGTAAATAACAATTTTTAAATAGAACAAAGAATGCAGGAACAAATGACTTATCAGGAGGGAGAAGAAACCACAGCAAAGATAATAAATCAGTCATAATGACTCTCAGGTTCTGTTCCAAAGGTACAGATCAGCCTAAAGCACATTCTTTTTTTTTTTTTTTTTTTTTTTTTTTACTTTTTGGCCTCAACCAGGGATCAAACCCACACCCCCCTACAGTGGAAGTTGGATGGCTTTTGTCAACCTAGAGTGACCTTTGCCTCATTTTAAAGCTAAAATCTCCACCCCAAGGGTGGGGGATTGCCACTATTTCTGAACCTGCAACTGTGTTTGAGCATGTTGTCGCACTGTGCAAGCCCATCTGGAACCCCACCTCTACATGGAAAATCACACTTGCCCCTTCATGAATATGCATGCACCCATAGCTTAAACTTCCCTGATCCTGCTGTGCTGGGAGACAAGGCTTTGAGAGCTATCTCCCTGTCTCCTTACTTGTCACAAGGAATAAATGCTTCTGCTTTAATCAAAAGTACTTGGTGTCTTCATTTGGCTAAGCACCCCAAGTGATGGACGCATTGTGCCCAGTAACAAGAAAATAAGAAACACGTTATTGGAAACTGGAGGAAGGGAGATCCTTGCTTTGTTGGCAGAAAGCTTAGTGAAATTGTATCCTGCATTATGTGGGAAGCAGCATTTGTAAGCAACAAGCTTGTATATACAGTGCAAGAAATTTCCAAGCAATATTTTGAAAGTACCACCTGATTTCTCCTTGCCACTTATGGTAAAAGCTGAGAGTGAGAGAGAGACAGAGACAGAGAGACAGAGGAAGGGAGAGGGAAGAGAGAAGGAGGGAGAGAGGAAGAGGGAGGGAAGGGGAGAGAGAGAGAAACTGAGGTTAAAACTTAAGTAAAAAGGAAATAGGACTTGATTTAAAAGTTGACTCTACAGATGGCAAAAGACACTGAAATTAAGAGATTCACTGTCAGGAAAGCAAGCTCCATAGAAAAGGTTGAGACTGTGACGATATAACCTTTTGCTAAAACCTCAGAAAGATCAAAACCTCAGACTATTCAGTTAGACAAAGGTCCCTTTCAGGTGATTAAGGGTGTGTCTCACAGATCCTTTCAATTAAACCAGAGAGACTCTAGGAACGTAAAGGCACTGCCCATCAGCCAGTTTAGCACGAGCCTGAAACAGAGAAAGGATTATCTTGGAAAGATCTGAGGGGAATGTGTCTTTTTTTCTACTGGAGTGAATCCCAGTGAAATTCACAGAAGACTAGTAAGTTTTTGAGAAATTTATTTCAGCAGAAACACTGCCAACTTGGAATGAAAGGGACAAAAAGGGTACAAAATGAAAGGAGGCCATTAGATTTCCAAAATTCTATTGGCAGGAAGCAGGCTGATAAAGCTACTCAGCTGCAAATGTGCTGCCTTTCATCAAAAATGAAGGATGACTCAGAGGGCAGAACCAAGAACCAAGAGGGTGAAGTTGAAAAGCATGGAGAAGTATTCCCAGGCTTTGAGACCTAGTCAACAGATCCGCAACATTTGCTGGGCTGGATATCACAAATGTCATTAGCCAGCGACTTTATTTTTTTATCTTGAATTTCTTCCTGTTTGAACCAGAACATCTATTGTTGTTATCCTATGTTTGTTCCATCAATATATGTTAGGTGTGTTGAAGCAAATAACTTCTCTCTTTAGTTTCATCCTCTAAGGATGCCTTTCTCAACCACAGAATAACAGCCAGTTTTGAGAGGTTGCCAGTTATCTGTTCTAACAAAGCAGACACTTCAGGCTTATTCTGAAACTAAATTAGATTCAAGGTATTCTATATAATACATTTACTCTCAATCATTTTTATTACAGTATGTTTCTTTAGTCAGATGTAAGGGTAAAGCTTCAGTTAAGGAATGCATGGATCCTATCACTTAAGCCCTTTTGCATCAATTCTGCAGCAGTCTGCTGGAGATACCTGTGGCAATTATAACTTCCTGCCATAGGGTTATTCCCATTCATAAAAGCTTGTCAATTTTAAATTTACCACTTTTTAAATATCCAAGACAAAACAAATGAGAAACAATGGAAGGAGAGGATTCTGGGAAGATAGTGGAGTAGGAAGCACCAGACATCTGTCCCCCTACCTAGATAACAATTACACCAGCATAATTTGTCTGATGAAATATTTTGGAACTCAGTAACATCCAGGGAAGGCTCAGACAGTAAGCCGTGATTAATTTTGGTCAATTTTAGCTCTTAGCACAGTAGCCACTCATCCCCCACCCCAGCCATGTGGCAGGTAGCTACTCTCAGGTTCCTTGAGCAGCTTGCACACAGCTTGTGGGAGCCAGGATAAGCAAAAAGGACCCTGTCGTTCAAATACTGGGGAGCTGTGCTCTGAATGCTTACTGCTGCTTCTGAGGTGCAAAAAGGTGGGCAGCCATTGCTGTTGCACCTCCCTCCCTTGTTGAAAGCCCCTCCCTCTTAGCTGAAGTGACTTCTTGGGGATTTAAAGGGCTGACACCCTTTTTTCTGCCACTTTGACTTCTTTCCTTTTTCCTCTTTTGGGAGTCAGACATTCAAGACTAGGACATTCAAAAACAACCGCATATATGGGGAAAATTAGAAAGTGACTGTGCATGCCCAGGGAAAGGCTCAAAAAAGACCTGAGAAGACCTTAAGTTCATACTTAAGGCTGATGTTGGTACAAAAACAGTCTACAGCAATCAAAATCAAAAACTAAAACCAAAACCAAAACCAATCAAAAAAAACATTAAAAACAGCATACCCCAGGCAAGGAGGAAAATCTGATTTCCAGAGTTACTACATTATTAGATTTACATGTCTTTTGTTCAACAAAAAAATCACAAGGCATACAGAGACAGGAAAATATGGCTCATTCAGGGAAAAAATAAATCAACAGAAACTGTCCTAGAAAAAGATTTGATGGAAGATATACTACATAAAGACTTTAAAACAACTGTCTTAAAGATGCTCAAAAAACTAAAGGAAGATGTCGAAAAGTCAAGAAAATAATGTGTGAACAAAATGGAAGTATCAATAAAGAGAAAGAAAACCCAAAAAGGAAGCCAAAAGAAATTCTGGAGATGAAAAGTACAGTAATTGCAATGAGAAATTCACTGGAAGGATTCAAAGACAGATTTCAGCAGGCAGAAGAAAGAATCAGTGAACATGAAGACAGGACAGTGGAAATTATTGAGTCTGAGGAAAAGGAAGAAAAAAAGATCTAAGAAAAGCAAACAGAACCTAATGAACCTGTGGGACACCAGCAAGTACCAACCTACACATCATAAGAGTCCCAGAAGGAGAAGAGAAAGAGAAAAGGGCAGAGAAAATATCTGAAGAAATAATTAATGAAAACTTCAAGATGAAAGATATGAGTATGAATATCCAAGAAGCTCAAAGGACTCAAAGATCTACACTAAGACACATTATAATCAAACTTTGAAAAGAGAGAAGTGAATCATCACATACAAGGGATCCTCAATTAGATTATCAACAGATTTCTCATCAGAAACTTTGGAGGCCAGAGACTGATATACTCAAAATGCTAAAAGAGAGAAACTATCAACCAATAATTATATCTGTGGCAAAAATGTCCTTCAAAAGTGAGGGAGAAATTAAGATATTCCCAGATAAACAAAAGCTGAGGGAGTCAGTGATCAACACCCCTGTCCTGCAAGAAATGCTCAAGGGAATCCTGCACAGTGAAATGAAAGGACAATAGGCAGTAAACTGAAGCTGAATGGAGAAATAAATATTTCAATAAAGGTAAATACATGGGGAATTATAAAAACTTGTGTTGCTGTAACAATGGTCTGTAACTACACTTTCTGTTTTCTGCCTAATTTAAGAGACTAATACACTTAAAATACAAAAAAATTATTAGTTTAAAAGCCAGTAGTACTATAACTTTGACTTGTAGCTTCAAATCTAAGAGACTAGTGATTCAAAAGAATTATTAGTAACCCCAATATCACAACCAGACAAGGACACTACAAGAAAAAAAATTACAGGCCAATATCCTTGATTAACATAAATGCAAAAATCTTCAACAAAATATTAGCAAGCCAAATTCAACAATGCATTAAAAGGATCATACACTATGGGATTTAGTCCCACTAAATGTACACTATGGTACAACACCTGCAAATCAATGTGATAATGTGTCATTAACAGAATGAAAGACAAAAATCATATGATCATTTCAACAGATGCAGAAAAAGCATTTGACAAAATTCAATATTCATTTACAGTAAAAGCTCACATCAAACTGGGTATAGAGGGAACGTACCACAATATAGGCCATATATCAGGGGTCCCCAAACCCCAGTTCCTGTTTGGAACTTGGCCGCACAGCAGGAGGTGAGCGGCGGGCGAGCAAGCAAAGTTTCATGTGCCGCTCCCCATCGCCCCCGATCGCTCGCATTACCGCCTGAACCACCACCCCCCCATCCATGGAAAAACTGTCTTCCACGAAACCAGTCCCTGGTGCCAAAAAGGTTGGGGACCACTGCCATATATGACAAGCCTGCAGTTAACATCATACTCAATGGGGAAAAGCTGAAAGGTTTTCCTCTAATAACAGGAACAAGAAAGGATGCCCACTCTCAACACTTTTATTCAACATAGTATTGGAAGTCCTAGCCAGAGCCATTAGGCAAGAAAAATAAAGAAAAGACATTCAAACTGGAAGAGATGAAGTAAAACTGTCACTCTTTGCAGATGACATGATGTCATATATAGAAAACCCTGAAGACTCCACCAAAACTGGAGCTGTAGGAGATTAACCAAGATGGCGGAGTAGAAGGACGTGCACTCACTCCCTCTTGCGAGAGCTCCAGAATCACAACTGGCTGCTGGACAATCATTGACAGGAAGACCCTGGACTTCACCAAGGAGGATACCCCATGTCCAAGGACAGAGGAGAAGCCACAGTGAGACGGTAGGAGGGGCGCAATCAGAGTGAAATCAAATCCCATAACTGCTGGGTGGGTGACTCACAGACTGGCGAACACTTATACCACAGAAGTCCACCCACTGGAGTGAAGGTTCTGAGCCCCACGTCAGGCTTCCCAACCTGGGGGTCCGGCAACAGGAGGAGGAATTCCTAGAGAATCAGACTTTGAAGTCTAGTGGGAATTGATTGCAGGACTGTGACAGGACTGGGGGAAACAGAGACCCCACTCTTGGAGGGCACACACAAAGTAATGTATGCATCGGGACCCAGGGGAAGGAGCAGTGACCCTGGGGGAGACTGAACCAGACGTACCTGCTGGTGTTGGGGGGTCTCCTGCCGAGGCAAGTGGTGGCTCTGTTTCACCGTGGGGATAAGGACACTGGCAGCAGAGGTCCTGGGAAGTTCTCCTTGGCATGAGCCCTCCCAGAGTCTGCCATTAACGCCACCAAAGAGCACGGGTAGGCTCCAGTGTTGGGTTGCCTCAGGCAAAACAACCAACAGGGAGGGAACCCAGCCCCACCCATCAACAGTCAAGTGGATTAAGGTTTTACTGAGCTCTGACCGCCACAGCAACAGGGAGGGAACCCAGCCCCACCCATCAACAGTCAAGTGGATTAAGGTTTTACTGAGCTCTGACCGCCACAGCAACAGTCAGCTCTACCCACCACCAGAGCCTCCCATCAAGCCTCTTAGATAGCCTCAACCACCAGAGGGCAGACAACAGAAGCAAGAAAAACTACAATCCTGCAGCCTGTGGTCCAAAAACCACAGTTACAGAAAGACAGAGAAGATGAAAAGGCAGAGGGCTATGTACCAGATGAAGGAACAAGAAAAAACCCCAGAAAAACAACTAAATGAAGTGGAGATAGGCAACCTTCCAGAAAAAGAATTCAGAATAATGATAGTGAAGATGATCCAGGACCTCGGAATAAGAATGGAGGCAAAGATTGAGAAGATGCAAGAAATGATTAACAAAGACCTAGAAGAATTAAAGAACAAACAGAGATGACCAATACAATAACTGAAATGAAAACTACACTAGAAGGAATCAATAGCAGAATAACTGAGGCAGAAGAACGGATAAGTGACCTGGAAGACAGAATGGTGGAATTCACTGCTGCAGAACAGACTAAAGAAAAAAGAATGAAAAGAAATGAAGACAGCCTAAGAGACCTCTGGGACAACATTAAACGCAACAACATTCGCATTATAGGGGTCCCAGAAGGAGAAGAGAGAGAGAAAGGACCAGAGAAAATATTTGAAGAGATTATAGTCGAAAACTTCCCTAACATGGGAAAGGAAATAGCCACCCAAGTCCAGGAAGCGCAGAGAGTCCCATACAGAATAAACCCAAGGAGAAACACGCCGAGACACATAGTAATCAAAGTGGCAAAAATTAAAGACAAAGAAAAATTACTGAAAGCAGCAAGGGAAAAACGACAAATAACATACAAGGGAACTCCCATAAGGTTAACAGCTGATTTCTCAGCAGAAACTCTGCAAGCCAGAAGGGAGTGGCATGATATACTTAAAGTGATGAAAGGGAAGAACCTACAACCAAGATTACTCTACCCGGCAAGGATCTCATTCAGATTCGATGGAGAAATCAAAAGCTTTACAGACAAGCAAAAACTAAGAGAATTCAGCACCACCAAACCAGCTCTACAACAAATGCTAAAGGAACTTCTCTAAGTGGGAAACACAAGAGAAGAAAAGGACCTACAAAAACAAACCCAAAACAATTAAGAAAATGGTCATAGGAACATACATATCGATAATTACCTTAAATGTGAATGGATTAAATGCCCCAACCAAAAGACATAGACTGGCTGAATGGATACAAAAACAAGACCCATATATATGCTGTCTACAAGAGACCCACTTCAGACCTAGGGACACATACAGACTGAAAGTGAGGGGATGGAAAAAGATATTCCATGCAAATGGAAATCAAAAGAAAGCTGGAGTAGCTATACTCATATCAGATAAAATAGACTTTAAAATAAAGAATGTTACAAGAGACAAGGAAGGACACTACATAATGATCCAGGGATCAATCCAAGAAGAAGATATAACAATTATAAATATATATGCACCCAACATAGGAGCACCTCAATACATAAGGCAACTGCTAACAGCTATAAAAGAGGAAATCGACAGTAACACAATAATAGTGGGGGACTTTAACACCTCACTTACACCAATGGACAGATCATCCAAAATGAAAATAAATAAGGAAACACAAGCTTTAAATGACACAATAGACCAGATAGATTTAATTGATATATATAGGACATTCCATCCAAAAACGGCAGATTACACGTTCTTCTCAAGTGCGCACGGAACATTCTCCAGGATAGATCACATCTTGGGTCACAAATCAAGCCTCAGTAAATTTAAGAAAATTGAAATCATATCAAGCATCTTTTCTGACCACAACGCTATGAGATTAGAAATGAATTACAGGGAAAAAAACGTAAAAAAGACAAACACATGGAGGCTAAACAATACGTTACTAAATAACCAAGAGATCACTGAAGAAATCAAACAGGAAATAAAAAAATACCTAGAGACAAATGACAATGAAAACACGACGACCCAAAACCTATGGGATGCAGCAAAAGCGGTTCTAAGAGGGAAGTTTATAGCTATACAAGCCTACCTAAAGAAACAAGAAAAATCTCAAGTAAACAATCTAACCTTACACCTAAAGAAACTAGAGAAAGAAGAACAAACAAAACCCAAAGTTAGCAGAAGGAAAGAAATCATAAAGATCAGAGCAGAAATAAATGAAATAGAAACAAAGAAAACAATAGCAAAGATCAATAAAACTAAAAGTTGGTTCTTTGAGAAGATAAACAAAATTGATAAGCCATTAGCCAGACTCATCAAGAAAAAGAGGGAGAGGACTCAAATCAATAAAATCAGAAACGAAAAAGGAGAAGTTACAACAGACACCGCAGAAATACAAAGCATCCTAAGAGACTACTACAAGCAACTTTATGCCAATAAAATGGACAACCTGGAAGAAATGGACAAATTCTTAGAAAGGTATAAACTTCCAAGACTGAATAAGGAAGAAACAGAAAATATCAACAGACCAATCACAAGTAATGAAATTGAAACTGTGATTAAAAATCTTCCAACAAACAAAAGTCCAGGACCAGATGGCTTCACAGGTGAATTCTATCAAACATTTAGAGAAGAGCTAACACCCATCCTTCTCAAACTCTTCCAAAAAATTGCAGAAGAAGGAACACTCCCAAACTCATTCTATGAGGCCACCATCACCCTGATACCAAAACCAGACAAAGACACTACAAAAAAAGAAAATTACAGACCAATATCACTGATGAATATAGATGCAAAAATCCTCAACAAAATACTAGCAAACAGAATCCAACAACACATTAAAAGGATCATACACCACGATCAAGTGGGATTTATCCAGGGATGCAAGGATTCTTCAATATACGCAAATCAATCAATGTGATACACCATATTAACAAATTGAAGAATAAAAACCATATGATCATCTCAATAGATGCAGAAAAAGCTTTTGACAAAATTCAACACCCATTTCTGATAAAAACTCTCCAGAAAGTGGGCATAGAGGGAACCTACCTCAACATAATAAAGGCCATATATGACAAACCCACAGCAAACATCATTCTCAATGGTGAAAAACTGAAAGCATTTCCTCTAAGATCAGGAACGAGACAAGGATGTCCTCTCTCACCACTATTATTCAACATAGTTCTGGAAGTCCTAGCCACGGCAATCAGAGAAGAAAAAGAAATAAAAGGAATACAAATTGGAAAAGAAGAAGTAAAACTGTCACTGTTTGCGGATGACATGATACTATACATAGAGAATCCTAA
Source organism: Balaenoptera acutorostrata (assembly GCF_949987535.1). Lineage (NCBI taxonomy): Eukaryota > Metazoa > Chordata > Mammalia > Artiodactyla > Balaenopteridae > Balaenoptera > Balaenoptera acutorostrata. The sequence goes on from NC_080068.1 coordinate 9,934,224, forward strand.
AACTGCCACCAGAAAACTGCTAGAGCTAATTAATGAATATGGTAAAGTTGCAGGTTACAAAATTAATGCACAGAAATCTCTTGCATTCCTATACACTAATGATGAAAAATCTGAAAGAGAAATTATGGAAACACTCCCATTTACCATTGCAACAAAAAAAATAAAATACCTAGGAATAAACCTACCTAGGGAGACAAAAGACCTGTATGCAGAAAACTATAAGACACTGATGAAAGAAATTAAAGATGATACAAATAGATGGAGAGATATACCATGTTCTTGGATTGGAAGAATCAACATTGTGAAAATGAGTATACTACCCAAAGAAATCTACAGATTCAATGCAATCTCTATCAAATTACCAATGGCATTTTTTACGGAGCTAGAACAAATCATCTTAAAATTTGTATGGAGACACAAAAGACCCCGAATAGCCAAAGCAGTCTTGAGGCAAAAAAATGGAGCTGGAGGAATCAGACTCCCTGACTTCAGACTATACTACAAAGCTACAGTAATCAAGACAATATGGTACTGGCACAAAAACAGAAACATAGATCAATGGAACAAGATAGAAAGCCCAGAGATTAACCCACGCACCTATGCTCAACTAATCTATGACAAAGGAGGCAAAGATATACAATGGAGAAAAGACAGTCTCTTCAATAAGTGGTGCTGGGAAAACTGGACAGCTACATGTAAAAGAATGAAATTAGAATACTCCCTAACACCATACACAAAAATAAACTCAAAATGGATTAGAGACCTAAATATAAGACTGGACACTATAAAACTCTTAGAGGAAAACATAGGAAGGACACTCTTTGACATAAATCACAGCAAGATCTTTTTTGATCCACCTCCTAGAGTAATGGAAATAAAAACAAAAATAAACAAGTGGGACCTAATGAAACTACAAAGCTTTTGCACAGCAAAGGAAACCATAAACAAGACAAAAAGACAACCCTCAGAATGGGAGAAAATATTTGCAAATGAATCAACTGACAAAGGATTAATCTCCAAAATATATAAACAGCTCATTCAGCTCAATATCAAAGAAACAAACACCCCAATCCAAAAATGGGCAGAAGACCTAAATAGACATTTCTCCAAAGAAGACATACAGACGGCCACGAAGCACATGAAAAGATGCTCAACATCACTAATTATTAGAGAAATGCAAATCAAAACTACAATGAGGTATCACCTCACTCCTGTTAGAATGGGCATCATCAGAAAATCTACAAACAACAAATGCTGGAGAGGGTGTGGAGAAAAGGGAACCCTCTTGCACTGTTGGTGGGAATGTAAATTGATACAGCTACTATGGAGAACAATATGGAGGTTCCTTTAAAAACTAAAAATAGAATTACCATATGACCCAGCAATCCCACTACTGGGCATATACCCAGAGAAAACCATAATTCAAAAGGACACATGCACCCGAATGTTCATTGCAGCACTATTTACAATAGCCAGGTCATGGAAGCAACCTAAATGCCCATCAACAGACGAATGGATAAAGAAGTTGTGGTACATATATACAATGGAATATTACTCAGCCATAAAAAGGAACGAAATTGAGTCATTTGTTGAGACGTGGATGGATCTAGAGACTGTCATACAGAGTGAAGTAAGTCAGAAAGAGAAAAACAAATATCGTATATTAATGCATGTATGTGGAACCTAGAAAAATGGTACAGATGAGCCAGTTTGCAGGGCAGAAGTTGAGACACAGATGTAGAGAATGGACATATGGACACCAAGGGGGGAAAACTGCGGTGAGGTGGGGATGGTGGTGTGCTGAATTGGGCGATTGGGATTGACATGTATACACTGATGTGTATAAAACTGATGCCTAATAAGAACCTGCAGTATAAAAAAACAAACAAAACAACTAATACTAAACTTTCATTGGGTTATTTGTATGGAAATATGTTAATATAAATGTTTCAGACATTACATGAAATTTCTAAAAATGTTATATTTGTATTTGTATGGAAATATGTATGGAAATATGTTAATATAAATGTTTCAGACATTACATGAAATTTCTAAAAATCTTATATTTGTATTTGTATGGAAATATGTATGGAAATATGTTAATATAAATGTTTCAGACATTACAGGAAACTTCTAAAAATCTTATATGTTCTGGTATAAGGTTATAAGTAATAATCCTAGTTATTACTTTAAAATGTATATCTCAGAAATAACTAATTTTCTTGTCAACTGCATTATTATGAACTTTCATCAAATCTTTAACCATGGTCATTTTTAAGTCTTCTGTCATTTACAGACAGTTCTGGGTGTACTCTGATGATTTTGCAAGTATGTTCCTATAAAAGGGTTTCATCTTCAAGAAATTCATGGAAAAGACTCTGACAAGTACAGGTTTCTGGTAACTGACTGTACTGCTGAACTGAATGAATAAGCATTTTCAGAACTCTAATGAAAAACTGATGAACTCATAAAAGTGCTAACAAAAGATCAAGATGAAAAAAAAAATTAATTACATGGGACTGAGTGAACTGATGAGGATGAGTATAATTTTTGTGACTTTCTGTCTGAATTAAAAAAAAAAAATCCCACAAGGACTCAGAGGCAAAGAATATACAAATCAATTTTCACTGCAAAGTAAAGGAGCTGTTACAGTGGAGGATTACTGGACTGAATGTCAATATTATGACATAGTATGAGTGTGTTTCATGTTTGGTAATTGCAATCATTGTTGCTTTTGTTGTGGTCATCCATGTACAATGCTTGGTGTCAGTCTATTTATCTCTTGTAAAAATAAAATACAGTGTGTGTGTGTGGGAAAAAAAAAACAAAAAAAACTGGAGCTGTAAAGGAGCAAAGTTTTTGTATGTTACTGGAGTAAAGCTGGTATTTATTCAAATTAGAGTATTAAAACTTTAGGATAGTAAATGTAATCCCCATGGTAACCACAAAGAAAATAGCCATAGAATGGACAAAAAAGGAAACAAGAAAGGAATTTAAGCATTTCAGTACAAAAAAAAATCAACTTAACACAGAAGAGAATACTAATGCAGGAACTGAGCCACAAAGAAGCTATAAGGCTTCCAATTATATAAGGTACATAAGTACTTGGGATGTAATGTACAACATGAGAAATGTTAACACTGCTGTACGTTTTATAAGAATATTTTTAACAGAATAAATCCTAAGAGTTCTTATCACAAGGAAAAAATTATTTTTCTTTTATTTTGTACCTATATGAGATGATGGAGGATCACTAAACTTACTGTGGTAAACATGATGTATATAAGTCAAACCATTATGCTGTACACCTTAAACTTATACAGTGCTATATGTCAATTACATCTCAATAACACTAGAAGAAGAAAAAAGCTATAAGGCACATAGAAAACAAATACCACAATGACAGAAATCCCTACTTATCAGTAATTACTTTAAATGTAAATGGACTGAACTCTCCAACAGAAATCCCTACTTATCAGTAATTACTTTAAATGTAAATGGACTGAACTCTCCAATCAAAAGACAGAGACTGGCAGAATGGATAAAAACACATGATCCAACCATATGCTATGTACAAGAGACTTGAGATCCAAAGACACGAACAGGTTAGAAGTAAAAGGGTGGAAAAAGATATTCCATTCTTACAGTAAGCAAAAGAGAGCAGAGGTGGCTATTCTAATATCAGACATAACAGACTTTAAATCAAAAAAGGTTTCAAGAGACAAAGATGGTCATCATATATTAATCAAAATTTCAGTACTGCAAGAAGATATTATAATTACAAATATCTATGTACCTAATGACAGACCATCAAAATATGTGAAAGAAAAATGGACAGAACTGAAGGGAGAAGCAGACCATTCAATAGGAGTTGGAGAGAGTTCAATGCCCCACACAGAACAACAGAAAGAACAACCAGAGAGAAGATAAGTGAGGAAATACAGGACTTAAAAAACAACAAACCAAATAGATCCATCAACATATACAGAATATTCTACCCAACAACAACAGAAAGCCCACTCTTCTCAAGTGTACATGTGACATTTCCCTGAATAGACCATGTGTTAGGCCACAAATTAAGTCACAACACATTTTAAAAGACAGATAACATACAATGTATCTTTTCTGACCATAATGGGACAAAGTTAGAAATCAATAACATTAAGAAAATTGGAAAATTCACAAAATTGTGGGATTAAATAACCCATGTTTAAGCAGTCAATGGATCAAAGAAAAATTGTCAAGGCAAATTAGAAAATATTGATACTTAGAGATGAATGAAAATAAACCACAACAAACCAAATCTTATGGGATGCAGCAAAGTGGAGCTAAGGAATAAGCTTATAGTTATAAACACATTAAAAAACAAAAAAGATCTCAAATCTAAAACCTAACTTTACAACTTAAGGAAATAGAAAAAGAATTTTAAAAAATCCAAAGCTAGCAGAAGGAAGGAAATACTAAAGGTTAGAGCACAGATAAATGAACTAGAAAATAGAAAAACAAAAAAGAAAATGAAACCAAAAGATGGTTCTTTGAAATGATCAACAAATACACACACACACTCACACATACACACACACATATATATATACATATATACACACACACACACAATGGAATATTATGCAGCCATTAAAAAACAATGAAATACTGCCATATGCAGCAACCTGGATGAACCTAGAGAATATTATGCATAGTAAAACAAGTCAGAAAAGACAAATACTGTATGAAATCACTTACATGTGGAATCTAAAAAAATAATACAAATGAGTGTATATGCAAAATAGAAACAGACTTACAAATATAGAAAATAAACTTGTGGTTACCAAAGGGGAGAGAGAAGGTGCAGGAACAAATTAGGGGTATGGAATTAACAGATACAAACAAAAGTATACAAAATAGATAAGCAACAAGGATATACTGTACAGCTCAGGGAATTATACCCATTATCTTGTAATAACCTATAATGGAGTATAATCTGCAAAAATAATGAATCACTGCGCTAGATACCTGAAACTAACACAATATCGTAAATCAACTATACTTCAGTAAAAATAATATATATGTAAGGAAATGCTAAAGATCACACAAAAAACTGTTAGAAATAACAAATGAATTCAGCAAAGTAGCAGGATACAAAGTCAACACACAAAACTCAATTGTATTTTTATACACAATGAACAATGTGAAAAGGAAATTACAAAAACAATTCCATTTACAATAGCATCAAACAGAATAAAATACTTAGGAATAAATTTACCAAGGAGGTAAAAGACTTATACAATGAAAACTACAAAACATTGGTGAAAGAAATTAAAGAAGACATAAATAAATGAAAACATACCAAATGTTCATGGATTGGAAGGCTTAATATTGTTAAAATATGACTACTACCCAAAATAACCTACAGATTTGATGCAATACTTATCAAAATTTCAATGGCATTTTTCACAGAAATAGAAAAACCCATCCTAAAATTCATATGGAATCTTAAGAGACCCCTAACAGCCTAAACAAACTAAAAAAAAAAAAGAAGAAAAATAGAAGACTCACACTTAACTTACTGCAAGGCTACAGTAATCAAAACAGTGTGGTATTAGCATAAAGACAGACATACAGACCAACAGAATAGAACACAGAGCTAGAAATGAACCCTAGCATATATGCTCAACTGGTTTTTTGACAAGGATGCCAACACCATTCAATGGGAAATGGACAGTCTTTTCAACAAATGGTACTGGGAAAACTGGATATCCACATGCAAAAGAATGAAGTTGGCCCCTTACCTAGCGCCATATATAAAAATTAACTCAAAATGGATCAAGGATCTAAAACAATAAAACTTTTGGAAGAAAACAAAGGACAAAAGCTTCATGACATCGGATTTGGCAATGATTTCTTGGATATGACGCCAGAGACAGAGGCAACAAAAGAATAATAACAAACTGGACTTAATGAAAATTAAAAAATTTTGTGCACCAAAATACACTATCAACAGAGTAAAAAGACACTCAGAGTGGGAGAAAATATTTGTAAATCATGTATCTGATAAGGAGTTAATAACCAGAATATACAGAGAACTCCTAAAACTCAACAACAACAAAAAACAACCAACCTGATTCAAAAAGAGCAAAGAATTTGAATAGACATTTCTCCGAAGAAGACATACAAATGGCCAATAAGCACATAAATGATGCTCAACATCACTAATCATTAGAGTAATGGAAATCAACACTGCAATGAGACATCAACTCATACCCATTGGAATGCCTAATATCAAAAAAAAAAAAAAAACCAGAAAATAATAAGTGCTGGTCAGGATGTAGAGAAATTGGAACACTTGTGCATTGTTGTTGGGAATGTAAACTGGTATAGCCACTATGTGAAACAGTAGGGTGGTTCCTCAAAAAATTAAAAATAGAATTACCATATGATGCACCAATTCCACTTCTGGGTATATACCCCAAAGAATTAAAAGCAGGGTTTAGAAGAATATTTGTACACCAATGTTCATAGCAGCACTATTCACAATGGCTAAAACGTGGAAGCAACCCAAATGTCCATGGATGGATGAACAGATAAGCAACATGTGATACAGTGGACCCTTGAACAAGCAAAGGGGTTAGACACAGGGATCCCTGTGTAGTTCAAAATCTGCATGTAACTTTAGAGTCGGCCCTCCAAACCCATGGTTCTGCATTTGTGGATTCAACGAACCTCATATGGTGTAATACCATAGCATTTATTGGAAAAAAAAAAACAAAACCCAGGTTCTGTATAAATGGATCTGCAGAGTTCAAACCCAGGTTGTTCAAGTGTCAACTATATATACATACAATGAAATATTATTCAGCCTTAAAATAGAAGGAAATTCTACTATATGCTACAACATAGTTGAACCTTGAGGATATTAAGTAAAATAAGCCAATCATAAAGAGACAAATATTGTATGATTCCACTTACATGAGGTACTTAATAAGATGGTCAAAATCATAAAGACAGAAAGTATAATGGTGGTTGCCAAGGGCTGGGGGGGAGGGTGGGAGTTAGTGTTTAATGGGTATAGAGTTTCAGTTTTACAAGATGAAAAGAGTTATGGGGATGGATGTTTGCACAACAATGTGAATGTTTTTAAGATCACTGAACTGTACACTTAACAATGGTTATGGCAGTAAAATTCATGTCATGTGTATTTTAGCACAATAAAAATACAGTAAAAAAAAAAAAAAAAAAAAAAGAAAAGTAAGGAATGCTTCTTCCTCTGTATTGCATATAAGGCAATTGAGGACATTGGCATCTGGTTATCATGACTCTTCAGTGATGACTGCTTGATGAAAGGCAGATAAAGTGATGAGGCAAGATACACTTGCAATAATCATATTCACATTAACAACATATTAAAGCTATACATTATATCCATTGCAGCACTTAACAAAATTAAGATTAATGTTCACTCTTCAATAGAACTAGTCTGTTCACCTTATTATATGTTGACGTCAGGATTTAGATTAAAAGCCAACTTTTAAAAAATTACTTTGAAAAATTAGCCATATTTTAACTTCTCCTGTTAAATAATATTTAAAGATTATGTCTAATGGCTGATTTTACTTACCTACATGTTCTTAAGATGCTTTCATAAACATCTTGCCTAAAGTCTGCTGTGCTATTTTCTAAATTTTCAGTGTTATGAAAATTTGGGTGTGACCTTGAATGTGTCTCATACTCACTCAAGGGTCATGTGTCATGCATGTCAGTTGGGACAATGGTTGAAGATCATTCTGGTCTAGTTCTAGTCTAAGCATTCTCAGTGAGGGCTATATTGCCTTCAGTGGGGCATACTGGTTCTTGGGGGATGGGTGAAAAAAACCTACTCTTTTTATATATAAAGCACAGATATTTACAGTACACACACAGAAATATAGTATATCTATGGTGTTAAAGTTTAATTGGGGAGGTTATGGGGAGAAAATTCTAAAAAGGATCCTTATGGGAATGATAATGAAAGAAAGGTTGAGAAACGCTGCTCTGGCCCCTCCATTGTTACTGTGAATGTTGAATGTTGGCTCCTAATATAGAATCCACCTGCAGGTGACTGAACAATGCAAAGAAGTGTGGGGCTCTTAGAGAAATTAAGGCAACACTCCCATTTACCACTGCAACAAAAAGAATAAAATACCTAGGAATAAACTTACCTAAGGAGATAAAAGACCTGTATGCAGAAAACTATAAGACACTGATGAAAGAAATTAAAGATGATACAAACAGATGGAGAGATATACCATGTTCTTGGATTGGAAGAATCAACATTGTGAAAATGATTATACTACCCAAAGCAATCTACAGATTCAATGCAATCCCTATCAAACTACCACTGGCATTTTTCTCAGAACTAGAAAAAAAATTTTACAATTTGCATGGAAACACAAAATAGCCAAACCCCGAATAGCCAAAGCAATCTTGAGAAAGAAAAACGGAGCTGGAGGAATCAGGCTCCCAGACTTCAGACTATACTACAAAGCTACAGTAATTAAGACAGTATGGTACTGGCACAAAAACAGAAATACAGATCAATGGAACAGGAGAGAAAGCCCAGACACACATATGGTCACCTTATTTTTGATAAAGGAGGCAAAAATATGCAATGGAGAAAAGACAGCCTCTTCAATAAGTGGTGCTGGGAAAACTGAACAGCTACATGTAAAAGAATGAAATTAGAACACTCCCTGACACCATAGACAAAAATAAACTCAAAATGGATTAAAGACCTAAATGTAAGGCCAGGCACTATAAAGCTCTTAGAGGAAAACATAGGCAGAACACTATGACATACATCACAGCAAGATCCTTTTTGACCCACCTCCTAGAGTAATGGAAATAAAAACAAAAATAAACAAATGGGGCCTAATGAAACTTAAAAGCTTTTGTACAGCAAAGGAAAACATAAACAAGATGAAAAGACAACCCTCAGAATGGGAGAAAATATTTACAAATGAAGGAACTGACAAAGGATTAATCTCCAAAATTTACAGGCAGATTATGCAGCTCAGTATCAAAAAAACAAACAACCCAATCCAAAAATGGGCAGAAGACTAAATAGACATTTCTTCAAAGAAGATTTACAGATTGCCAACAAACACATGAAAGGATGCTCAACATCACTAATCATCAGAGAAATGCAAATCAAAACTACAATGAGGTATCACCTCACACCAGTCAGAATGGCCATCATCAAAAAATCTACAAACAATAAATGTTGGAGAGGGTGTGGAGAAAAGGGAACCCTCTTGCACTGCTGGTGGGAATGTAAATTGATACAGCCACTATGGAGAACAGTGTGGAGGTTCCTTAAAAAACTAAAAATAGAACTACCATACGACCCAGCAATCCCATTACTGGGCACATACCCTGAGAAAACCATAATTCAAAAAGAGTCATGTACCACAATGTTCATTGCAGCTCTGTTTACAATAGCCAGGACATGGAAGCAACCTAAGTGTCCATCGACAGATGAATGGATAAAGAAGATGTGGCACATGTATACAATGGAATATTACTCAGCCATAAAAAGAAACGAAATTGAGTTATTTGTAATGAGGTGGTTGGACCTAGAGACTGTCATACAGAGTGAAGTAAGTCAGAAAGAGAAAAACAAATACAGTATGCTAACACATATATATGGAATCTAAGGGAAAAAAAAAAAAAAAAAAAGGCCATGAAGAACCTAGTGGCAAGACGGGAATAAAGACACAGACCTACTAGAGAATGGACTTGAGGATATGGGGAGGGGGTGGGGTGAGATGTGACAGGGTAAGAGAGTGTCATGGACATATATACACTACCAAATGTAAAACAGATAGCTAGTGGGAAGCAGCCGCATAGCACGGGGAGATCAGCTCGGTGCTTTGTGACCACCTAGAGGGGTGGGATAGGGAGGGTGGGAGGGAAACCCAACACGGAGGAGATATGGGGATATATGTATATGTATAGCTGATTCACTTTGTTATAAAGCAGAAACTAACATAGCACTGTAAAACAATTATACTCCAATAAAGATGTTAAAAAATACATATATATGTATAGAAAAGTCTGAACGAATACATAAAAAATAATAATAATAATAATAAAGCTCCTAATGCTTCTTGCAATTGAGGTGAGGCAGTGGAAACAAAATTTTCCAGAATCGTTTTTGTACCTGCAGCCCTTCCACCTGCCCCCGTCCCAGCAATGCTTCCCTTCTTAAGAACTAAGATGCTGGTGTTTCCAGGTATTCCATTTATATTATGTATCTCAGCTCCATTTTTTCCCTGTCATATTGCAGATTTTATAAACAATACCATTTACTATTAATCCAATTGATGAGTTAATCTTTTCTACTTAAAAGCACTAATAGAACATAAAACTTCCTAAATGAAAGTTCTAGCCTACTGTATCAACAATTACCCAACCATGTCTATATAATAATCAATGTTTTAAATAAATTAGAAAAATTTACATGAATTATTTAGATGTTTTAAAATATCCAGATGATCGACACTGCATTACCAATTATTTAGTTGGATAACTAATTTTTTTAAAATTTATACTGGATTACTAGATATGTTTCAATCTATTTTAGATACATGGTTTCAACCAAAATAGTGAAAAAGTAAAAACTGACTGTTATTAAGGATAGTTATTATTAAACTTACAATGATAAATATCAGATAGAAATTGATATCCTTAAAATGAAGATCGGGATATTGTTACTGTCATCTCCAAGAGTTTTCAAAAAATTTGCCATGTTATATTAAAACAAAATATCTCCTCAAGTAGCTTATAGAAAATCTGTCAGTAGTCTAGAGGCGAGGAGAAAACTGAGGTATAGGCAAAGGTAGGTGGGGTTTTTCCAAACCACTACCAGAATTAACAGAGATTAAGTGTTGGTGTCTCAAAGATATTGTTTGTCTGAAAGGCTCACAATCAGAAAGGATCTAACAGATTCTGGGTGAAGAGGAGTGCCCCAATTCAAAATCTCACTGAAATTTTCCATGACTCCCATTTTTACACAAGGATGTGGCTGATGTTACAGCAGCATATTAATAGCAATGGGTTAATAACTCTCTTCAGCTGTTGTTAACTTGCTGGACCCAGAAGCAGCTAGGGTAACTACGATATTTCAGCTAACCTGCTTTAGACAGAAGAGCTAAAACATGACAAGACATACAGAGGGGAGCGGGGCTCACGCACAGAGGTGGAAGCCCCTTGCCCATTCCTCTGCTGTGTGGAAACTGGGAGGACCCACGGGCTGAGAGCCAGAGCAACGGTGCCCTTGAGCCGCTGCTGCCATCTATTACACTTGTCACCTGGGCACTGAACCTCTCTGGAAACGTTCTCATTTTCAAAATCTGAGTTTTGTCCTGAATGGTATCTTGGATCTCTTCCATTTCTGTAATTCTACTTTTCCGAAGAAGCACACTGATGAGGTGAGGTGAGTGTAGACTCCCGTTGGCTTTAGAACACCCGTGACTGGACAGAAGAGCAGGTATGCATATGAGTTCTACCAGCATTAACAAAACATGGGGATTTTGTAGAAACTCAACTTTACCACCAATTCTCATTTTAAAGCAGGAGGGGAGAAATCTCATTTTTCGTGTAAAGGGTTAATTTCAGGGCCTTACCTACAGAAACTTCTCACTGGGCAGGGGCTATCACTCTTGGTCCTGGGCTTGGTTATACACTTTACACCCACCGAAAGTGATTAGGATCAGAATGTCAGCAATTTGAATGCCTCATGTCACTTTCAGTCATTTTTCATCATTCCCTCCCCTGCTCCTTCGGGTCCTGTGACACAACAACACGTCTTCAACCTCAGAGCTTCTACTCATGATGTATGATTTTTCCTGGGAAGTCTTTCCTCTCTTTCTTCACTTAGTAAAGTCTATTTATCTTCCAGGTTTCAACTAAGCTGTGCCCTCCACCTCCATCAAAATTAACTGCTTCTTCCTTATTCTCACGAAATTCATTTCATCTTCTATCATAGCATTTATAAGTGTCTGTTTTGTATCATACTTTGCTATGAAGGTATTTCTTTCCATTACACTGTAAGTATCTTAAGGGCAGGCCGTCTGTCCAAATCATCTTAAATTTCCAACAGAGGCTACTACTACACACGGCTAAGAACTAAAAAGTCTGCATACTCCAAGAAGTAGAATTGGTCTTTACAGTTCACTTTCAATTTAATTAAAAGTTACTTTCCACTTTCAGTTATAAGGTGAATAAGTTCCGGGGATCTGATGTACAGCTTGGTGATTATAGTTAAAAATACTGTATTATATAATTGAAAGTTGCTGAGAAAGTAGATCTGATCTGTTCTCACCACAAAAAAATGGTAATTATGTGACGTGATGGAGGTGTTAACTAACGCTATGGTGGTAATGATTTTGCAAAATTTAAATATATCAACACATTGTACACCTTAAATTTACAAATGTTATATGCCAATTATATCTCAATAAAGCTGGGAAAAAAATAAAGTGTTAATGGCACCAAAAAAATTAATGTCCTCTTTGTATATAAATGTACCATACGCTTGTAGTGTATAGTATAAAATATAGTGTAAAGAATATACCCAAATGTCCTTACTGTCAGCATCAGAATAAACAGCATTTATGACGCATTTCATCTCCAGTGGGAAGAGATACTCCCCAAATCAGCAAGTTATAGGCAAAAGCAGCCATTTTCAATCTAGATAATGCCTGGGTTGGAACAACTGGAATACTTCCAAATGTGCTAAAGGAACACTGGCAAGGCCTTCAGGGAAATAAATACCAAGAAACATATGGTCTTTACCAAGAGCTCATCCTGTAATGTTACTGAAAATAAAAGTAAAACTTGAATCCTTCATTACTCCAGTATCAATCCCTTTTCAGGACCCAGTAGGGGTGCATAACATTGGTTACCAAAAGAGTAAGAAAACCTCTCTGAGCCTCAAAATTATCTTTATAATAGTTTGAAAGAAACTGTTTCAATATTATGCCCAGCTTCATGGTATCTGACAGCAGTCTAGCTATTAACTGACAAGAGTCTCATGAATCCTAGCTAAAACATGGTGAAAATGTAAAGAAGATGACCATCTTATTCTTGTTTTATTCTGTACTACGTGTAGATACATGTGCTTTATTCTAAACCTTTAGCCCACTGAATACTTCAGAAAAGTTTCTTCAAGTAGCAAACCTGACTAACTCAAATTTTAACTCCTTGCTTCCTCTTCTTTTTTTAAAATTGTGGTAAAAGCACATAACGTAAAATTTACCGTCTTAAGCATTTTTAAGTGTAGAGGTTCAGTATAAGTATACCCACATTGTTGTGAAACAGATCTCCAAAACTTTCATCTTGCAAAACTGAAACTCTATAGCCATTAAACAACTCCCCTCTTCCTGTCCCCCAGCCCCTAGCAACCAACATTCTACTTTGTTTCTATGAATTTGACTATTTTAAATACCTCATATAAGTGTAATCATACAAGTATTTATCTTTTTGTGGGCTTATTTCACATGGGCATAATGTCCTTTAAGTTCACTAATTTTGTCACAAATGACAGAACATCCTTCCTTTTAAAGGTTGAATATTCCCTTGTGTGTATATGCCACATTTTATTTATCCATTCATCCATGGAAGGACACTTGGGTTGCTTCCACCTCTTGGCTATTGTGCCTTGCCTCTTTCTACACAGAAGTGTTAAACAGCAACTAAGGGTTTAAACAGCGGGACAAGGAAGAATGGAATAAAAACAATGCACAAATTCTCAAGTCAGCCTTAACCCAACCAAAATGAGCCAAAATGTTTGGAAATGACAAACATTTAGTGAGGCTGTTTACTTCTTTAAAAAGTTAAAAAATAAAATGTTGGACTTGCTGAATTTATCTGATCTACCTACAACTAAGCCAAAGTGGGTCTTAAGAGAAGCCAAAATAAGACAACTTAGTTCGTACAACACATAAAACCTTACGAGGTACTATGTATTTCTGTATCCTTCAGCCAAAGCATTTTGTTGATTTTCAGAAAAGGTAAATACTTTATCAGTAGCAAAAATGAAAACTGATTCACGACCGTGAACTAACTTACTCCTCTTATCTGTTTCTTTTGGGCGGTCCAGAGGAACACAGGAGAACGCTATTGTCCAAGAAGAGCTACAATACCTTTTCTAAGCACTAAACTGTCAGCTATCCATCCATCCGTAAATCCAACCATTCATCCATCCATCCACCAAAGTATCGGAAGCTAGGCAAGTCACTGACACTTCTGAGATGGGGAGATGGGACTCCTGCCCTAGAGAGGTTTACAAGTGGGATCCCGGGAGGAGTCAGGAAGAAGCAAATGTCAACAGGCTTAAACAGCTATCCAAGACACTCACATAATCTGAATACAGGCAGTTCCCAAGTAGTAAACAATTGCGCTCTAAAAATTCGCGGTGTAAATCAGCCACCTAGAATACAGAACATATTCTCTCATAAGGAAAGGAGAAGCGTGGCCCGGAGAACAGGGCGCCGCGAGCGAGCGGCACGGAGCGCGGGGACCGCGGTCTGCATCCTGCGCGCCGACGCGCCCGGCCCGGCGGCCTTGGGGGCTGCGCACCGGCCCGGCTCTGCTGTCGCTGCGGAAAGTCACAGACCAGCACGAACGCGTAACGACAGAAAGCGGGGCTGGAACCGTGCGCACCAGCAATTTCGCACAGGAAGCTTTGGGAGATGTTGTTTACTGTCTGCCTGAAGTTGGGGCAGAATTGAACGAACAAGAGGAATCTGGTGCTTTGGGAAGTGTGAAAGCGTCTAGTGAACTCTATTCTCCTCTAACAGAAGGAACTGAAATTGATGAAGCTCTAGCAGGGAATCCAGGACTTGTCAACAAATCTCGTTATGAAGAGGGTTGGCTGATCAAGAGGACACGGAGGAACCCTTCAGAACTAGATGAACGAATGAGTGAAGAAGCATATGAGAAATACATAACATCTACTGAGGAGTGAAAATGGAACCCCTAAATAAACTAGTTTGAAATAACTTAATCTAGCATAGTTGTCTTAAGTTAGGGGTGGACAGATTTTTAAAAAGCAACTTTTGGCAAAAGAAACTACTTGCAACCATGTTCCCTGAAGAAAATACCCCTTAACTTCCTAATGGCTTCAGATAAACGCTATGCATCTTTTTCACAGCACCCTATGATTTTTAGGCTAGTCTCCAGTTATAATATTAAGAATTCCTGAAATTATCTGAGGTAAAACTAGTTATAAAAATTATGTAATTCAAGGATAACACTGCCTTATATAATATTGTAATTTGCTTACAGCCATCCCTGGTTTGGGTCAAAATACTCAACAATCTTCCCGCTGGAAATAAGTGGCAGTGGAGAAAAAAGTGTGTTAGCTGTATAGTGTCCGATGAAGACCATTACTACCTTAATTTTGCAATATACTGTGTTTGCCGGTGTTCTTTTTATACAGTGAAGCAACAGCCTTGCAGGAAAATAAACAGTTTAATAATAAAATATCCAACCTCTTAATTTAAAAAAAAAAAAAAAGTAAGCATGGTATTTAGGTTCTGACGTCACCCTCCAAAATCAATTTAACACATAAATTAGATTTACATTACTCACAACATAAATAAAAAGCAACAATAGCACTGTGTGTCAAAATATATTTTTGTGAATTTTTTCAGGAATCTGAAAAAAGCAACAGAAAGAATAGTAAGTAGTAGAAGTAGTAGAAAAAGAACATTTATTGAACACTTATGATGTGTTGGACACTATGCAAAGCACTTTGAATTCACAATCTGATTTAATCCTCACAACAATCCTAGGAGGAAGGTGCTGCTATAATGTCTGTTAGACATAAAGGAATATTAGTCAAAGTGGGAAAAAAAAAAAAAAGACACAGGACACCACATACTGTATGATTCTATTTCTACACAATATCAAAAAAAGGAAGATTTATAAAGAAAGTAGATTAATGGCTGCCTGGAGGTTGGGTTAACTGTAAAGTAGACATGAGGGGTCTTATGGGAGGTGTAAAAACACGTTCCAAAACTGATTAGGTGATGGTTACACCACTCAGAAAAGTTACCGAGCATCACTAAATTGTACACTTGAAATGGGGGAATTTTATGATATGCAAAAATATATCTCAAAGAAGCTATTATGAAAAAAAAAAAAGATGGAGAAACATAGGCTTAAAGTTTAAGGAATTTACCCAAGGTCACTACGTAAGTTTCCTACTGCTGTAACAAATTACCACAAACTTAGTGGCTTAAAACAACACAAATTTATTATCTTACAGTTCTGGAGGCCAGAAGTCCAAAATGGGTCTCACTGGGCTAAAATCAAGGGGTCAGCAAGGCTGCGTTCCCTCCGGGACAGAATCAGCTTCCTCACCTTTCTGGCTTCTAGAGGCCACTTGTATCCCTCAGCTGGGGGCCTCTTCTTGCATTACTCTGACCTCTCCTTCTGTCATGATAGCTCCTTCTCTGACCCTCCTGCCTCCCTCTTCTAGGGGCCTTTGTGATTGCACTGGGCCAACCCAGGCAACCCAGCAAATCTTCCCATCATAAGGTCTTCTCCTTAACCACATCTGCAAAGTCCCTTTCCCCATAAAAAGTAACATATTCACTGGTTCCAGGATTAGCATACGGACAACCGTGAGGTCAAGTTCTTCTCTCCACTGCAGTCACTGCTCTAGGCAGGTTTAAAACCAAATCCAAACCCAGGCATCTGAGTCCCTTCTTGCTTGAGCACCATATTCCTACGCCCCACTGTACACAGTAGAAGCTGCCAGGCCCACAGCAAGAAGGCCCCAGGACAGCTCTGGAAATGTCTTCCCCAAATACCCTAGACACTGAGAAAGAAAGGATGCTGGGGTCTTAAAAACACATCTCACATTCCAGAGTTCTCGGGGAAGTCATCTCAAATTCAAAGTGGTTGGCAATCCATATGCATGGAAATACCTACACAAGACAAGAGCAATCTCCCACCTCTCCGCAGGACATAGGTGAAAATGCTGCAGGAAATCCTTTAGGAAAATAAACTATCAATTATTGTCTTTCTGCCTCTCTTGCTTTTTTTTTTTTTTAATAACACAATTTTCAACATCCCAAGGCCTATTTGATTTTTGAGTGAGAGAGGAAATTTTAAAATTTTTATCCTAGTTCTGAGTGGAAGTGTACCTGAAGATATAAAAAAACTGATGATTCAGTTCAACTATAAAACAATAGAGAGAGAAAAACAGAGGGATAAAAGCCAGCCTGCCCAAATGATCAGAAAAAAATCCTTTGGGTCTACTCCCTGAATATCACCTGCTTCAAAGGAAGGCAATATACACAAAAGAGCAAAACAAGAAACGATTTCTTTTCTACAACAACAAAGGTATTAAGGTGACTAACTTGAGTGCTCTCATGGAGAGAGAAGAATGAAGGAAGTAGCAGGTAGGAAGAGACATACAGAGGTAACCCCAATGCATTTAATTCTATTTTCTTTAACAATAACTTCCTTATCATGATTATTAGAACATTTTAAAAGTAGAATACTCATCTTGATACATCTTGATGTATTATCACATTCTTTAATCAGTTGCCTGGCCAGACCTATCTCTAATCCTCTACTGCTGATTTTCTGAATTTTTTTTTTCAACATGGCTTTCCCAATTCCCTTTTTAACCTACAACCCAAATGTAGGGTTTCTTTCTAAGTGTAGGCATTGTCTCTGGTAAAACTGCTTCCTGAAAAAATTTACAGGATTTTTGTGGAACACATATGTAACAATTTATATTGTAAACCAGAAGTGTGCAAGCTGTAACACAAGGAACAGTTACTAACTGAAAAACACAAATGCTAGTGAGAAGAAACTTTATGAAGAAACTTGAACAAAACTGTACTTCTTATGAAAACTGATGAACTGCCTCGTTAAGTAGCACAAAAAGTACATCTGTACTAATTATTAAAACTTCTTTAAGGAGGACCCCCTCTTACAGTTGTATTCCAAAGTTCACTTTAAGTCAGTTTTAGAATTCAGAATACACTTTCTGATAAACACAGTTATCAATTCGTGATTTAACTCCAAATTAGCCTAGAGCAACTGATATAACCCAAAGAAGTTTTAAAATACTATATACTTGAAATAGAAAAACCAAAAAACAGAAAATAATATAATTGGAATGAACACTTTGAAACAAAACACCCGTTTTAAAAATAAACGAGCAGTAAATTATGTTTTACCTAAAACTCACTCATTCATTTAACATGTAATATCAATACCTACGTATGCCAAGAATGGGGAAACATCAAAACAAATTATTGGGCTTCCCTGGTGGTGCAGTGGTTAGGTATCTGCCTGCCAGTGCAGGGGACATGGGTTCAAGCCCTGGTCCGGGAAGATCCCACAGGCGGAGAAGCAACTAAGCCCACGAGCCACAACTACTGAGCCTGCGCTCTACAGCCCGTGAGCCACAACTACTGAAGCCCGTGCACCTAGAGCCTGTGCTGCACAAGAGAAACCACCGCAATGAGAAGCCCGCGCACCGCAACGAAGAGTAGCCCCCGCTCACCGCAACTAGAGAAAGCCCACGTGCAGCAACGAAGACCCAACGCAGCCGCAAAAAAAAAAAAATTCAGCATTTGCACAGTTTTCCAGAGGGGAAAGAAAGGAGGTGGGGAAAACACTGGGAATCAGAGTTTCCGAGACTGGGAGTTTAAATGCAAACTGCATAAGGAATGGGCTGCTGGGGGAGGCTCCAGAGTGGTGGGAACAAGGGGTTACTGGGCTGTATCACCAAGGAGTCGTTGCTATTTGAGTGTGTGTACATACATATATATGTCTATATATGTGTCAATCATGAAAGAGTCATGTAAAAACTATGTAGATTTTAACTTTATGACATAAGTAGAAGTCACTGGAATATTTATGGGATGTGCACCATTCACACATAGCAACCAGACTTTCTGGACCTTTCTGGCCACTGAAGTGTGAGTGGATAATATTCGAACATTGAAAACCACCTAAATATTCATCAAAAGAGAATACGGCAAATTATAAAGCATAAAGGAATACTACAATAACTGTTACAACTGGTGTATAGATTAATGTTTGCTGACATAGAAAGATGTTCATGGCATGTTATCTACATGATAAAGTTAGTAACAGAATAGCAAGCATGAATAGTTCTTTTACGTAAAATGCCTTTAAATTTCTGTGTAGAGATTTCTAAAAGGATGTTCAGAAAAATGTGAAGAGCAATGGGTCACTGGGTAATTTTTGCTTTTTCTTTTTGCCCTTTTGGGTAGTATTTTAGTTACCTAACAAGGAGAGAGTATCATTTTAATGGAATAACGTTACTTAAAAACATTTTAGAGTGATGAGAGTATATGCTTCTGTGAAGCTTAGCAATCTGATAACAGTATCATTTCCTCACCCAAACCAAACAAACAACATCTAACAAGCTGGTCTTATTCTATAGCAACAGGTTGGCCACCCAGAGAGAGAATACTAATACTCTTAACAGTTTCATTTGAAACCTTTTTCTTAGAGATGAGAGAATAATTTCACCTCAGTGTTAACACCTAGAAAAACAATTTTCATTAGTAAAAAGCCATTACTAAACATCAAACTATATACTTTACATAAATAATTTCTATGAAAAAGTAAACAACATACTATGTGAAAGATAAGAAAGCCTCTCCTACCTGTGAGTAACAAGCGGCATTCCTTCAGGTGACTCTTTTGGAATGTATTTAACCAGTATACTCTTAGGTCAACTAAATTAAAATCAGTTCCCTGAAAATTAATTATATACCAAAGTTTCATTACACAGTACGTTTAACCTTAAAAAATATATGTCTTTACTGAATAAGTAATGTTGATGGGTGAGTATATCCTTTCTACCTCCATAGGGTGATAGCAAATTTCCCTAGAATAATAAGACGATGACCAGGGTTTTTTTTCAAAAGTTTTCTTTTAAAAAACATAATTATATTTCATAGCTCCTTGTTTATCTGTTTGAGGGACCAAACAGTCTTGTTAGTTGGTGCTAAAATGTATAGATAAGATGGTAGGATACTTATCATTTGAAACAGATCGTACCGACATGAAGGCTATGTCAAGCATGCAGACACCCACATTTACTTAATAGTGACAAGCAGTAGACAAGTCATCTGATGGCAAGCCAATTAATAAATGAGTGCTGAGTGTAAACTGTTTGGTGTACAGTACAATCCTCCGGCAGGTCCCATTGAACAGCAGCACCAATGAAGAACAGAAGCTGTAAACAACTTCCCGTTCGCCAGAAAACTCAATAGGTTTGACTTCCATTCAACACAAACAAAAACTTCCGGAACACTCAACAAGAAATGAAAGTAGCTGCAATCTGCCTACCTAGGTTAGGCAACAGGATGTAGTGAGGGACCGGACTTGCATATCTTTCAGCTGACTGAGAACAACCAGAACAGTTAATTGAATGAATATGTAAACAGCTCAGTTTGATCCAACAAATATTTACTAAGCACTTACTGTTTTCTTTGTCAGTGGGAAGTGCTTCAGACAATGCCAAGATAAAAGGCAAGATAGTCCCTGCCCTAAAGGAGCTTATATAATGGGGTGAAGGGGAAGAAAATTATGTATCATAATTAATAGACTATTTCCATAGGAAAGGTACAAACCGGCATAATTAACGGAGTATTTCCATGAGATATGTACAGACTGGTACAAGCTGGCACGAGGTACGAACAAGAGTTAAGCATTATGTATTTTGGGGAGTGATTTGTCTGTTTAGGAGCTAAAAAGTATTATCATTAGGAAAGGTCTTCTAGGGGAAGTGGCATTTGATGTAGGACATTTGATATAGGACTTAAGTCTGGATAACATCGTTAATACAAGTACATTCTTCCAGAACCTCTTTTACAGAGAGCACCGGCTAGTAAGCATAGTGAGTCACAAAACTAACATGCACTCTGCTTTCAAGTGGTTTCCAAACTGGACTGCTATTTATTAAATTCAAATTAAATAGATTATTAGTACAGTTTAGATTAATTCTGGGTAATTGCTTTTCCTCAAATAATTAAACATTAAACTCGTGTCGGTTCCATCCCTCCCCTCCTTTACCTAGATTATTAGAAACAGAATTCATCCTTCATATTCATTCACTCAACAAATACACACTGGGGGGTCTATTATGTGTCGGGCACTGTGTGCTAGGCATTGGCACCAAACAAGACACAAGTAAAGTTTTCACCTGTCCCCTCTCACATCTGGCCTCTTTCCTGCAACAGTCAAAGAATTACAGCATTAGGGGGACCATCAGTGATCCTTCTGCCTAGAGGTTGGGCTATATCTTCATCTGCCCAACAAAAAAGCTATTTATTTTTCCATCTAATTTATTATCTGCTTTATTACTAATTACAGGATGTAGGTTCAACTAAAGTTGAATCCCTGACATTCAGTTACAATATTCGTTATTTTTAGTCCATCCTGACTTCTGGTATTCTATGTTAAAAGGAATCACATTAGTGTTTCTTCCAATGAAGTACAAAGAGAAAAAATGCTTATAAAGTTAATCAGGAATGTTATATTGAATTAAGCATCATGGGCCTATCTCTAACACATGCAAAACAAAACACTGCAGTTACTAAAGCAGAATCTAAACTTTTAACCTACTAGAAAATCATCATCCTTTCTCTTCAGTATTCTCCAACTCAGTACCTTGTTTTTCACTCTAGGGCCCTTGTTGTGTTTTGTAATTACAGTGTAGATGTCAAGAATTCAAACTCTGAGCCTTGTATCCAGGTTTAAATCTTGGCTCTCTATATTACTAGCTGCATGACATTGTATAAGTTACTTAACCTACATGTGTCTCTTTCCTCATTTGTAAATTTGGGATAACATTACCCAATTTATGGGGTTGTTGTTAGGATTAGATGAATATATGTAATTTGGTTAGAACAGTGCCTGACACCTAATAAACACTGTTACCTGTGACTACTATTGTAATTATTATTTATTTGCATAGTGTTTTTGTCTGTTTCCTTCCACAAAAACATAAGCTCACTGAGGGTAGGTAGCATGTCTCTCCGGTTCACCCACTATGTATCTGATGCACGGTACATGCCCATGACAGCGGATGTGCTCAATAAAAGTCAGTGTATGGGGCTTCCCTGGTGGCGCAGTGGTTGAGAATCTGCCTGCCGATGCAGGGGACACGGGTTCGAGTCCTGGTCTGGGAGGATCCCACATGCCGTGGAGCGACTAGGCCCGTGAGCCACAACTACTGAGCCTGCGCGTCTGGAGCCTGTGCTCCGCAACAAGAGAGGCCGCGATAGTGAGAGGCCCGCGCACCGCGATGAAGAGTGGCCCCCGCTTGCCGCAACTAGAGAAAGCCCTCGCACAGAAATGAAGACCCAACACAGCCATAAATAAATAAATAAAATTAAATTTAAAAAAAAAGAAAAAGAAAAAAAGAAAAATAGCTTGATATTTAAAAAAAAAAAAAAAAAAAGTCAGTGTATGAATAATCTCATTCCCTTCCAAAATCTACTCAAGTGATTTTTTTTTTAATGGGCACTTTCTCCAATACCACCAGTATTTCATATGTAACCATCTCCAGTTTAGACAGACTGTACCAAATTCCCTTATTAGAGCTTCTATTAGTAAGTTCTATGTTAACATTTTAACTATTCTAGAGGGTTAGCTACGAATACTGTCAAGTCTTCACATTTATCTTAATTTATAGCATGAGTCCTCTGTGAGATGATGTCCAGGTGGTATGCCTTATCTTTGCTCATTATAGAAATGAGAGACATTTCCATCTGACTTGTAACGTGGGAAAGAACAATGGAAAGAAAAATCGGTGGGACAAGCGTTGGGCCGACATAACTTTAGGAAGAGCAAACCAAACTCCAACCAACAGTCGGTTAGTCCCACTATGGGCAGAAGGTGGGTAAGGGGGGTGGAGGGAAGGAAGATTCTTCTGGAGACTGTAAATCAGTTGATACTCAGTTGTTACCAAGAGTTTTATGCTGCCACGTGGAGGGGACTGGCTGAGTGACAGAGTCCACGGCGGTGTAGGTGTTTGCTCTCCACAATTAAGTCCACTGCATACTTACTCTTCCTGTTTATTCCTTTCAGAGGAGGTACCATTATGCCTGTGCTATTGACTAAAGGTTTGTTGACTCAAGGTGGGAGGCTGTCTGGGTCCAATGGCCAAGAAGGGCTGATAGTGAGAATTATCTGCAGCATCTGATACAACACACATACAGGACACACCTTTCGAAAGTTTCAACTTCACACCACTTCTAAACAATTGGGAAGTGGGGGGCAGGCAACCAGTGTCCCCAACATAGGAAGTATAAAAATACTAGCGTCAGAAGCAATGTAAATTTGATTCTTTGAAAA
Organism: Balaenoptera acutorostrata; assembly: GCF_949987535.1. NCBI lineage: Eukaryota > Metazoa > Chordata > Mammalia > Artiodactyla > Balaenopteridae > Balaenoptera > Balaenoptera acutorostrata. Next base: position 9,957,627 of record NC_080068.1, read on the forward strand.
AGCTTTCAAATTTTCTCTTGGCCCTGACCTAGAATCAAGCTGTGATGAAGTGAGGATACAGTAATTACTTATTCCACAATGAAACATTTTGTTTTGAGTTTATTCATTCACTTGGCAGTTGTTCTCAATCTTTTTTTTTCCTGCCCGACGTGCATGAGAGGATATACACTGTTCTTTTCTTAACAGCAGGTGAATCACTGACTTAATTTCCAAAGGTATTTTGGAGGTTTTAATCCTGTCCTCACCTTTTCCCATTTTTTTTCATATTTCTTACTTCATGTTCCTGCCCTTTTCACCTTATCCAGAATAATGGGTATTTAAATTCCAGGATATCAGAGCTAAATAATTGCCTTAATTTTTTTCAAAGAATCAAGTGGCATTTATTTCACCTCTGCATCTTCAAATTACTATACTTATTCAACAGAAATCTGTATAACACTGTTAGGGGCTTTGGGGTTACATAAAGAAGTACAACTGGGGCTTCCCTGGTGGCGCAGTGGTTGAGAGTCTGCCTGCCAGTGCAGGGGACACGGGTTCAAGCCCTGGTCTGGGAAGATCTCACATGCCACGGAGCAACTGGGCCCGTGAGCCACAACTACTGAGCCTGCACGTCTGGAGCCTGTGCTCCGCAATAAGAGAGGCCGCGATAGTGAGAGGCCCGCGCACCGCGATGAGGAGTGGCCCCCGCTTGCCGCAACTAGAGAAAGCCCTCGCGCAGAAACGAAGACCCAACACAGCCATAAAATAAATTAATTAATTAATTAAAAATAGCTTTACAAAAAAAAAGAAGTACAACCAGCCTCCTCCATCAAAGGAGCATACATTTTAACTAAGGAAATGTGAAATATTTGTGAGGAAATTAAATAACAATGTCATCAATATAAAAGATGTTCCGAGGAGGTCATGAAATTGAATGCTACAAGTTACTAGTGACACTGGTAGCATTTAAAGACACATCATTTCCACATTAGTTCACTAGATTTTATCCTTACGACAAGTCTCTGTAATAATTTTCATAATTTCTATGTTCAGTATAGGAAATCGTGGATTAGAAAAGTTGCGTGCCTTATCCAGATGGCATAGTGTTTAAGCGGCAAAGATGGGTCTCCACCTCAGGCTTAACTTCAGGCTCTAGACTGCTTTCTAACACAGGATGGAGAGCTTGTGGGTAGGAGTGGCCAGTGGTGGCCAGATGAGGCTTCCTGGAGGAGGCTGGGAAACAACGCGGCTCGCTGATAAGCCCACAGGACGGTTCGGGTAGAAGGTAGGGATGGGAGAATAAGGGTGATCCTGACTGGAAGAAAGGTGTGAACAATACGCGTGGGTGGGAACGTGGTGGGGCAGTGTACGTTGTGCTGAGGGCTCAAGACAGGAGCGGAGGGACATGGCAGCAGAAGCCAAGCCTGACTGGGGAAAGCCTTAGCCGCCAGAGATGAATTTTTCCCAGGCAGTATCAGGCTTTGAGCAAAGAAGCGACAAGAGAAAAACTGCATACTTAAGTGGATTAATCTTGGTGTTGGAGAAGACATAAGTCATTGGAATACAGCAGAAGGAGCACTGGATGCGGAATCAAAACCCCTGGGCCAGGGCTTCCCTGGTGGCGCAGTGGTTGAGAACCTGCCTGCCAGTGCAGGGGACACGGGTTCGAGCCCTGGTCTGGGAGGATCCCACATGCCGCGGAGCAACTAGGCCCGTGAGCCACAACTGCTGAGCCTGCGCGTCTGGAGCCTGTGCTCCGCAACAAGAGAGACCGCGATAGTGAGAGGCCCGCGCACCGCGATGAGGAGTGGCCCCCGCTTGCCACAACTAGAGGAAGCCCTCGCACAGAAACGAAGACCCAACATAGCCATAAAATAAATAAATAAATAAATTAAAAAAAAAAAAAAAAAAACACCAGGCACACAGAGCAATGGAATGGGGGGCAGGAGGCGGCAGGGCTAGTGGTGGAGATTTAGGCCTGGACCTTGTGCACCGTTCTGGTTCCCTCTCTCCCTCAGGTGTCTCCTCCACATGATTTCAAGCGCTCAGAACACTTGGGCACTCTGGGCACTCTGCCTCCACCACCCCCCGGCCATATCACCATCCCCCTCCCCAGGACCATCCCGATGGCCGGTCCACAGTCCTCCACACTTCTCCCCAAGTGCAGCCCACTGCCATCTTCTAAACATGTGCATCAGGCAACGTCACTCCCCGGCTTAAAACCTCCCAACTACTTTCTGCTTTCCATTGTGCTGAGAACTCCGTCTAAGCTCTTCACTCTAATTAAGGGAATTCTACACAGTCCAGCCCAGCCTCCCTTCACATCATCATCTCCTACCATGTTCCAGAAACACAGACCTATTCTCTATTTTTCAAACATGCCAAGCTTATCCTCATCTCTGAGCCTTTGCACTAGGTGTTTACCTGGGGGGAAAAATAGTAACACTTACTGAGTCCTTGCTAGGTATATGCATTTTACATGTCTTAACTCACTTAAGCCTCCTATCTCTATATAAGGTAAATACTAAGTCCATTTTATAGAGTCGCCATATGATCCAGCAATCCCACTCCTGGGCATATGTCCAGACAAAATTATAATTTGAAAAGACACATGCATCCCAATGTTCACAGCAGCACTATTTACAACAGCCAAGACATGGAAACAACCTAAATGTCCATTGACACATGAATGGATAAAGAAGATATGGTACATATATTCAATAAGTGGTGCTGGGAAAACTGGACAGCTACATGTAAAAGAATGAAATTGGAACATTCTCTAACACCATCCACAAAAATAAACTCAAAATGGATCAAAGACCTAAATGTAAGGCCAGACACCATAAAACTCTTAGAGGAAAACATAGGCAGAACGCCCTTTGACATAAATCACAGCAGTATCTTTTCTGCTCCACCTCCTATAGTAATGAAAATAAAAACAAAAATAAACAAATGGGACCTACCTAATTAAAAGTTTCTGCACAGCAAAGGAAACCATAAACAAAATGAAAAGACAACCTACAGAATGGGAGAAAGTATTTGCAAACAAAGCGACCGACAAGGGCTTAATCTCCAAAATATACAAACAGCTCATGCAGCTCTATGTCAAAAAAAAACAAACAAATCAAACAACCCAATCAAAAAATGGGCAGAAGATCTAAACAGACATTTCTCCAAAGAAGACATACATATGGCCAAAAAGCACATGAAAATATGCTCAACATTGTTAATTATTAGAGAACTGCAAATCAAAACTACAATGACGTACCACCTCACACCGGTCAGAATGGCTATCATCAAAAAGTCTACAAACAATAAATGCTGGAGAGGGTGTGGAGAAAAGGGAACCCTCCTACACCGCTGGTGGGAATGTAAACTGATACAACCACTATGGAGAACAGTAAGGAGGTTCCTTAAAAAACTAAAAATAGAGCTAACATATGGTCCAGCAATCCCACTCCTGGGCATATATCTGGAATAAACCATAATCCAAAAAGATACACACACCTCAATGTTCACTGCAGCACTATTCACAATAGCCAAGACATGGAAGCAGCCCAAATGTCCATCGAGAGAGGAATGGATAAAGTAAATGTGGTACATATATACAATGGTATATCACTCAGTCATAAAAAAGAATGAAATAATGCCATTTGCAGCAACATGGATGGACCTAGAGATGATCATATTAAGTGAAGTAAGTCAGAAAGAGAAAGACAAATATCATATATCACATATACGGAACATAAAATACAACACAAATGAACATATTCTATGAAACAGAAACAGACTCACGGACATAGAAAACAGACTTGTGGTTGCCAAGGGGGAGAGGGGGTGGGGAGGGAAGGATTGGGAGTTTGGGATTAGCAGATGCAAACTATTATATATAGGATGGATAAACATCAAGGTCTTACTGTGTAGCACAGAGAACTATATTCAATATCCTGTAATAAACCATAATGGAAGGGAATATGAAAAAGAATGTGTGTGTGTATATAAATAACTTTGCTGTACAGCAGAAATTAACATTGTAAATCAACTATACTTCAATAAAATTAAAAAGAATATATATATATGTATATAAAACCACAAATAAAGCCCATTTTACAGATGGGGAAACAGACTCAGAAAAGTTAAGGAAACTGTCCTAGGGCCCTACAGTCAGTAAATGGCAGAGCTTGGATCTAAATCCAGTCAGTCTGGCACTGGAGTTTACTCTCTGAAGTACTTTCTAACCTGTTCGTGATTTTCTTCTTCGCTGGGATGAAGTCTCGTACTTTGGATCTCAGCGTAAATGTCACCTCAGCAGAATGGCTATCTCTGATTCCCTAGTGAGAAGTAGCCATCCAGCCCCTTGCTGTTCTATCACCCTCTCCTTGGCCATAAAACAGTGCCTGTCACAGAGCAGCACTCAATAAATATTTGCCAAATGAACAGGGATTAAGAAAAGTTTGTTACAATTACTAGAGTCTTGGAGCTGTAAGGTACCTTTGAAATAATATATTTCAGCTTCCTCTTTTACATCTGAGAAGAGCTATTAGAGACATAGTGAATTGCCTAGAGAAATCAGGCGTGCAGTGGTAAAGCAAGGACTTGCGTGCGGTGCTCCGAACAACCAGTTCTGTGTTCATCTTACTATTTTCCTTCCAAATTTAAGAGACTTTTGAGAGCATATCTGCAATCAAATTGTGATGACAGAAGCCATGTTTTATGCTTAATTAAGGGAAAGACTCAAGAAACTAAAACCCATGGATACAGAAAAACTGCTCATTTTATGTGTAGGTTTGTCTTTGAGTGAGTGAAACTGATCAACATAAATGACTGAATAGCTAAAATGGTATTTTATCACTCTTTGAAGTTACTGCCAAGAGAAAAGTTGCTAACGTTGCAAAAACATAACTTTGTTCCTCTACTTTAATATTTACTTAAAATAAATGCCAGTCTTCAAACTCCCGGTCCACCCAATGTCCCTGCCGTCCAGCTTGTATGCACAGCTAAGCAAAGCTCAAGCTAAACATTGCAGACTAGGCTTCGCATGTCCAGGATTATCAGTATATTCCTCTAACTTAATCTGACCCTGCCATGTCTCAGGGTGCACGTGAATTCTCCTGATAAGAAAAGTACTACTGCCGCCTTTAATTTCTTTGGGCAAAGCTGTTTTCATAGAGAACTAGAGTAAGTACCCGACTGACCACATAGCATAAAGAAGGGTGGAGTCAAGGCAGAGCTGAAGATGAACTGCTATTTGAGCCATCTTGGTTTTTATAAAACTAGGGCCATTATTTCCACTAAATGGATAAAGATAGATAGCCTATGGCTGATGAGTTTTTACAAAACAATGAAAATGTTTGAGATCTCAGGATTCCAAAATCCAAAGAGAAAACTCGACAAAATGTATTAATTATTCAACTACAGCTCAACAGAAATCAATTTTAAAAATAAATTATAGGACTTCCCTGGTGGTCCAGTGGCTGGGAATCCGCCTTCCAGTGCAGGGGACATGGGTTCGATCCCTGGTGGGGGAACTAAGATCCCGCATGCCACAACCAGAGAGCCCATGTGCCGCAGCTAAGACCTAATGCAGCCAAAAATAAATAAATATTTAAAGAAAAAAAAATTATAACGTTATGGGTTGTGGGTACATTTTAACATGTTTGATGTGATGCAGTGTGGGGCTGTCAAAAGAAGAGAGTTTAAAAAACCTAGGAAATTCTTTGAAAACAAAAAAGGTCTAGAAAAGCAATACACTGAAATAAATGCAAGGAATATTTGCCATCTATGTTTAAAAGTACATCTACAAGCGAGATTAATCCCCTAGATTAATCCATGCACAAGGAAATTACATTGATCTATATTAGAAATGAATACCATAATTATATCTAGGAAATAATAGTGCCTAACCTTTTACATGTCCCTGGACGTCTTTCTTCCAAGACATACACTTGTTTCCTATTTTAAGGACAAATCTGTGGCCGCAATACTGTCAACTGAGTTGAAGCCCCATGATGGGGAAATTTACAAACTGCGGTGAATCTGCTTTTCTAGAAAATCACTAACCTGTAATCATATATAATACTAATATGTTCCAGGAACTATTCTAAGCTTCATGTATTTTATATAAATATATACACTGATATATAGCTATATATACACTTACATATATATATTTATATATACTAATAACCACTATATAAGATAGCTAATATTATTATGTCTCTTTTGTAACTGAAGAAATGAGAGGTTAAATAATTTGTCCAAGATCCTACTCTTAGAAAGTAATGAAGCCAAGTTTAAACCAAGACAGTCTGTCTATGCTGTCTTTCTATACCAAATTATATAAAACCTGAACCATGCCTTATTTCATTTTGATTTATCACAGAATTGTTCCCATGACCCACCAAGGTAATTCTCTAGGCTCATCAGGGGGGCAAATTTTTGCTTGTTAGCCACATTAAGGAGAACGAGATACCACATGATCAGTCTGCCTTTAAATATTCTATTAGTCTTTAATTATGAATGGGGGGGGGGTCTCAGTTTTTTCTAATTGTAACAGTTAAATCTTTAAAAACCAAAGTGATATGACCTTCTACCTGAGCCCAATCCAACACAAAAATATTCCAATCAACTGTGTATACAGCAAACATATTATTCGATCACAGATTCTATAGAACTCATCAAAAACTAAGTCCTCCATCATTTACATTCTATTGATACTTCGGGAACAAACCTACCTGCATTTTTCCCCTTTTGTTATCTAATAGAAAATTTAGAGGAGGCATGACAAATTTAACAAAGACTGTATGTGATGGTAAAAAGTTGAGAACTTCCAAGTTCTCAAGTTTAATAACTGAGTCAGTCATAATTTATATTAATACATCTTAAAATGACTACTCATTCTAGAGACAGAGGGTTTTTCCCCTAATCCCAGAGGTAGAGTTATTTTTTTCCCCATGTAACATTATGCTTCTCATAATGTTTTCTTAATGAGTGTTATTCAGATGACTATTCTTTTGGAAACAGTATAAAGTGTCATTATGTGCCTGCAATTAATGATTTTAAAAATCTCTATATCTACAAATCCAGGATACTTTTCTCAGTTCTCTTTCTCCTTGATCCCTCTCTATAGTTCACGCTTTCTTGAAATTCCATTTTCTTTGGCTTTGGTGATGCTACACTAGCTTATATTCCTCTGATCTCTCCAAATGTTTTTTCTCATTACTTAGTATAGACATTTCCCAGATGCCACTGTTCTTGGAGAGTTTGTCCATTTTGTCTTCAAGAAGTAAATTAGAATGAATGACTTCCAAACTCTAGCTCAGCCAGATTTTTCTCTAATCTAATTACAGCTGCCTAGCTGTAGATCCCTGATGGATAATTCTTAGGAAGTAGTAGGAGAACAAGTGAGGCTACCCAAGAAATTAGGGACCAAATCATTATAAGGCTTTGAATGTCATGGTGGAGAAAAGAAATATCCTTGAATGAAAGTCTTGGAAACAAGAGAGAAGATCTGATTTATATTTTAAGTAGGTAATCTAGCAACAGTGTGGATTTGAAGTAGTTGAGAGCAAAAAGGAAAACCAGTTAAGAAGTTACCAAAATCAGCCAAAGAGGAAATGAAGAGAACTTGGGGGATGTTGAGTACATTAAAAGGGAGGGAGAACTGTAACTCAGCTAAGTTTGAATGAGTCACAAGCCACTTCCCTGGTACACACACTCACATATTCACATGACTGGGATCTCTACTATAAACCCCACCGCAACACTGATCTCAACTGTAATTCAGTAATAATTTAAGGAATCTCCCTGTTCCCCCCCAAAAGTATGAGCTCCCTGAGGGTCTGAACAATGTTGTTTGGCCAAGAGCTGGCATACTGTCTGCTGGCATATAGTATGTACTCAAAAAATATCTGGTAAATGAATAAATTTGCCAAATAAATAAAAATTCTAGAAAACTAAAGTCACAACAAAATCTTAATGCTGAAAAGAAATTCACGGATCAACTAGTAGCAAATAGAAGGTTAGAAAAATTAAGTGACTTGCTTCAAGTCGCAAAGCTAGTTAATCACAGAGGCGGGGAGTAGAATTCTGCTTCTCCAAGACTAGAGGAAAATAAAAGAAACTGCAAATGTAGAAGGCAGATACGGGGGTGTAAGATAATTCTGGAGATTATTACATAAGTGTACATACACGCCCACATGTAATGTTGAGAATATAAATTTGTCACTGGATTTTGTCAACAGTGAGGTAACATGCCTCAATGTATACATCTATATATTTTTGCATGTATGCCTAAATCTGCTGCTTGTCATTACTGGCTGATGATGCCGAAAAGCTTAAAAGGTCGATAGCTATTTTTAAGATTACCCTTGAACAAGACAT